>NW_018020592.1:1469144-1499426 GCF_002006095.1 Pseudomyrmex gracilis | reverse complement strand
TTTTTTTTTTTTTTTTTCGCGCCATTATTCACCCGTTCTTAAATCGCCTGGTCGATATCACTTTGCGGACCGATGAATGATGGCAAGTATCAATCACTCGACGCCTATCACTTACAACGAAACGAGCTGCGCTCGAAACTTTCAGTAGGCGAGACTCGTAACACTCCCACCTTGCTGACCGACGCAAAGTGCACAGCTTCGTTTTATCAATTTTCCGTCTCGCGTTGGATGACGGATAAATATTGTACGATGGGGGATAAATACGCTCCAGAATGAAATTGCATCGTGTTGCGTCGAGGATGGGAAATATATATATACGGTGTCGTGCCGCGCGTCGTTGCTCACCCCCCCCCCCTGCCTTGTACATATGTACACACTTTACCTTCAGGTAATATTACATACCACGTTATAAAGTGATCGTTTCACGTCTCGCGACGCCACTGCGGATGCAAACCACCGGACCCAGCTATGTTAATACGGATAATTGCGCGTTACGCAAACTCTTCCTGTTTCTTTTCTTTTCTTTCTTTTTTTTTTTTATTTCTCTCTCTTTTTCGGCGCCGCAATTGCTTGCTACGTGTGAGGGCCAGGAATGTAATTCGTTATAACTCGTATTGCAGCGATAACCGAGCGTCGTGTGACGGCAACGTTAGCGACCAAAGTAAATCGAACACCATGTGGTCCTTAGAGTATATTTTATCTCAAAGAGATACGTACAATTATTTTCCTTTAAAAAAACAAAAACAGTAATGTCTATTGTTTCTCGCGTTTCGATGGTAAAATAAGATATCTGCACTTTTGTTTGTTTAAATAATAATTAAATCTCTCTCTCTCGCGCGCGCGCGCGCGCGTGTGTGTGTGGATGTAGTATATGTAAGATAAAATAAAAGCCGATTGCGAGACCAAGATTGACGCGGTCTTAGTGAGTTCATTCAATTCAGCTTCCAATAAGCGGATCAAGCGTCAAATCCTACTCGCGCTGGTAAAACACGTACTGTTTCGAAAAACAGAGAGAAAGTCGAGAGAGAGAGAGAAAGAGAGAGAGAGAAGGATTCTGGTAATCCTGACTATGTGGGGGAGAATCCCATAAGAAAGATTCTGATCTCTCGCGCGTGATAATGGAGATTACGCGATGAATATAAGGTACTACAAGATGGCGAGAAGCTGTAGCGATAAATTGAGGAATCTGATAAAGTTCCTCACACTGCAAGCGATATCATATACATACACACGAGGGATGCATCGGCGGGCGAGACGCAAAGAAGGGAAAGGGAAGAGAGCCCGCGAGTGCCTTTACATCGAAGTGCGTTCGTGCGCGCACGCAATTTTGCGCGCGTACCCGATACGTCTAATTACTTACCCGGGCAAAGATCAAAGACGAGTCACGCGCGTATCAACGTATGTTAACGTTGCCGACTTCAAAGAACGTGTTGGTGGTGGGCAAATGGTGCCGGGCGTGTGTGTTGTACGAGACACCCGCTTGGTATCACGGCGATTTCGCTCGAGCGCTCGTTTGTGCGAGGGAATGCGTGTCAACATCCCCGGCCTCGTGCACTTACCACCACGTCACACAACGCGAGTCCAAATATATTGATCTATTTATCTACATTCATTTACATGTGGAATGCGCGTGCAAGATTGATCGTGCAAAACGCAGGGCGCCTGGGTGGTCGATAAGAACTCGATACCGGGGCAACACCGTTATAACGTCGAACGATGAAGAGTTCGCTGATTGGCAGAATATTAATATTAATTGGTCTTTGCAATCTCTCTGTCTCTCTTTCTCTTTCTCTCTCTCTCTCTCTCTCTTTCTCTCTTATCGATACGCGATCTCTTAATTGCGCCTGCAATCGTTATACGTCGGTGCTTGGTCGTCGTCGTCGTCGTCTGGTCGTCTAAGCCGTTATTTAGCTCCGATGCAACTTACGTCAGCGAGCTGACCTTTTTATGAAGCGTGGTGGTGATGATGATGATGATGATGATGATGATGCACAGAGACCCGGTCGAATCGATTACATCGTCTGCTATGTAACGTAACGAGCCAGGAAAATTAGATAGAAAGAATAGAGGTCGTGAGAGATAAACAAAGTGCGACGTGCGCTATTTTTAACAATCTATCACGAAAGCACAGCTATGTTTTTCAATTATTTTTTTCCGTCAGTAATTGTTCTGTTTACTGCTCGTTATTAGTCGACTTGGGCAACACTCAGATGTAAAAAAAAAAAAAAAAAGAGTAACGTTTATTTGTTCATTGTAGGGCGAGAGATAACCTCATCACATATATATCCACGTAGTAAAGAGTTAAGCAAATACTCATAGATCAATATTAACGCGCTTATCAGTATTTGTCTTCTTTTTGTGCCACGAGAAAACTCGTATTTTGTGTATTTACATTACCTGTAAAATTTTATCTCGCGCACGAAGATTTTTTTCAGACTCCACCTGAACTCCACGTTAACCCGCACTTAATAAAGTGTACAAAAAATAAAAAGCTCGAGTTTAAACCGAGATGCGCGAGTAGATGTTTCATCTTCTAAAACCCTCGACGATTTTCTCTCTCTCTCTCTCTCTCTCAAAAAAAAAAAATAATAATAAAATATCGTATACACGCGCCCTCAACGCGCGTGAACCCTTATTACGACTCGAGAAAACTTATCAGAATTTATCGCATCCAGAGAGAGAGAGAGAGAAAGAGAATTTAATACATGGATTTACAGAGAGAACAATGCACCCAAAGTAGTGGATAATAAATGGATCATGTGGCGAGCATCCCAACCTAAATAATCCCTCAATTTTAACGAAGCTTCTCGGGAATCGAGCGGAACCTGATAATCGGCGCGTGTTCGCGAAATTTATGACGTGTTTAAAAAAATGATATAAATAAATATACGTAACACACACGCGCGCGCGCGCGTGCACGCCGGAATCGCCACCTCAAGATCTCTCTCAAGGGCGTGTTCGCAAAATTTACGATGTGTTTAAAACATGATAAATAAATATAACGTATATATAACACACATCCCGGAGTCACCACCACGGAGATCTCTCTCGGGGGGGAAAGGGAAGACGCGATTTTTGAGCGACAAAACCGTGGGCGGATAGCGTCGCGTCGTCGCCAAGAATCATCGCGCGCGCATTATCAGATTGCGAGACGCGCGCGCGCGTCTCTCTCTCTCTCTCTCTCTCTCCCATTATTCACGTGCAGCGTGGACGACCGTTTAACTTGCACTTGGCCGCGGCCACGTGGGTGGCTTTGTTCCGCGATAATCCCCGCGTTGATTCTCTCCCCCGTCCTTTCTCTCTCCCCCGTGGCTGGTTTTTTCTCTCGCTCGGGTAGCCGCCAAATTGCCCCTCGCAAATAAGGACGGCGTCGATGGACTCGCGCTCTTGCATAATACGCAACCGCACGCCTCCTTTTTCCTCCCGTCGCTCTTCGCCTGTGGCCTCCTCTTCGTCCAATTTGTTGGACTTTTTCCCTCGCTTTTACGGGAGAGAGAGCGAACACGTGGGTGGTTCGCGAACAACCGATAATTTTCGAAATTGGCGCGAGAAAGCGGCAAAAAAATGTGAAATCGCGCGCGAGTGAATTCGTCACCGTACGAGCTCCATACACATATGCTCCGGATATGTCGCTTTTAATAAAAAAAACCTCGGAGCGACGCACTCTTCGAAACTGAAAATAGATCGAATTTAAATTGTGGTTTTCTTCACATGTGTGTGTTCACACACACACACACACACACACAAAGCGGGTTACTTATACAAAAAGTAGATTACTTTATATCTATCGTTTTATTTCAATCGTACGAACAATCTGCGCGCGATGTTGCGCGATCATTCGCGATAAATTGATTAACGAAACGAACGTTGTGCGCGCGTACATGCGTGCGTACACGCATACGTGTGTAAGAGCTTCAAAGACTTGTTGAAAAAATCCGTCGATGTTGAGTCTCAGCTCGGAGACATATGCCTTCTCCACCAGACAGCTTGGAGAAGCCGTAGTCACGAATCAGAGACGCGTTTGTTTTATCTCTTCGCGCAACTTCGAGGCGCAGGAACTCGAAGAGTGATATTGCGCATAAGTAGGTTCTAATTGACGTGCAATTGTGTGTGGTATACGGCGAGTGTGCGTGTGTGTGTGTCTGCATATATATGAGAATGAAATACGGCGATAATGATACCTTCGTTCCACGAAGGAGAGGCCGACGTACGCCCGTGTCGTGCGCGCGTGTAATTCAACGCACCGTGTGCACGCCTCGCGTTTATCTCCGACGGGAGATATGCGTCTCTTAATCGCGCGCAGATAAGACGTCGCCGGTGTTTGCTCTCGCCGAGCGTCCGCACGTCGTTCGGACAGCTTCTTCCACATCTCTCTCTCTCTCTCTCTCTCTCTCTCTCTCTCTCTCTCTCTCTCTCTCTCGCACGCGTTTGTAACATCTCGCGAAAAAGGACGTCGCTCTATTGAGCGCGTTTCTTCTCGGAAAGGCGAGAAGAACAGATTACACCACACTATACGCACATACGCACGGCGGAATCAATTCTAACGTCGTGAATCTTCGTTCAAACAAACCTCGCGTGTTTCAACGTTTTTTTTTTTTTTTTTTTTTGAACGAGATTAACAATGCGGAAAATCGTCCGATTACTCCCGCTTTTTCACGCTCTTTTCTTATCGCCTCTTCTTTGTTTTTTGTTTTTTTTGTTTTTATATTCTGACGCTTGCGATATCCGCAGTGAAATATGACGACTATGACGGATATGACGCGGATGTTCGCCGCAAATGAGAAAACCAGCGAGGAGAGACGACGCGTCGTTCGCGACCGAACTCATAACGCGAAAAATTCCAGGTTGCGAGATTGGAATTTTCGCTCCGCGCGCGTTTTCGCGTTCAATATCCGGAATAATCGTATCGTATACACGTCTGAATTTCCGTTCGATATTACTCAATCTCCGGCGATGAGGAAGAGCGAAACGTGAGATCGCGTCATTCTCTCCGCGCGAGAGTATCGTCTTGCGGACATGCGCCGACGTATATACTTTCTAAAGGATCGTTTCCTGGTACAATCGTGGCCGTTCGACGAAGAATCTTCTCGCGAATGATTTATTCAATATCCCTTGTTTTCCGATTGACGCGTAACTTCGTCACGTTCTCAGCACGCTTCGGGATCTCGTTAAGTTTCGAAACGCACTCTCCAGATCTACAAAAGGATCGATGCGCGCTTGCACAGAATCACTATGCGGTGAGTTATATCTGATAAAAAATTTATGAGTTTCTAGGGAAGAAATCGTAAACAAAACGCGGTATGAATGAAAAATGCAGATGCTCGTTTCGCGTTCTTGCGAGATCATCAACTGTCACGATAATCTATTAAGTCCGACGATTCTTATTCTTGAGATGTACGGCTCAAGGTCGTATCGCGTGGCTAAAAGTGCGATTAACAAGCGTAGAAAACGCGCGCTGTTATCCCCCTTTAATCTCATTTTAAAGCGATACGAAAGAGAGAGAGAGAGAGAGAGAGTGAGAGAGAGAGAAAGAGTTACGCCAGCCGGTCCTGACGTCGCTAAAAGACGCAGGTCGTTGAACATTCGGTTCGGTCTCTCAACCGAGGAATGAAAAATGTTGTCGGAATCTTGCGGCATCACGGAAATAAAAATACTCTGAAGTTGCGTACATTACACAAAACAGAATTCCCGCGTCGGAGTGGAAGTGGATAAATCGCGGATTAAAAAGTCGTAAAAATATTTCGACACGCTCCGAGCGTCGAATCTATGTGTTACCACCTGGAACCGCCAAGTGGAATTCGCCAAGATTTTAACGATTACGTAAAACTAAAAGAGATTTATCTGCAAGTTTCATGTAGCGTTATTTTCACGTACCTCACGTAGGCTCGTAAAAAAGTTCGTGCGAACGTTTAGTGTGCTACTGAATAAGTAACGTTTTCTTAATCCTAGGCAAATATTATACTCAAATTGCTAAGGCGCGTTTTATCTTTCTCGCGGCGAATGAAAGCCTCGGTAACGACAAGAGGAAGCAAGAGCGTATGTATTTTTAATCCTCTTCTCTTTTCTGTTTTCCGTAACTTCGTTGTTCCATCGCAAACTCTTTGAACGCGCACGTCGCGTCCGCTTGAAATGCAAGAGAGGTAAAAACTTTCTCTCTCGAAACATTTTATCCTGTCGCCTTTTTCTCTCGCAAACGCGCGCATCCGAATTTTATTTCGGATTATCTAAATAGCTTTTTGATACTTTCGTCCTCGCGGAATGTTTTTAACAAATATGTTTCGAGAGACACATTGCGAATATTCTTCTCTCTTCGCAAATTTCTTCGTTCTCTCAAGACCACTTATTGTCGCGACGTCAAAATTGCCTCATTTCATACACGCCAGGACCATAACCCCCGCGAGTGGTTTTATATACACATAACTCTTCGAGTCGCATCTCTCTCTCTCGGAGAGACGCTGCATCGTAACTTCTCCGATGCCTCGGATATATTCTTTCTCCCCGTCGCTTTTCTCGGAGGAACCTGAATTATTACGCGCGCGCGCGCGCGCAGCCTTCGAGATCGCTCGATATCGCGATTTGTGATTCAGAACGCCGCTCATCAGGACGGCAACTCCGGGCGCCGGCAAGGCCGGGCTAGAGAGCGCAATCTCGTGCGCGCGCGGAGTGCATCGAGCTGCGCAACCGGGTGCATTAGCTCTCGTCTCTCTCTCTCTCTCTCTTTTTCGCTTCAAACGCGCTCTTTTCCTCGAACGCATATGTGCGTGTGCGGTGGAGAAACGGAGAGACATTCCTATATGCTCGCGATAGTGGAAGCTGCTCGTGCATTGCCGCGTCCTTCTAGTTCTCTTCTTCCTTTTCTTCTTCTTCTTCTTCTTCTTCTACTCTCGTGAAAAGTCGATTCCGCAAAAGCAGTTCCACGTATGCGTTTCTACGTTCAATGTCATACGTGTGTGTATGTGTGTGTGTGTGTAACACGCAGGAAGATGCACACGTTCGTCGAAAGGATCTACGCTTAAGCGGATACGTGTGGGATGAGGGAGCCCCAGTTAGCATAACCTGATCTCAAAGGCCCCTCCGGTATATCTTCTGACTTCTTCTCTCCTTCTTCGGTTCGTTCCCTTCTGCGGTTTAAGCAAAGAGATATAAAAGAAGAGCGCGCAGAAAGGGAGAGGAGAGAAGGAGAGAACGAGGACGCAGATTGATGGCCGAGTAATGGAGCTACTATTCGTTTAGTTTTGCAAAACAAAATCACACGCAACAAAAACACGACAAAAGAAACAAACTAGAGAAACAGTCCGTCGATCTTTACGACATATAGACAGCTTTCCGAATCAATGAGTAGATTCGCATAATCGTCAGAAGAAAGGACGCGCAGCGTGAAATGTTATTGTCGCACATGATCGCCCAAGTCTTTCTTTGTCTGTAACAACAATAAAAAGAATTGGAGTCTCTCGTCTCTGTATAAACAATCAACGATTAAAAACCGTGGCGAGAGATTCTCATTGGATGATCTCGATAAATGTTATTTTAAATTGTTCCGTCAATTCTGTTTTCACAACACGCCACTTCGAAGTATATTATTTTCTTGCGTCGCAAAACTCACCCCGCGCACATAATTCGAATCAAAGATTCCTCACGTGCGTCTCGCGATCGTTGTAACGTTCGTTTTTCTGTCAGAGTCAACAAAGACTTGAAATCCAACAGTTTTCGACGTTTTTCCACAAATCGCGAGAGTAACGAAGCGCTTTAGCTATGCCGAGAGGAGGAAAACGAATCCCCCCGTCGGATTTTATGATCGGAATTGTTAAGATCGGCGATCTTTCCGATCGGCAGTGAAACAAGGAACAAGTTTTTTTTTTTTTTTTATTGCGCACCAGACCACGATGAAAACGGTCGTCCGGTTTCTCGGAACGCGAACGCGCGGTGGCTTTGGCACACCGGGGGAATAAGAAGAGGGGGACAGCTACAGCGACGACGACAACAACGACGACGAGCGTCACGACCGCGGCGACGACGAGGGAGAAGATAAAAGAAAGACAACGGAGAGAAAGATCAAGAATAACGACGAGAACGTGGATACAGGGACGAAACGAGAAAAAGGATTCGACAAGAGAAAAAGCGGAAAGTCGATGAGAGCGGATTCGTCCGCGTTATAGCGAGTTAGATAAGAAGCACGTACGTGGAGTTACGCGCGATCTCTCTTCGTCCGATCGGAAAGATCGTTGACCGATTCGCGCGACTCGGCGATCCTGGAAACTCTCATTCGCATTTCTGATACAACGCGCCGTCACGCGTCACTTTAAGAAAAAAAGGGAACAATTATCGCGTGTATAATAGTCTTCTTATACATTTATTTATATTCGATACTTACACCAATCCAATCACAAGTTTGCAAAAAACTTACGCTGCGCTCAGTTTTTTTTTCGAATAAATAATTCTCAAAATTGGCGAATGATCTCGCGAGAACACACGTGTCGCGTCATAAATTCTATTCATCTCGCCGCGTACGACGTTCCTTTCGATCGGTGATCCGCAGAATGGAAGGTTGCGAACGGGGAACAAGAACAACCTCCTCTCAAAGACGAGAACCCGAGGCGTGTACGCATCTCGCATATTCATAAGTCGCGACCGCATATATGATCATTGTACCTCCTTCAGAATGTCGCTCGATATACTCCCGCGAGATAATCTCTTGTAATTATAGACGAAATTTGCCACCTCCAGTCTCTCTCTCTCTCTCTCTCTCTTCTACTTTTATATTTCTCACTGTTTTCTTCATTTTTTTGGTTTTCTTTATTCAACGCGGCCGCCGCCGCCGCGATACGCATCGCGTGACGTTGTACGTAGCGCGCGATGCTGCTCTCCTTGCTGCGGTGTACGCGGTAGCCGTTTTCTTCTTCTCGTACCTTTCCTTTCTTCGTGTACACGAAGAATGCGTGACGCTAATGGACGTATCGGGCTTGTGTGTACGCGCGGTTCCCCGCGCGTCAACTGCGATCCACGGGGTTCTCGCGGGAAATTATTTCTCGGTCCTGTGATCTTTTCACAACTGCGAGAGAGAGAGAGAGACCGTGTACGAACGTGGGAAAAACACACGCCGGGTTCCTTATCGCGCCTCTAACGCACACGCGCGCGATTCACGATCAATCCTTTCCGCGCACGCTCCTTCGTGCATATATAAACGCGCTTTTCGATGTTTCACGCCTTTACGGTAATATTTATATCCTCCGAATGACGAAGATACAACGACGTGTGTAATTTAGTCGCTGTTTGAGTCGCGCGAAATATGTTAAGTGAAAATTTACGACGCTATCAGCGACAGCGATAACCTATCAGTCCACCGGGTTTGAGAAATTTTCTTCGCGCGTACAACTATCATCGAGAAAGCGAACTGAAAGACGCTTACGCATTATTATAATTCAATTTGCGAAACGGCAAATATATATATATATATATATATTTGCGTTTCATTCCGCTCTCGTCGAGCTCTCTCTTTCTCTCCGCGGGGAGCGCGTCTCGCTATGAGAACATGACACTTTTGAAATACGAGTCGTCGTGTCCTTAAATCAACAATTTTCACGTCGTAAACTTGATCTCGACGGAGACTGTATAACTGCGCGCGACTTCAGAATGCGCAATAATCGGCGAACGTTACGACTCCGCAGAACAATTGTAAATATCTTTCCCGCAAAAATATCTGAACTGAGTTCCGAATATTTTTTTGCAGAAAACTGCTGTTCAGTCTGCGAAAAGTCTCTGTTTTTTACAGAGAGATTCGACGAAATAAAAAGATTCAATATTAAATTGCATCGCAAAAAATTCTGCTAGAATATGCATCGTTTGTTGTTTTCCAAACATTGTGAAAACAAATTTATTGACATCCCGTTTCTAACAAGGGACAAAATGTACTTGTTATAACAAAAGAGGATAGGATATACTTTATATACCCCTCTCGACAAGTGGCTCTTCAACGATGCGACTTCGACTTTCTAATTTGCCAATTAAAATGCGCTTTTATTATTCTTTCGAGTTTTCTCTCTTTGAATATATTCTTGAACAACACTTGAATCGGCCGAATTGAAAAAAATATGATTCAATGCCACGATGGCACACACAACGCGTCTGCCAGAAACCGCGAGGGTCTTCGACCTCTCTTCTACTCTGCGTGTGAGTCTGAAGAATGCATCGCACGTACGCGGGGCTTGTTCTTGCGCGTAGGTAGCGCGCGCGCTCACGGGTCTCCTTATAACTAGAAAACTACCGCCGGTTGCTGACTTGTTGTAAACGTACTGGACCACTCGAACGTTGGCCCCGTTGCCAACGTGGAAAACGGTGGACAGGTATCAGAAACGTGTCTTCTTCGTAAAGACGCATAAGGAATCCTGTCATCCGTACAAACGCAGAAATCGTCGTACGGCGCGTGCGTAAGGTTTTGTATGTCACGTTGATGTCGAATATTCAATTAGTTTTATAGAAGAACAATAATTAAAACATTCCAGCAGATCAATATGTTTCGTTGTTTTCTTTTATATTCGATAGAGAGAGAGAGAGAGAGAGAGAAACCTGTCATTATGATTGTCATCAAATTGTCATCGACTGTTATCACTCTATGGAGTTTTTTTTTTCACGATTTACTTTTACGCTACAACGGAGATAGCGCGGCAGATCTTATCGGATCGCATTTGAAAGTTCCTTTAATTGCAAATTAACACTCGCGAAGTCGGATATTATTAATGTTCGCGTCATTACCCGTCGCTGCTCGTACACAACTAATCAAGAATTTTTCACGCGCGACCTTTGATCTAGATTGGTATATTTTATGTCGTGTTATTATGGCGTGTCATATGAAGTTTAGTAATTACGAATTAATATACAACTCAAGATTTATTGGCGCGAAGGATATCTACAACTCGCTCGCGAATTTGCCACTTTTATCTGTCTAGGCGATCCCGCTCGGTGTGAAAACGACCATATACGAGTGCCATAACGCGTTTTGCGCGGCTTACGTCGCGCGTCGTCGAATGAACTAGCCGAGAACAAGATTACGCGCGGCAATTAATTAAGTGGCGTAATTGGCCGCGGCACCACGCCGCGGTTTTTCTTCGTTCTGTGCGTCTCTCGTCCGTCGTTTCGATCCAGAGCGCGTCATGTTTTCGACACGAGACGTCGGAATCCCGAAATAATTTCTGTAACAACGGCGAAATATTATATACCTCAAACTCGCGATTTCTTACGATAAAAAAAATAAAAATAAAAATTACAATTTACAAAATATTAAAAGTATTAGAAGTAAAAACAAGTAAAGTAATTCTGAAACAAACTTTGTTAGTTAAAAAATTTTCTTTTTTTTTGGAATACAATTAAAAATAAAACGTTTAGCCGAGTGATATTAAAAGAAAAATTGTTTTTCTCAACGAATATAAAGATTTCATCAACGCGCTTCAATGATCACGAACGACACGTTCTCAATATAGTTAAGAACCGATAAATGTTAACGCAGTCTATGTTGGGCGCATATTACGTTTACATAAATTACGGCAGGTTGTTCTCTCGCGTCATGCGACGGAGAATTCACAGCGGGGAAAGAGAAAAATCGCGCCAGGCGCCACTACGCGACAGCGCGCAATGAATATTTGCAAATATAAATAGCAGTGCTATAACACTTTTCCGCGCGCGCTTTGCATGGGTCAGCGCTTGATCGGCAATCTAAAGTTAGATCACGGCTGGCTGAAAATAGAGTCACAAATTTATGTGCGATAATAAAGCAATAACCGAACCGAGATTTAAGTCCAGTACTTGTTTACGCTCGACACACTCGATCGACGGATAAATACGCGCGCCGGTTTTCTCCCGGGGACGAGAAAAGAGTGACGAATGTGTTCGTGCAGGTTTCACCATATCTTCGATTTTTGTTTCGTTCGCCACGCGGAGACGTAGTTGTTCATTAGCGGCGCGTTTCCACTTCGAGCTCGTTGAAACACCACCTGACCAAGAGGGAAGAGAAACTAAGAATCGTGAGCATAACCGTACACACGCACACACACACTACATCTTTTTGCCGATCTCGGCAGTCGTTGAATCACGACGAAGACGATGCTTATTATAATTATTCGCGGAGGTATATTTACGACTTGGAATTGACCGCGGCCCCCGACACGTCCGCGTCGCGACGATCATTTTATCGGCACGATCGATCGAATGATACGCAAGATTGCCGGGATATACACGCGGCCGACTCGCGGTCAATTGCAACAACTTTATAGCCGACGCGGGAGCAAGTCGTTTATGGAGAGAAAGCAACGAAAATTAGCGATAAAAAAAAAAAAGAAGTCGCACATCATCTTGCGTTCGCGCTACTGTAAAGTTAATGAAAAAAATTAACGAGAGACTTGTTTATCGCTTTTTTTTTCTTCTCGCGTCTCTAAAGTTCCTTTACGTTAATTCTCTTGTAAAGAAAATTAATCGTGAAAAAAATCGATCTCAAACGGTTGCAATACGGCGAATTATCAACGCGTTTACTTGTAAATATATTTCCGCGGTGTTTTGTCCGTCCGGTGTCTGCTTGAGAACGGTCGAAAAACTCGGTCATAATTAACGTTTTAAACGTATCGCGGTAAGAACTTGAAACATCGTCGTACGGCGATTTTGCTTCCGACATGTCGCGTCTCATCCTCGAGTCGGAGCTTGCCATCTCGCTGTGCGAGCGCAAGAAAATGCACCGCCTTGGCGTTGCGCAAAAGTTGAAGAGGAACAAAAAACGAGAACCAGCGGAGAGTGAACGGAAAACTGAAGCGCGCGTGCGTTCGTACGCGTAAATGGAACGTTAGGTAATTTCGCAACGATTGCGACGCTGTCAATTCGCGAGAGAAGTTTTACGACGGTATTTTCTCGCGCGCGCACGCTATTAAAACGAAACAGCGGAAAAGTTCTTCTTGATCGTCCGACTAGAATATTCAAGCTGTACTTTATAATCGTCTTTTTTTTTTTTAAGTATACCGAGGTTTTGATATAAGAAAGACGATAAAATAAAGTGAAAGTCGAACAATGACTTATAGACTTGTTTAACTTTCGCGAAAATACAACAAATCTTACTTTCTACTTTTCTCGCGACTATTAATTTCATTGTGACAAAGTGCTTTTCATTTATGACAAATCAATTACCACACAATTCACTGCGCGTGTGAAGTACTTTGTTTTTTTTTTGTTTTTTTGTTCTTTTTTTACGTATTTATCACACGAAGTTGTCAACATTGCGAAAAACTACTCTGAGTTTTAACGAGTCCGGAGGACTTCCGAAGGACTTCTGTTTCTCGAAAAAGAGCGTCGATTTGATATATAACGTAATATGCAAAAATTACTGCGTAATATATTATGTCTCCAAGCCGCAGCAACATATTTGTTACATGTACTTCTGATTTTTTCGGTTTTTTCCGAGTTCGCCACGGTGAAAAAAAAAAAAAACGAAAACTCGCAATCGCGCGCATCTAAAGTGTTTTAACTCGAAACTTGTCGAAGATAAAGTCATTAACGAGCGTAATGACGTCGTGACAGCACGGTAATTAAATAAAAACCTGATTAATATATTATACTCGCGTGTGCGTTTGCTTACGCGCGCGCTTGTCGCATTTTCAGCTCGCCTTTCTTGTACGAACCGTCGCCGCGATGGCGCTCGTCGCCGTCGATATACGCAGACATCGCTTTCGATTTCCTAGGAGATTTAATAGGAAAGGCACGCACACTTTTTTTTTAATCAGAGAGGCCGATGCGCCGCTTTTTTTAATCGGATGCCTTTTTTATGACAAAACAGTAGAAGGAGCGAAACAAATTATGTTATCGTCTACTCTCAACAATACACTATATTTATTATACACTATATTTACGCGTTTTTACACGTAGAATAATTTTCCATCACGTACGAATCGAATTTTCTCCGCGACTTTTTATCCAACGTCTTGCTTAATTACTCGCCGCTTCGATCGTAATTCACGACGGTCAATCTTATTCGTCGCTCTCGTCAACAATTTATGAGCGTCGTAATTGCCACGCGCTGCGCCTCGATTTGTTTAATTCAAATCCTCCCGTGAACGGTTCTCCGTCAATCTGCAAGTAGAAATCGAAGAACGCGCATCGCCGATTCGTCGTGAGTGCTTGCGTGCGTGCGTGCGTGCGTGCGTGCGTTCATCCGTACGTTGACATTCCGCTCGCGTAATTACGGTAAACCCCCACCCCACATCCGCGCGGTTATCTCTCCTCTCGCAAACGTGCATCGCGAGCACGTATTGCAACAATTGCAATCGGTTTTACTACCTGAGGCGATCGCTCCGCGATGATTCCGATCGGCACGATCGCTTCGCGAGGCCGCCTGTAATCCGCGCAAAGCTCTAAACGTGCGTGGGTTGCATTTAAGAGGATTATGGTATTATCTGTTTAAGACGGGCGACAGTGTGTATCGAGCAAACCGAACCCGCGCAGCAAAAGTTGTTCGAGTTTCTTCAAAAGTTTTCTTTGAAGAGCCGAAACTGACTAACGAACACGTTTCAGTCTTCGGTATGTAAACGCTGTGTGCGCCCCCAACTTGTTTGCTTTTCAATTAATTTTTTTTCTTATGCACGCGCCAAAAAGCTCGCGATTATTCTGTGTTGAAATTGAATTTTGCCATATTGCAATGTGTGTAAGGTACATCTCGAAAATGCGAAACGACGTTTATAATTCGAGACAAAGTGAAGTAACTGTTTTTTTTTTAGACAAATATATATTTTGTAAAATATCACGCGCGAGGCATATCAGTCAATAATATCGGTAAAGTGAGGTTGCCACACTCCCACGTTGTGTCTTGAGTAAGTCACGCAAGAAAGTTGCTATCCAGTCTAATTCAATATTTCTCCCGAACGTTGCGCGATAATTATAGCAGTTTGTTAGATTTATTAAATCCCTAAATATAAAAGAAAATGTTTTGAGAAAGCAAGCTTGAAAGATAATTTATTAATAAAAAAAGAAATAATAAAAACAAGCAAAATCCGGGTTTCTTTGTGCGCGTTACGTACCTACCTATATATATATGTATACATATACGCCCGCAATTTCTTGAACCATGTTTTCTCTTCTTGACGGATATAATTAAAATATTCTTTTGAAAAGAGCATTTCGATAATTTATCTTAGTTTTCAAGTTCGGACAGTTAAGAGTGATTAATTGTGACGTGTAATTGGATCTGCACCGACCCAGAAGGGGAATTCTTAACAATGTGTACACGCTAATTACACACGCGTGTACAAAGCGTAAATCTCAACAAATCACATGCTATAGCATTTATAAACGCTGCGGTCCTTGGCGACGGCGCTTCACTATGACACGCTGTGACAAAGCAGCGCTCTGTGTTCGTTGACGATGTTAATTGAATAGGTTAATTGCCGGAGCGCGTTGCGACGCTGAGAAGCGGTTCCGCAGCGAGCCTTTAGAGAACAAAAACGTGGCGAATCCACGGGGTCGGAAGAAAATCAGAGAGTGTAAAGTCTCAAAAGAGAGAAGAGTATAATTACACAAAAAATATATGCAGACAAAATATGACGATATGCGCGGCCAAGTCTAAAGCGCACTTCTTTTGCCCGAGCTCTCTCTCTCTCTCTCTCTCTCTCTCTCTCTCTCTCTCCCTCTCACTCACTCACTCACTCACAGGGCAGAATTACGCAAAAGCGAGATCTCCTTTCTCGGGAGGATCCCTTTACTTGGCGAATAACTACAATTCCTGTTAACCACGGCGACGAGTCGCCGTCGTCGACCTCGTTATTGGAAGTTTAACGACAGCTCAAGGCCCTCGGGTGGTTTTGAGAGAATATTGTAATATCCACGCGAAGTTTCCAAGCCGCCGATTTGGAAATTCAATTTACGATCGGAGCAATTTGCGTCTCGGCCCGTTCTTGTTCGCGAAAAAGTGTTTAACTTGTTAAAAACTTTTATACACCCTCCCGGAATGACACAATGCCTTGAGTGAAAACATCAATCTCGAGCAATAATTAATCAACGAATTTTTTGTACAAAATATGATATGAACTAATATCCGTGAGAAAATTTATTATAATACAACAATTTTGATCTCACGAGAAAAAATAGAAACGTACGAACATATAAAATTATATATAAGCGATCTGAGATCACTTATATCCTCATATGATCACGTTTTCTATTTTTTTTTTNAAAAAAAAAAAAAAAAAAAAAATATAAGAGAGAAATATACTTTATTTTACTTATGAAGTATATAATCGTGATTATATCTGTCAGGCGATGGGAAAGGAAATGAGATCGTAGTCTGCGTGAGGGGAAAGATATAGCAATTTTTATAAGAATGGAAGTGTATCTTTTGCTTCACTCGCTCTTCCCATCTTTTTACCGGTAGTTCGTAAATCTTTCTTTTCTTCGAGAATATGCGATCGCGACGGGAGCAAGTACGTGACCTGTCAGACTTTTCACATATATACCGAACACAATTCCGCCGTTCGCAAGAAAGAGAGAGGAAAAGAGAAGGAGAGAGAGAGAGAGAGAACTCGGTATAGATATCGTGAGCACCTTGCAGATTTTGCGACTTTGACGAGTTATTTACGAGGTCGTTAATGGCCGGATATTACATGCGCTCTCGACAATCATTACGGTTTTACGCGACTCTCGACTTATGTATGTATATTGTAACTGGTCGAATTCAGCATGCGTGTCAGCTCGATTGCACCTTGTTATTAGCCGTGCGCGTTAATTGAGACCTCGGTCGTAAAAATGTTAAGATATGTCCGCGATTCTCATCGAACGAACGCGTCACTTTCTCTCATGCGCGACGTAATGATACTCTCGTATGAAGATATCCGCGCAGATCGAAATCGATACGCGTCATCATCCGCGATCGGCGACGATATTGACCGAGAAACCGTCCGCCGAGAGAACACGATGACTCGGGACAAAACGAAATCACACGAACGTAAATTAATACTCTCAAACGTAAATTAATACTCTCTTTACTTAATACGTACAAAGTACGCGCGCATATTACATAGCATGTGAATTTTATGTTACAACAATTGCAATTGTTTCAATTGCAATTACAATTGTTAAACGAGTTTTATATAATTTTGCTTCTTTTCTGACATTAGTTCTTTAATTAAAAAAAAAAGCAGATATTAAAACAAAGTTTAATATCTCTATCATTTTTGCGACGGCAAAAAATATGCAAAAGAGTAAGAACAGAGAAGAACAGAGAGATGGAGGAAGAAAACACTACGTTGGATAACATTCATACATATGCGCGCGAGAAAATAGATGAGACGATATAGACAGGGAGCGGTTGGCTCTCCATCGAGAGATCCGACTTCTCTCAGTCAAGAATGGGTTATATCGCAGTCGGACGCGTATAATGTTCTTATAATGATGGAGAAACGACCATGGGGTGCTGCCATATATACACACACGCGGAGTTCTTCTAGCGTGCGTGCGCGCGCGCGCGCGTCATGCAAAAACGTCGCGCTCGGGAACGATTTATCGCGGTTGGAGCGAGACTGTTGAGTTTCGAGTGTGCGCGCGACTCACGAGACGAAATTAAACCGCGTGGGCAGATTATTCTCGTGAGTCGCATAAAGGTGGACAGACGTCCATGTTGAACGTGGGCACGCCTCGCGATGGATGGATGATACCGCGGGAATATCCGACGTAAAAGAAAATAACAACATCTCATCGCATACACAAGTCTTGATTCTTCGAACGTCTTCGCGTAGAAAAATCTAATGTAAGTAGACGTTTGAAAAGACTAAAACTGTGTTTTTTTTTTTTTTTTTTTGCGTCTCTTCTTCTAACTCTCTGCTTGGATTCAGTTTTGAAAAAGTTTCCTTATCCGACGCACTTGTGCACATTTGCATCTGCAAATAGCGTCGAAAGATGCTTCAGATCGCGCTCTGTTGACCACACGCTTCTCCGTGACAGGGATAGAATTTTGCAACGCACAAAGCGTTTTGTCGTGAAACCGAGACGCGCTAATAGATGCCGACCTTGGTGCCTCGCGCGCTTCCTCCGAGAGTAGCTTTAATTAAGTTGCGAAGGTGTTGCTGCCGGTAACACGTAATCGACGACGGTTTGTCCACGTTAAACAGCGTCTCGTCGTATATGTACATAAGGAATTCGAGACTACGCGTCAAGAATCGCGTGCGAGGGCGTCATCGGCGAATTACGT
The DNA here is from genome assembly GCF_002006095.1 of Pseudomyrmex gracilis. NCBI lineage: Eukaryota > Metazoa > Arthropoda > Insecta > Hymenoptera > Formicidae > Pseudomyrmex > Pseudomyrmex gracilis. The sequence continues at coordinate 1,481,221 of NW_018020592.1, read as the reverse complement.
GATAAATCAATATTACTCATGATAGGATCCGACGGATCCTCCTCCCTTCGAGCGATTGGATGATGCTCGCTCGCGTCAAGCAGACATATGATAATTGCCGATTAGTGTCCTTGTCTCTTCCGAGAATATTACTTATTATTATACTTCTCCCACCTTCCCTGTCTTACCGCGTTTCTGGTTCGAGTTTTCCTTCGAGGAACGCGTCAAGAAAGAGACGGAGACGTTAATACAAAGCTTCTAGCCGAGTTCTACAAATCGACATGAAGTAGCTCCGATGTGTATTTCGAGAGATACATATATTTACATATTTCTCTCAATAGATGTAGATGAGAAAAACAATAAAGACGTAACACGTGACAAACAAAATCATTCGTTGTCGCGCACACGTGATGAATTTCGAAGACTGAAAAAAAAAAACCGATTTTTCGATCCTAGAAAGATAACGACGCGACAATCACGAGGCGTGCCGCGAACAAAGAATCCTCGACATCTCGCCAAAGACAAAGACGACGAGCTTGTTATACAAGCCGTTATTGAATTATAAACACTTTTATAACCCAAAGGTCGCTTCTCCGGTATTCGTTACTTTCATTACGTTGTTAACACATGTGACACCGGCTAGTGAAACTCGTCGAAAGCCTGGACGCTTGGCTTGAAATTAAATTACAAGGTACACACGAGCGTAATTTCCTTTCTCACTATTTGCGCGTTTTTGAGACGAACTCGATAGAAACACGTGTGTCAAAATGTCACACACAGTTTTGTTGCGTATTTTAATCACGTTAACAATGTCTGAAAGTTTCCGCTGTTCTTTCTAAAACACCGTATATATAGAATGTCAAAGCAATTTTGTAATATGGCGTTACAAAAAAACGATCGCTATTGGGATATCACATACGATATATCGATAAGTGTAACGCGATCATCGCACATCGCTCGTCACGATGACCAATAACGTGTAACGGAGATATATATATATCCTTCCTCTTCGATTTCTAAATATCGTATCCATCGTCAGCGAGCCAACGAGAACGCCTTGCTACAAATTTATCAACAGAATTTCCTACCGTGTGCCACCCGTGGCGATTATAAATCCACCCACTGAAAAGAAGCGGCTCTGAGCCTCCGCGAGCCTTGTACTCGGACACGCGGGACATTCGTACTTATTATACTCGGCGAAGAGCAATAATAATATACCTGTGTGTAGAAGAAAAGAGTGCGAAGGGAGAAAAAGATGAGAGCGCGCGCCTCGCATTTCCTTTTAATGTCTGTAATTTATCCCGAGTGTATTATAGGTATTTATAGAAACGTTTAGATTGTCCTGTTTGCTTAACGAGAACGAGAAAGAGAGATAGAGATAGAGATAGAGATAGAGATAGAGGGAGAATCAGATAATGATATTAAGTTTTTAAACCGCGCAAATACACACAACCCTTCTTTCACGTAACAGTGTGTTATAAATTATCGAAAGAGATAAATGACTAAATGCGATGCGAGCGAGGCGAAATACAAAATCTTAAAGGGAAGAGCGCGAGAGGAATTGCACGTATATGCGCGTTATCTTTATTTTTCCACATCCGAGATGTACAAATTACTCTCTGGTATATAAGAGAGAATCTTCTCTCGGGAATCTTCTCGGTTCCCGTTTCGATTACCGCGAGTGCAAATGAAGAAACAAAAAGATTGCGGGAAAACAGCGCGTCGCGCCCCAACGAGAGCGCCGTTACGAATGCGCGGTATTCACGAAAGCGACGGAGACCCGATCTGCGGAATGAAGTCGCGATCGAGCCGGCGAGTACCTACATGCGATCACAGCGCGATATGAAACTGGAGGAGTCTTAGGAGAGGAATACCTTTCCTCAGTGTGTAACCTATTGGAGAGAGAGAAAGAGAGAGAGAGAGAGAGAGAGACACGAGTGGGCTGCAGCGAGAGAAACTCGCGTACGCGCGGCGCGTGCCATAAGCGTCGCCCACGCGCAGCACGCGCGCGTAAAGGTTTCCTCTACGTTCGATTCTGTGGATACAACTTCTCTCTTTTTTTATCAAGATTTTTTATCAAGCAAATAAAGTTTACGTTTTTAATACATTATTGCGCGAAAAGAGAATTTTCGTTTTGAAACAATCGCGGGCAGTGTGTTTGTTTCTTTGTAGCTTGCAGATTTTTTTCTCTCTTCTTTTCCTCTCTCTCTCTGTCTCTTCTTCTCTCCGATGATATGTAAAGAAGCAACATCGTTAACGAGAAGAGGAATTATATTAAATAAGCTTCAGCTGGTTTAAAAGGCGTATCGCGATCGCGGATGAGCGTACTTAAGACTTAATGCAAAACGATCGTAACGATCGTATCGAGAGAGACCCGCTCGAGAAACCCGTTCTCGCGAGCAAATAATTGTCGCAATTTCCCCCCTCGCGCGAGCAGGCCAATGTCGTAAAGGAGATTCGCGCCCCGTATCCGTCGATAGCACGCAAGCGCAATCAAACAAGATCAACTCTTCACGGAGGAGGAAACAAGCCGTGATATAACCGTTACGGTAATTATTATTGTTACGTGTTATTGAGACGTTAAAATATTAATGTTATTTATAATCGCGCGTTACGCAAAAATATTATATCGGAGAACGTATTTGTTTGCGATCAATTTGATTTAGCCGATAACTTTTTGCCGGAAACGAGTTCTAAAAGTAACGATCAGCGAGTCGGTGGAAAGACAAGTCAGTTCGAAGTGTGTCATTTTCGCGGAAAACTCGCGCGTAATCAGGAGTTCTATCTTTATCTCTAGTATTTTTATAGTTTCGGTTAGATCGACACGACGAATCGTTCCCCGGCTCTCAAAGCGAATAACTCGCTTCAGACAAAAGCGGGTGTGAATCTTCTCAACCGCGCGCTGTGTGTTGTGACTCCCGTTCGGAACACAAGTTATCTCACAATTCTCTCTCTTAACAGATTTCTGAGTTCTGTAACTCTACACGCAGTTTCGGAGACGGAGAGAGAGAGAGAGAGATAGAGTTCCGCGGTTATACATCACAAGCAGCTATTAAACTCCGGTTTTAACCGAGTTTCCACAAAGTTGCGATACGCACTCGAGACGCTATTGAGGGAGAAGACGAAGAAGAGATAAAAGCGTCTATCTCTAAATGCGTCTGTGCGAAAATGTAATACGCGCGAGGCAATTGATCGTGACAGATGAAAAATCAGCAACTCGATAATTACGTTGCTTTTCCCGTATAGAATAAATTTTTGTTGCGCGAATGAGTTCGAAGAATCACTCGATCGCCATTTATTCGACCCGGAGGATCGGAGAACGTCGACGATCGCCGCGCGATGCGCCGCGTAATAAGCTTCGCTTGCTGGTTAGCCACCAGCATGCAAGTACACAACAGTCTTTCTCTCTCTTTCTTTCTTTCTATCCTGGTGAAAAAAAAAATCTTCCCTCGGAATAAATGCGTGATGTACTGCGCTACGCGAGAGATTTACGGCACTTGTTCGTCTCGGCGTGCCGTTAGTGGTGTGTGTCGGCCACTCCCTTTCCTCGGTCCGGGAATAGAACAGGAATAAAACACAAGCGCGGTAGCGATCGTTTGACTAAACTTTCTTAAACTTTCATTTCCCGAGTACGAAATCATCTCGAGAAAATAACTATCACACAGATATTCATATACGTAGCTACGAGAAAGAAAGAACGTGAATTGTGTGTAGATCAAGAGATAACACCCGCTTTTGTCTTTTTTGCATGCACACGTTGTGCGGAGTTTCAAAGAGAATGAGCGTAAGATGTGAGAGCGAACGCGATGCACGCGTGATTAAACTTATATAAAGGTGCGATTTATACACATTGAAAACAAAAAGTGTTAAAATAGCTAAAACGTGCCTCTCACGTGCGCGCGAAGACAGAAACGAGCCAGGTTCTGCGCGCCGTCTACGTGATGTTTTGACGTCTCGCAAATCGTTTCAATCCTTCTCACACCGCGAACATCGCCCTTCTTTTCCCTCCATTCTCCTACCCGCCCACGAAATCTCTCGATATTTCATGTGCCGTGTGTGTTTTTGCCACGGCAAAAGTTTGTCGCGCGCACGTATTTTAGCTTGTGGTTTACAAAGTGGTGTGCGAACGCGCGTGCGTCCGTTTTTTGTCCAAATTACCTTGTTTCGATCGCGCCTTTAAAAATTTGCATTTTTATTGTTGAGATAAAACAAAACAGTTTTGCACGTTCACACAATAAAACGAGAACAGAATTTTAAAATGCAAACAAAACAAAATCGCGCGAGATCGAAAATCAGAGAGCGAGAGACACACAATGCGCGCGGAGAGAGAAAATATCTCTTCCTACCGCCCTCGATATGAGATTCCGTTTTCAATATCAATGTTCTTTTTTTTTTTTTAAAAAAAAAAAAAACTAGCACAACATAAGCGCGCGCTACGCGCACGCTATTATTGCTTTTGTTTTAACGTGTAGTGTCAGTGAACACAACCTGTCCACCGCGATGACAGCTAGTACATACGTCTTACAAACCATATAATACACATTAGAGAGATGTCGGAAATAAAACGCATGAAAATCAAAATTCACAAATAGTGAGAGGGAGAAGTGGAAAAACAACACGTGACTGTACTTTAATCACGTTTTTAAAGACACGTGACTATTATTATGACTGATAATTATCACATTTCCGCGCTTTCGAGTCGAGCACCACAAAACGAGAAGAAACAAACGATAAGAAAGCGAGGATTTCATCTCGCGTTGCATAGGCGCGTGATCTCCGGTAACCTAAATCGTCGCTTTTGATTATTGTGCAATTAAAGAGAAAAGAGAGAGAAAAGTGATCGAGAAAATCGCGTTGCCAGAGAATCGCAATGACATCAGGCGTCATTTCGATCAAACCGCACCTCTCTTTCTCTCTCTCTCTCTCTCTCTCCTTTATTTTTACGTTTAGCCATACAATATAATTACAGATTCTCTTGGTATCGCTGCAAGGATCGAGGCGACGTAAATCGGCGCGGACACCGGTTCCGCACAAAGCGCAACTGTAAAACGGCAAAACCGTAATTATTGGTGGCGCCAGCTCGCGCGCCAAGCCACGCGACACGGGGAACAGTACGTATAACTTTATGTGCGTCATAAAAAGCCCCGAGGCAACGCGGCGCGACGGCGAAACGTAAAAGGAAAAGGGCGTCCTTAGTGGGAGTGACGGGAAAATCTCGGCTTGTCCCGATAGAAATTCTGCCTGGGAAACAGATCTTTCTCGAGATTCGCGCGAGAATTACGGGGGGAAGGAGGGAGGGGGGGACACGCATCGTTTTACTGATTCATAAAAATCTCCATCGCGGACTTTAATTCCACGTGCGCGCGAGTTTTATGAAAATTACGTTTGGAGATTGCTTAATTTCGACCGATTATCTCGGCGAATAAGGCGTATGCGATACCCGTTTTCCCATCAACGTCTGATTTCACATTCATTCGGACGTTTAGCGCTCGATCGGATTTTCCACGAATTGAACTAATCTTTTCTCTTTGCCGTTTTATTGTCTTCCTACGATCAATGTATATTAATCGTCATTTTATATTCTCCCTCTCTACATCGTTGAGAACAAGTTCGCGATTAAGACACATGCCTCTCTCCACTTTTATAGACTGACTTACTCTCTCTCTCTCTCTCTCTCTCTCTCTCTCTCTCTCTCTCTTATCTCCCGGCTCGAATTTTATTATTCGAACAAGATATATTGCTAAATTTCGCATATTATCTCAGAATAACGCAAAGCCGATATCGCGCGGATTACGATACCGTAGCGTCATAAAAGCGCCGCCCTCGATCTCTCGCATAAAATCGACAATTCACCTTACGCTTTCGCGCGGACAGACGCGCAGTTACGAAACGTCGCGCGACGATTGCGCAATCGCGGCGATACTTAAAACGGATCGCTTTCCGTAATCGAGACGTTTGCGCCCGATAAATATACTTCGGGTAGGGAGGAGGGGGACTTCTTCACGCTCGGCTGAGAACCGTTTTTCCCCGCGGAATATCGACTTCGATCGAGCGAACGAATGAACGAACGAGCCGCGAACGAACAATCGACCGCGTCGGCCTTCGAAAGGAGCGGAACGAAAGCGAACCCATCCGCGGCGTACAATGCACCCCTCGACGAGCCTTATATATACCGGGATAATTAGAGAAGAATCGCTTTGTCATTTTCGACAAAGTGCAATAGAGCCACTTAACGAGACCCGTCCTGTGCGCGAGCGAGGTCTGTGGCTGCACCCTTGCATTCGGAATTTAATTAGATTCGACGTGTAACGCAGCAACGCACACAAGCCCGACGTCCTCCGCGCGAAAGAGACCCGCGTCATATTCAGACATTTAGTCGCAATGATTTTGCACCAATGTGTGGCAAACAATACCGTTATAGAAATACACATCATATAAAGGTTTATTGTGTACATACACACATCTATACACACATACATATATATATATACGTATACATACATTTGGTGTCAGTTTCTTCTGACCCCAACATACATTCGCGCGAGATCTCTCGGTAGACGAAACACCTCTACCTAATTTTTTTTCCTACCTTTTAATTTTTTTTTCCCCTCTTTTCATTTAAGTATTCTTGCGTAAGACGCAAACTCCAAGATCTTATTATCGAGGTCCGGCCGTTGATGTTCGCCGCACATTAGCAACTCGATACCGTTATAAATAACCGTTCGTACCTTTCTACGCAGGTACAGTGTAGGCAATTATATTCCCACACAGTGACGAAAAATTCATCGTCGTGTTCGCGAAGGAGAGAGAAAGAGAGAAACACACACACACAGAGATCCCGTGTCGCTATTATTCGCGCGCTGATCGCAGCGCGAGTGGGAGAATTTATCGTATACAGACTCCACAGAAGAGAGACTTTTAAAAGTCTCTCTCGACAATCGAGGCGTTTGTTTTGAAGAGTGCATGAGTCACAGTCAATTGAATTTCACAACGTCGAATTGATTGCGTTCGTGCGTTTCTTCGTCGCGCGGTGGTAAATAATGAGTTAATATTGTCTATATAAACGTTTCTCTCATTACGCATTTAATAACTGAACAATTGTTCCCCCGGGACATTTTCTCTCGGAGACGTGTTTCCCGCTTTTTTGTCGCGCACCGCGAAGAACGCGCGCATAACTTCGAACGTTCAAATTCAAATAAATAATTCCGTCTGTTTTGACAAGTAGACTTTCTAATCTCTTTCATTTAACGTAACGATATTAATGTGTAACAAGTGCGCGCTTTCGCAGATAAAACAAAACAAAAAAAAATTATCACTAGCACGCGTTGTGCTATCGCCGCGTGAGATTTGATTGTATCCCGGGAAGTTTTTTCTTAAATGCGTAGAGAGCAATCGCGAATTCACGGAAAGAGAAATATCTCTTGGGTACGTTGTGTACGTATATATGTAATATTTCTTATCAGCGAGTGCTGCTTTTGTTGCTTTGTCGGTTGACTGTTGTCTTCCTCTAACAAGCGGAATAATTTGCCGCGGAATCACGAATTATCGTAATGACATACCGGAGCTATCGCACATGCGGTTTTACGTGTCGGGAATTAAACACGACGATAAATAATCTTATTTCCTTTTTTTCCGGGGGGGAAAGAGAGGACTTAATAATGTTGATTGTGCGCAACTATCTTTCTTTACGGATCATCTCTTTTGATTTTTGATTTTTTTAATCAGTGGTAAAAGAGTTCCAATATGACATCTCTGTTTTGTCCAATTTACAGAGCCGATATTTATCCGCAACAGACGATTGTTATCCAGCTGCTACGACTATTATTCTGTTGCTCGAATGAAAAAAAAGTCACGACCGAGAAAAATACAGCGCTCCGAGTTTTAATCGTGAAGAGTCATTTTCCGCATTCCGCGTTCGATTCACGCGCAGCACGAAACGTGACAGCGGCCACGAGAGACGCGGGAATCCGTAACGAAATCGTGATCCGGCTTAATACAGACCGCACGACTCGAGGGAGAGAGAGAGAGAGAGAGAGAGAGCGACCGCGAGCGCTTAAAACTGATAAATCGACTCGCGGGTACACTGTACTTTACGTGCAAATAAAATCACGGGTTTTGCGCGGCCGCGATCATCGTCCTTCGTTTCCGTGTATGTTTTATTAAGAAACGGGGAAACAGAAAAGAGGAAACGCGATGAAGAGAGTCGCAGGAAGGAAAGAAGATGAGAGCTACCGCGCTCACGCCACAGAGTAATCCATTGAGCTCATTAAGAATTTCGATCCGGATGCCCGGGTCACGAGAGATTTTCCATGTCGGTTTCCGTTTGACGGGTGTGGCGTCTGGTCTCCATATAGACGACCGGCAACCGTCCGTCCCACATCTCTGACATGATCTGCGTTTTCTCTCCGCGCGCGATAATCGAGCTCCGCGCGTCGAGCTCTCTCGCCTACGTGTAACTGCGCATTGTGGGTCATTGCTTGTGATAAGTGCCCTGAATGTCCGACATTTTTGCGGAGTTGTTAATGGGCCGGACTCGCCGGTTTCGATCGAACACCACGCGGTTTAGATTCATATATGTGTGTACGCGGTATAACTCGCGCGACACACACGCCATATGATATGTGCTTTCTTTATCGATTAGCCATGCCTATCTCCGACACACGTCGACGTCGTAGAGAAGCGGTTATGGGCGAAATTAAATTTGCATAAACGTCTCCGGTCTCGAGAACGCCGGACTCGGCTCGCTACGGATTTATGCTCGTCTTCCGGGACAGAAATCGTGGCGACCAGAGGGCGATATACCTTTCTTTCTTTCTCTCTGTCTCTCTTTCTCTCTCTCTCTTTCTTTCTCTCTTTCGCGGGAAGAATATATTCACCTACTTCTTCTGATGATTAAGCGCGATTTTGCCTGAAGATTCGATCGCCTCTCTCGGTTCTGTCGATCTGTCATTATCGATAATACAGAGAACACCCATCTTTCACACTTTCCCGTTATAATGTACAATCATTTCTTAGCGAATTCAATATCTCAGAGCTTAAGTGGACAGAGTAATTACTTCAAAGTTATTTATCGCCGGAAATTGTTCCCCTATACTGAATTAGACTGTGGAAAAATTGTGTGCGCGCGAGGAAACTTCGATCGCACACAACTTCCCGAGAAAACTTCGCTTGAACATGAAATCCAATCGCAACGATAATTTAATGAGGAAAGTTTTGTATTCACAACAAACAATCGGTGATTAATAATCTACTGTATTATTTATTTAAGAAAAGTTTTTTTTCGTACTTAGAACAAACGATGATTAATAATCTACTCTATTATTTAAAAAAAAAAACAAAACACGGAAGAAGCGATACATTTATCAAACTTATCAAAGAGCGTTTATTATATCGAAGCGATAACACGAAACGTTACACATCACCCGAGTAATATCGTCAGTTGGGGAGAGATTGGTATCTTTCGCGCAAAGTCTGTCGTCGATTCGAGCTACGTGGGAGATCGCACGAACGACTTTCGCATAAGGTCCGTCGCCGACCGAGAATGGCGCGCGCCGTTTTTAACGGCGCCGATAACGCACCTGGCGCAATAATACTGCACCGGTGATGAATGAAGTGTATTTCTGTCGCGCCGTTCCGTGGGAGTGAACTCCCGTTTTTGCGCGAGATAATCGCGCGGAGTATGTAGAAAACTCGTCGGTCCTGTTTGCGAGAGTTTGCGCAGCTCTGGAGAGACACACTCGAACGGAATCGCGCACGCGCGAACGGTCTCTCTTACATATCGATAAAAATGATCGGAAGTAAGCGCGTAATCGGCTCGCCGGCTACTCCCTCAAGTAAAGCGCGATAAAGCAATTAACGGGACTCGCGAGATTATCGCCGACGTTATCGCCGTTCCGAGATTCAATCGAGCGATTTTTGCAAATTATGCACATAATCGCGAGATCGCGATAAGTTCTCGCCATCAATCGCGGTCGGGTTGATCAATTATCGGATTTTCCTACATGTATTTTATACGCGGGAGAGTTTAATCAACCGGTTCGCGTTCGTGAGAACGTTCAGAAATGTAATTATAGACAATTTTTAATATAATTTATAGATAACGAATATATATATATATATATACAGAGTAATAAATCGGATTTTCCGATTTATTACTCCGACAACGTTCGTTCTTTTAGAGAATGTCACATCTTCGACAAGTATTTCTCTTTCGAAAAAATTATTATTGCTTTCATAAGTTCTTACCCTCGTACGAGATGTGCCGAAAATCTTCGGTAGCCCGAGCGATGGCAGCGACGATGTGCAGCGTCACCGTGTACACAATCCATCGCTTCATCTTGGTCGTGATGCGCGATCTCCGATTCTGTAAAAAAAAAAGATGGCAAAGTTTTATTTTTTTTACGCATCTCTTTGTGTGTGCGAATGCCAACTATGTATATAGGTGGGGTCGCGAGGTATAGCGGAACCGATTATCGGGGGCTTCTAATTGGGACGCGAAGCGCGACGGTATATCTCGAGTATAACATGCACTTGAACCGGAGGGTCGATGAAAAAGCTTGACTAATGGCGGGACATTGAAAAAAAGAGCGAAACGGACAGCGAGACGGAAGAGAAAGAAGAGAGAATCAACTGTCGATACAAGCGAAAAGAAAGAGAGAAAGTTCGTGGGTGTACATATGTGTGTGCGTGCTAGGCGCTTCGTCTTCGTCCATTTCCTTGACATTTGCATGCTCGCGCCGTTATACCGCATTCGACCGACAACGTGCGCGCACGCGCGAACGGCCTTGAACATTTTCCATCGTGCGGGCAAGACACATACTGCGTATTTTAAACGCGTTGCGATTAATTGCATACAGATAAACCGCACGATTTATCGATGGCGCGATTAAGATCGATCGATCGTTTCGTGCAATTCACGACGTCGATGTTCCGCTTGACAACGATTGCCTCGCTACGACTCAACATCGCAAACTGAGGTCGTACTGTACAGCGACGTCACGTAATGTCCGTCAATTAAACCACCGACGGCTTATTTAGTTTCACTCTCGAAAAGAGTTTCCGAGATAATTTTCACCGTCCTGTTTTTCCGTTAATGGAAAATGCATTGCGCGCGCGCACGAAGATTAAGTTCGAGGATCGTTTAGAGAGGATCGAGTTTTTGCCGCATGCTGAGACCTCAACGGGCCGTTTCTTTTCAACGAGTTAATAAAAAGTTCGAGTTAACTGCACGAATCGAGTTAACCGGAAAGCTAACCGGAGAACTACATTACATGAAACCGCAAAAAAATGTAGAAAATTCTAATCGGCAACGCGGTTCCATATTTGTGTGACGGTAAATTCTCGACATTAAATGACATCTTTCCTCTGCTTTCATACAAAATGATTGCCGGATAGTTCCGTTTTAACAGCTGTTCTAGACACAAATGTTTTTCTTTCTCCTCCAGTGGTCCATCCATTGCGGTTAAAAAATGGTCTTCTCTTTCGACAGTCTCTCGTCCGAGAGAAAAGAATCTTCTGAGGTTAATACGACACAGCGTGACGTATTATACTTGTAACGGAACGACGAGCAGCGTCGACACACACATCTAATTATCGCGTGACTATTTAAAGCGACCGGGGGCCGGGAGTCGTGTACGCCGGTCGCCGTAGTCAGCTTCTTACGACGTGTCATTACGTCGAACGATTACCGGATCGCCTTGGGATCGGTCAAAAATTCGCGACCGAACAGACGCGCCGAATGAGATAACCGAAGAACTTCGCCTCGAACTTCTCTTCTCCGTTATCCATCTTTGTTATCCTTTTCTGTTATATCCATCTCGATGACCGGTAATTAATTATACGACTCGAGACGCGCTCGCAAATCGACCAAGACACTTTCCGCTCCATCAATTATCGTCCGCTTTTTTTGTTGTACTCGCGCTGCCGAGTCGTAAGAAATCGCGGTGATTGATCCGGCGATTAAATGCGCATGCGATGTATTGTATACGAAGGCTTTCAGACTTTTTCTACGACTCTGTGTATTATGAAAAAAAGCGTGTGGTAAAATCTGCGCGCGTAAGCAGTAATCAAAATCTAAAAAAAAAAAAAAAAAAAAAAAA
>NW_018020592.1:1465519-1469049 GCF_002006095.1 Pseudomyrmex gracilis | reverse complement strand
TTTTTTTTTTTTTTTTTCAAGATTCTCTATTCGTCCGATTCTACCGCCGATGGATGATCGGCGTAAAAACGGTCCCGGATTATCCGATAATTCGGCCGATCTCTCCTTTTACGCTGTTACAACGGCCTGACCGCGCGATTATCGCGTTCCAATTCGTTCCAGACCTGGCGGCGATGAAAAAAAGCGGAGAAAGAGAAAAAGAGAAGAGAGAGAGGAAGAGAAAGAGAGAGAGAGATAAGGCGGGTTTATATATATATATATATATATATATGTACGTGCGCATTCACACCCCGGCAGCGATCGGAACGACCTTAATGCACGCGAGGCTCCCGAGGAATGCAGATGCGCGCGTATATACCATAAGCCGCGCGCAGTCTCTCGGAGATGATTAATTCGTCCTGGTACCGTCGTGAGATCCGCTTGTGAGAGATGCGCAGAGAGGAGAGAGAATACACTCTGTGACGAAATCCCGCGGCACGTCACGCATCGATATTCATAAATGTCACATCGAGAGGCCTCCGATTTCCAACGGGATTGACCTTACGCATTAACATCTTGACGTCATTAGTCGCTCGATCGCGCGCCCAAACAGTTACAGAAAATTAGATACTTTATTTTTTATTTTTTTCAAGCACTACCAGTTATAATAACGGAACAACGGGATTCACCACCGTAATTTTCTACAGAGATAATGTTGTATCCCCCGATGAAAAAACGTTTTTATTTTACAAATTTATTGGAAACTTTATAGAGCAAACAAAAAGATTGTATTATTTTTATTTTAAATTAAACGCTTCCTCGCGATTGAATGTTGATGTTAAATAGTTCAAAGAGAGAGGTTTTGACGTCGAATGGCTTCAAATCTCTTAGACTTGTCTGTTCGCAAACGCGCAAAACCTTACAGCGTGTTTTCCCGGAAAACTTGATTGCGCGCAAACTCAAGAAGCGCATCAATTAGATCGGATGCAGCAATTCACTGTGCATTCTCTGTTCTCGCAATCTAATCGCGTTTTTGCTATCACCGCTATTACCTACGTACAATCATTTCTTTATCGTTTGTTTACGGTGAATCTCACCGTGTGTACATGTCGATGTTTATACGAATTCCCTCTCCGTCTTTCCTGATGTATATTCCGCCGTAATCTTACGACATCGCCGGCGTAACGTCCGTTATTTCGCCTGCATCCGGTTTTATCGCGCGCGCGGATCTCGCGCGCGGTATGTGTGTGCGCGAGAGTAGCCGCGGAGTATATTACCTATACACTCTGTGTACGTATCTATCTCCATCCGCGTTTTCCACTCGCCTGTATCTTAAAAGAGAATACACGCGCGCGCGGACGTTACTTTACTTGTCGCCGGACGATAGGGAACGCGGACATTCGTGACTACGACATTAGTCTTTTGTACTCTCGCCGGCGTCCCACGACGTCGATCTCTCCCCTCTCTCTCTTCTTGAGATCTATTGCTACTTTGTATTCGGATTCGCGCGTCCCGCTTGACTGCACCCGTCTGTCCATTCGGTAATCTTATTTATGCGTATACGTACGGCGCGTATGAGAAAAAACGCGCCTACCGCTTGCGCGGCTTATTTTCTCTTAGCTGGAGAGCGACACGCGTCCTCCTCTTCGCGAGAGGAGATCGCGGCGAAAACCGTAAAATTTTTTTTCTCCCGACCGAGAGAGGAAGAGTCGCCTTAGGTGTTCTTCGGTGAGGACCACACAACGCGCGCGACAACGACGCTAACCGAAAGCCGGTTGCACGCGCACACAAGATACAATAGGGACGATCGGTATAAACTGTCCAACCGGAGCTTAGAGTGTGTGCAAACGAAGCTGAACATCGCCGCTTTTTATCTCTCCCCCTTCCCCTCTCCACACACATCCGTGTACTCCGCGTGTGACGATGTCGTTTATTGTATTTACGATATTTACGTTTCAATTCAACGCGCGCGTGTACAAAACACACTCGCTACCGTGTTTTTTTGTTTTAATCTCACCCACCTTTTACAGCGTGTGGTCGCGTTTTTTTTTAAATACATTTATTTATTTTTGTGAATTTATAATTTTATTTCGATATTTTTCTCGAATTTATTTGTAGGAACAAAATTATATTTCGTATTATTCTGGAGAAAATATTTTATATATCTTATTTTTCGTATCTTTGTCGTGTCTCTGTGTTAACGGCGAATGTTTCATAATAAACCTGTATATTTGTGCGACAGTAGAGGTGACAAATATTATTTGTCCTCACCTCTGCTGTATTCGTTGATTATCGATTACGACTCAATCGACAACAGATTCGAAATGAAAAACAGAGTCGAAGTAAAAGGTATAAAGCCGAGAGACGACAGAAGAAGATCAGAATCCGCCGAAAACACAAGACGCCCGAAGATTTTTGCGTGCTCTGACTTAGTAGCCTAGAATATATAAGTTTGTTTTTCTTTTATTTATTGGCTTCGCATATTAAACAGACATTATAATTATTTATTAAATTATTTATTTATTTATTTATTTAATCCAACAAAATTTCCTACATATTTTTGGTACTTTTCAATACGTAATAAAACAAATTTTTATACATTTTTCTTTGATACATTTTATACGATAATTTTATCCACAGCGTTTACCACACTGTTTATTCAAGAAGAATATAAATGAAAAAGAATATAAATAAAAATTATTTATATATTAACAATTGCTTACACGTAAATGTGTGATTAGGTAAAATAGCATATTCAATTATAATAATTTGTAAAAGTTACATAAAACTATTGTGTATTTGAATGTGTATATTGTATACATATACATATATATATATATATAATCTCCACAAAGAGAGACCGCGCGCGTATATCGTTTTTAATCCGCAGAGTATCGTTAGTAAACTTAGCGTTGACACAACGTTGCCCCCTCCCATCCCGATTGCGTCAAAATAATTCGTCACGGTTGTTTGCACCTATTTCCCGTTCAAGCAAGCTCTCTCTCTAACATTTGTGCAAATAAACGCGCTCTTACTTTGCCCCGCGCGAGATCTCTACAGGTTACGAGAAGATACCAGTTGGTGTATTCCAGATGTACAATACGACAGACATAAACACACGGGAGTTGTCGGGAGTGTTTCTATCGTGGACCACGAGAAACAGACGCGGCAGCACACACCACCGCGAGCGACATCGAACGGCAAAGAGACAGGCAAGGTCGACGACCTCGCGCCTACGACTCCATGGCATATAAACCCCGGCAGCTGCTCCTTTACGCCAGGATCGGGACTACTCCGATCGTATACTGACGTTGCAAAATCGATCGCGATAGTGTCGCAAATGATCGATTTATCTTCGCCGGTTTCCTCCGTGACATGCGTCGCCGCTTGGCGCCACGCGATAAAAATATATATGTGTATATATATATATATTATATGTACCTATCTGGGGAGTGTGTGTGCGAAAAAGTCTGGAAAAATAAGTGGGCGACTCTTTTGGTCTCTCTCTCTCTCTCTCTCTCTCTCTCTCTCTCTCTCTCTCTCTCTCTCTC
>NW_018020592.1:1378130-1465284 GCF_002006095.1 Pseudomyrmex gracilis | reverse complement strand
TATATATATATATATATATATATATATATATATATGTATGTGTATATATAAATCTTTCTTTATTCATATTAAATTTACATGTTTATAAAAACAAGATCTTCTCTCTTTCTCTTTGCGATTTCTCATGGAAGAGTCGATCTCATATTTGCGAAAGAGAATATTCAAATGTGTACAAGTCGCCAGTCGAAGAATCGAATTCCGCAATCCTTTTCGATAAGCTTGAAGTGTCGTTTTATATAAGAGACAGAGAAACGATGCAAATCTTGAAAAATGCAACTACACGACACTGGCGTTCCTCTTTCCGCATCCCCTTTGTCTTTCGACGTCCGTCATCGTGACGGCTTGCTTTCTCGTCTATGAATAGATAGCGGCATAAAAGAGGACACGAGAGAAATATAGGCGGACCCACGTGGTTAGAGCGACGTTATATGTGCGTGTCTACCTACCTATTCCCGACGCGCGCGCGTACGAAGGAAGGAAGGCCTTTCAATACCTTCTTCTCCACACGTTTATTTACACGGACGTATCAACGGGATTCATCGACGAGTTCCAAATCGATACTCGATAATTCGCTAAACGAAAGCCCACTAGTATATACCGTTGAAGATTTCTCGGAATACGTAGAATATTTAACGATAATGAATATATACACAGAGAGCTCTTTATATCTCTCGCACATTTGTGTGTGTGTGTCTGTGTATGTATATATGTATGACAGTGACAATGAAAGACTAGCACTATTGAATTCATTATAATAATTTCAATATTTATAAGCGTGAAGAAACATGAAAAGGATTTTTCACTTTGCGTATCAAATTTACATTTGCTATAAAATCATTTCGTGTGTATTGAAAGGAGATGAAAAGAGACTACAATAGAATATTCCGCTCTCTCACGTGAGGTCCTCGAATAATTCGTAGAATTCGAACAATCGCGAATAAAATCCGACAAATGCCCGACAAACAGAAAGGAGTCTTAAATCGAGACTCGCTCTTTCCTAATACAAAGGATCCATCTACGGAATTCCGTGTTCCTTTTTTTTTACACACACTTCCTTCCTATGTGTATACGATTTATTCCGGACGACATCGCGGTGGTCTCTGTAGGGCGAGCCTTTTAAAAGAATCGTGCAATAATACACGAACGCTACAGTGGTCCCGAAACATTTAAAGGGAGAGACGCGCGGTCTCTTCGAATATTATTAATATCTCACCCTGCGACGCGCACTTCTTCGCAACTATTCTCATCGAGAAAGAAACAGCATCGCGTTCAATAAAAAAGGGATCTTAACAATCGGATTAACTCCTCAAACAAACACGTCGCGTTACAAGTTTTGCATTATGTTCATACATTGCGGAACATTCTTTTTTCTAATAGATTAAATTATAGTTAAAAATATTGTTAAAATTATAGTTGAAATACAAGATTTCTCTTGCAAAAATACAAAACAAATAAAACTATAAATGAACGTATCGTTTATAGTTTTATTACTTTTTACATATGCTTATATATAATCTCTCTGTCTCGATTTGCACTTTATAAACCGTACGCGAGAGCACGTCTCGTTTTATGAAACGTGACTAGTCTCGATACGTATTTTATTTATTACAATTGATCCTGGCTCTGCTCGATGTCGCGTTTAATCCGCAAGATATCCTTTGGATTTCGAGTATCGAAAGCGCAACAGATAACTCACACGAACGACGGATATATATATAACGCGCGTTAGCTGAGTTCAAAAAACTGAAGAGCATCACCCGATAAGAGCCTTCCGACAGCGCTTCGCAAAGAGATCTGTTCTGTTTCTGTCGATCGAGTGCTTCAATAGCATTCTAAGATGATACGTAGTTAAAAAAAAAAAAAGAAAAATTATTATCCAATACAAATATAAAAAATTGTTCACACCCGCTTTAGAATAAATAAAAATGTTTTTTTTTTTTTTTTTTTTACATTTCAAGTCTCAGTTGAAGTAAAACGTGTTTGCATATATCTTTAATACGTGATAATCCGGGGAAAATTGATTGACCGGAGTATGAGTTACCGGGAACGGATATTAGCGACTTGACAAATTAGAACCTTATCTTTGATACGATCGCGGAAATTAGCTTCGCGCAAAAAGTCTCAAGTTACGTGCAAGTATGTTAGATCGTAAAAGAAGGTAAAACAAGCAGCACACAGCTGTTCTATCTCTAATTTGTTCCGACAGTTTCTTCAAGCGACGTCTCGTCAATGACGGAGAAATCAAACAATTATATAGCACGCCAATTACAGCCGATAAAAGGCAATCAGATTGCTTGACAAAGCGGAAAAACTCATCAGAAGGAATTTAATGCGCAGAGAAAGTTTCTCAACGTTGAAAAAGAAAATTAATCGTCAATGTATACGTGGCAATAACGTCCGATGTAAAAGGAGACGAAGATGCACTCTCTCTCTATATATATACATGTACATGTAATATTGAGAGCCAAATGTGTCGACAGGGACGAAAACTCGCAATCGGTCACAAGAGGAGCTGACAGCCGATTTTGTGGAGCCCAAGTGCGATTGCATTAATGATGTTATACGTACGTGCGCGCGTTAACCGGATGCGCTTTTTTTTGCGCGCCGCAAATCGACGACGGCCGGGTGCTTTCTTTCTCTTTCTCTCTCGAGATCTCTTGAGTCTCTCAACAGTTCGCTGCTCGCGAACGAATTATTCTGCGCGACAGGCCGGC
Organism: Pseudomyrmex gracilis; assembly: GCF_002006095.1. NCBI lineage: Eukaryota > Metazoa > Arthropoda > Insecta > Hymenoptera > Formicidae > Pseudomyrmex > Pseudomyrmex gracilis. The sequence goes on along the minus strand of NW_018020592.1, from coordinate 1,462,570 downwards.
GACGTAATAATAATTACACCGCTCAACCTCGATATAGGATTCTGTCGTTAGAAAAGTTCTTTGCGCCCCGACAATTTGGCGGTGTGACGCACATTAACGTCACCAACACCACTTCTCGCGCGTCACACTCACTTGCTTCAGAAGGGAATTACGAACTGCCGCCCCGCGTCATTTTCGCAGAGGTAATCTCCGGCGCATTATGCGGAATCGTCTCGGTCTTAATTTTAATTAAACGATGCTTAATTTAAGAGTTTAATTTCAACCAGAAGTTCATCAACCGTTTTTAAACGAATTAGATCACTATTTTTATAAGACAAATCTTTGATAACTTCTGCAACTCTGATTAAAAATAATCAACGTCAAAAAAAATCTTTCGTTGATTTATCCGTAAGATGTACGGTTTCTCGGAAGTTGCGTGCGTACCGTCGCCTTCGTTCGAGCGCGGTTCACACAAATCCGTCGTTGTAACATAAGACGCGGTAAGTGGCGGCGACGGTCGATCACGCGGCGATTATGTGGGTGTCCGGTGTCGCGCGCGTCTACGGCGATCGTGGGCATCGGCACGAAATCGGCTTTTATCGCAATGCACGTACACACGAAAGGTTGCCTTTCGCAACGACGAATGAGTGACGAACAAAAGAGGGAGGAGGATAAAGCGAGGAGCTCTCGAGGCGGTGGGTGGCACTGTCCGCGGCTGTACGAACGAGCCGGTTTTCACAATGGCGAAGGAACCTCGCGCGAGGAAAGTCGCGCGCGAACACGTATCGCGCGCCCGATGAGCTGCCGGCTGCTTCTCTCAGAAGCGGAGGCCTCTTCATCGGCGAAAAATATCAACGGCGCATACAAGAGGGAAGAAGAAGAAGAAGAAGAAGAAGAAGAAAAAGAAAAAGAAGAAGAGGGTCGAGGATCTCGAGAGACGGGGAAAATGTGTATACCGGGAGATCCGAGAAGAGACCAGCAACTTGGAGGGGCTGGTTTACACGCGAGACACACGCGAACGTTCGCCCACGCGTTCGCCAACCACGGCGCGGGATGGATATTACAACGATGCTCCACGCAAATCATTGCTTGTGACGCATTTGATGTTACGCAAGATCTCCTTTGTTTTTCGCGCGTGAATACACACGTTCGCTGGTTTTCTGATGAAATAAAATAAAATGTGATATATATCCTATAAAACAAAATCAGAGAGAAAAGTTTTTGAGTAAATTGCTTCTTGCTGTAACGTTGAATTTCAAAAGAAAAAAAATATACAATAAAAATAATTCGTAAAACAAAGACGTAAGTCTATATAGCGGTTTAAGATTCCCAGACGAGATCGCAGCGTTTTAAAAATACGCGCGCGACATTTACCGTTCGGGCGATGCGCTCGTTTTCGCTCCGCGACTGAGATCACCACTTCTCGCAAACACACGCAATAGTATCAAGACGCGCGTCAATGTCAATTAAACGCAAATCGAGAATTTATTTCGTGAATAGGGCGCGATTTCAAATGCGTACGCTGTTTCTTGGCAACGCCAATCTGTCACACGTGAGAGTCCAAGATTGTTACTTGCGGGTGATAAATAGCTGCGGCGTCTAGCGCGACATACATAAATTGTCGGGAAGAAGAGAGGAGAGACGTTCGCGAGAGCGACGGTTCATTTGACTCGCTTCGAGGGGTCGAGGGCCGTTATTTTCAAGACGCGCGTGCGAAGAAAATACTCGCGCGACGAGAAGAACAATGGTTGGAGAGTAATTATTATGGACCGGTAGCTTCTTCGACGAGCGGAAGTGTCGGACGGGGATGTGGCGGATGAAAAGTATCCCCCATCAATACGTGACCGGAAAGATATCCATAGAGCGGAACGTTAGCAAGATGGAAATTAAGTCCTGCGACCGCGGGCACGTACATTGTTAAGCAAATATACCTAATATAAACGCCGTTCAATATGGCCGACACGATTCCGGGATCTTCATGGTCCCGCAACATAACAAGTTGCATCCGTTGTGGAGCCGAGAATCTACTGGATAATCAAGAGGCACGCGCAACAAAGTCGCGCTCGAACGGCACGAGGCACTCTTATACGCGTGCGTCTTATACGCGAAATTCATTCGCGATTGAGAAGTGAAGCGATTTTTATGGGGTAATATTTCGAGAATGACCAAATCCCGATCAATTTCGTTTTAGTCTCAATCGCTTCAGAACAAAACATGAAAAAAAAAGTATTCTTGCGTTTTTAAAAACACGCGACTAAAGTAAAGTCACGTGACTTTAGTCACGTGTTATTTTTTATTTCTCCTTCTATTTTTCGAGTTTGGTTTTTATGCGTTATTTCTGAAACCCCTCATATGTGTAATTTGTAAGACGATTTCATGCTTTGTTTAGAGATAACAGACAAGAATCGTGCGGCGCGTTTTGCGAACGTTATGAAAAATTAAATACAACAAAAATCAACCAAAATTTGTTGCAAGCGTTAAATTTTTTAAGAGCTATTTGAATGTAAATTATTAGCATCGTACGGGATATACATCCCACGGCCGGTCGTTAGTTTTAATATCCCGAGGAAAATAGACTCTAAGAGGACGAGATTTTCAAGCGGTTTCGTAGTTACGCGTGAATACGGACGCGAGCGTGACTGATTCGCCATGACCGATACTTGGGCACGATCGAGACGAACTTTGAAAGAAAAAGAGAAAGAGAGAGAGAGAGAGATGACGGAAACAAGACGACAGTCGACGCGGTATCAAAGGGCCGTGCACGCATGCTTATTATGTAATTGAATGAGCGTCGAGATAAGGGGTGAAAATTATCCCGCTGTCTTTTCTTGCGCCGTGCGGCCGAGAGAAACCCGAGACTCGTGGACGCCGTGGCTTTTATCGTAATCATTTTCCGTGTGTATACACACCGATGTAATCGCAGATTAATTTTCTGTTCTACGATAAAAGCCTCGCGCTGCAAACATAAACAGAGATTATCGCGCGTATATATATACGCAAAAATATATAACAGTTGTGAAAAATGTTTTATATTACTCGACAATAAGTAGTACAGTTTTGTTTTAACCACGATATTCGCGTCTTTCTCGCAGAGAAAAAAGAACGTATATTTTACTTGAAGTATATCGAGATTGATTAAAGGTCGCGGTGAAAGAGCAAATAAAGCAAAAGTATAATGAATCGCTCGATGAATTCGTACATATTGGCGTATTACGACCACCGTCATCGAACAAAGGGCCGACTATAAACCGGCCACGGTTATAAAGCAGTCCTGTCAAGCAGAACGCCAAATTCGCAACCGTGTCCGAAATAACATGAGGAGAAAGAGAAGAAAGGCTGAGAGAGTGCGCGCGCGCGACAACAGGACCAATTTCGATTTTATTTAACGTTTGACGATCACCCGGTTTATCTCGGGCAAAAAAACTTTTGCTTCAATTGTCGTTTTTACTGAAATTTCTACTAGTCTTGCTAATATTGTATTTTATGAAAAAAAGTGTATCGACGAAATAAATCTCCTCTAAATAATAAAATTATTTAGTATTAACAAATTGATTCACTCGCTCTCGTTCGGTAGCTCGATTTATTTTTTTTTTCCGATTCGATATGCAACTATCGCCGAGCGTCGAGTAAAATGTTGCAGACAGATACGCACGTCACAAGGTGGGAACGCGCACGGCGCACAATCTGCGTCGTATAGCGTCGTAAATCTTTGCGATTGTCTAACTTTTCTTGCATTTCTTTTCCTTACTTTACGTTATCTCCGACAAGATGTCCACTCTTAAATCTCTCTCGTAAGCCTCTTTCTCTCCGGTATCTTTCCGGCCGGTTCCACCCGCGGATAAGCCGACAGATAATCAATCTTCGCCGCCACGTACAGCTGATTAAACTTCGCTGAATACTCACTGTGCGTTTGTATCCAACACGCCTGACGACGGCATGTAATTGATTCACGATCGCAATCGTGGAATATTATCCGTGACATAAGTTGTAGAGAAGTACGAACCAATTGCGCTCCGCTTCGACGAGATGTCAATGGACTTTAAATTATTCGCTGATCGAGCTATTAAAAAATTTGGCTCAGCTGTGTCTCGCAGCCTCTTTTATCGATTAACAGCATCGTTCGCACAACTGAACGCGTAACTTCTTTCTTGTGTGCGTGAAGTTTGTATTTAACAACAATTGAGGTCGAGTCAAAGAATAAGTGTTACATATTTTAACTCTCTAATATACTTATATTTTATCAGACAACAGAGTTTGTTCTGTTCTTTTTTCTGTCTTAAAGAAAAAAAAAACACAAAAATTCTATTTTCATGAATTTTTCAGAAAGTTTAGGTGAGAGAATACGTTACGATTTTCGCAATTTTGTTAGCGACTCTAAAATATAACCTGCGTTTATTTTAGAGTCCCGCCACATCTACAACGAAATAATAGATCCCTCTGGCGCTCTCTTGGCGGGGTGTGGCGTTTTGCTCGGCTCGGCCAATGCTTCGTTCGCGTTAACTCGGACGCGATTTATCTTACCCACGGCGAGTAGAAGCTTGAAATATACACCGCGGTACAGCGTGTTGCGGCAAGTTTTATGGGAGCGGAGTCGCCAAACATGGTAACGCGCCGACGACACACCTCTCGGCGCAGAAGCAGCGTCTTTTCCTTCGGCTTGTTCCCGGGTGAAACGCGCCACGTGTCTCTCTACACACCATCGCGGCCTAGTGACGACGCGATATACTTTGCGGAGCTTCCGCGGTTGCTGAAAAACACGCCCCCGTACACGTTTACGCGATTGTAAGGTGACGAGCATCAATTCGTTCCGTGAGAACGGAGGTTCCCTCTGAGACACCACGTGTCTCCGAGTTATTTCCTCCAACTGACCCATGAGGAATGAATGCTATGTAGTAAAGTAGTAAATTGCATGTAGTATATGTAAGCATTTAAGATAAGCACTAAAATATTTTATCGCAAAAAAACATTTAAAAAAACGTTAAATTCTAAGAACACACTTATTCCCGCTCTTATATTACAGTCAATGTCAAAGTTTTTATTACGTGTAAGCTTTTTAATGTATTTTTAAAATGTTTTGTTTCCGAAAACAGAGCAAACAAGTCGAATTTTCGGTGAGATTAAACAACAAAGTACCACACAGAAGCTTATACAAATAGCCGAAAAGACTTTTTAGCCGACGCATTTCACGTCAAAAAGAACGTCAAAATGCTGGCAATTAGTCCTAAGTAAACAAGAGATGAAAGAAGATTTGTATTTTCTCGCAGAGAGACTTATTGATCCGCATTAGTGACGGAAAACTTTTCCGCGGAAGAAAACGACGTTGAGAGAGAAGGTGTAAGAAGCGAAGCGACTCATTGGCGACGTTTGATGGCGATATTTCTGTGCGTGTCTCGCTCGCTATACGGAGGTGAAAATTACAATTGCGCGAGAGAGGGTAAAAAGAGAACGCGCGGAAGCAAGGAACGTCTGATGAAAACGGAATCGTGAAAGAGAACAGCGCAAGACTTGTACCTTCGCGTATTCGTCTCGCGCTTTCGCAGTAATTACTGTTATTAATTTGCGCGCGGCTTAGGAATAAAACGCGTGTAATCGCGGATGGCAAACGACGGCTCGCAATTTACTGCCGCGCGAGAACACGGCGCGCACCTGCGCGCGATCAAGCGGCCACAAGTATCGTGAATATTAAAATGACTCTCTGTGCCCGGCGTGGTTTTGCATAAGAAATCATCGTATAAGCCGCAGGCTGTCAAGTCGGCTGAATGATATCAGGTATTGCCGCGGTTCGGTCGAAGCTTCGCATTGGAATGCGATAAAAATCTGAACGCGCGGAATGTTTGACGATTGACGGAAAACAGGTGGTTGGCGAATCCGCTCGTATGTTTGTCCCTTCCTCCTCGTTGCCATTCTCGTCGATGTGATAACGAGGCTATCTCTCGACGTGACCTCCGCCGCGGAATCTCGCGCGATTGCGCGCGAGGTCCAAGTTTCGATCTCGACCGAACCACGCGAGAGCCACGCGAAGCAACAGAGAATCGACGACCAATAGAATATCGCGACGAGACGTACGACTCTCTTTCGCGATTTCCGCGTATACGTGAAATCTCGCAGCGCGCGATAACGTTCCGCGCGGAAATCGAGCGCTATATAGACGGGGTTAAAGAAATAACGTTTTCTCCATCCTAGCGGATCTAAGTTGGCTTTGCCTGTGTACAACAATCGATATGCACGTAAACTTCGACTTGGTAACTTTAGAAAAATATTTTCAAGTTGTATGTGCGTGTTATATAAGCCGTTACATACAATATACAGTATTTTATCTCCACTTAAAGTTTCCTCGATTCAACAATAATTCATATTCTGCCCCGACAAAAATCTAACGCAGAACGTAATATCGTAATTGCGGTTTTACGTTGCAACATAAAGGAGCAACATTGTGCGAACGAAAATGAAGAAAATGTTTCGTAAAAATTTTTCCAATTTTTTTCCAGAGAAGTTTTTATGAAAAAAATAAAAAATAAAAATTTCTTCAAACAGTAACAGAGAATTTTTTTGTTAAAAAAAATAAAACATTTTTGTAAAAAAAAATTCTCCGAAAGCAATGACAATCCGTGCCACTGATAGTTTGCAATTTCCCAAGCTGCTCGTTGAATATTCGCATCGGTCTAGGAAAGTATTTGCTATCTCTCTTCCCTAGATCTCGATTTTCTCTCGCAAATCCTCCTCCAATCCTCTCGACCGCTCAATCTATCGCGGTCTTTTTACCGGCAGTGATTCATTCGCATGCATGGAATCGCACATCGGAAGGGGATCGTAGCGGGGATCGGCTCGCCACCGCTTCTCGTGTGTGTATATCACCGTAAATAAATTGCGGTCTCTTAGTTAACCGCCGCGGATCCCGACATACGGCCGAGATTGTTTGTGCTAATTAATAACATCGTGCGTTCGCGAGATTGTGCGTGCGCGCGCGGTTTCTTTCTCGTATTTTTTTTTTTTTTTCTGCCGCGCTATCGCTGATGAAACTTCAATCCTCGCTCGTGTACGATTTGCAAATAAAAATAAAAACTCGGCGTCAAAACATCTCACAATTGTAAGAAAAAAAACTCAAATTATTAATCACACGTTAATATAACACGATTGTGAATAACTCAATGTTTTTGAAACTGACATTTTGAAAAAATGTAGTTACGACTAACGGCCGATTTCTTCATACCTCTCGATATATATATATAGCTATCCTCTGGATAAATTCCTCTGAGAACCAATAAGGAGAACCAATTTTGGGAGATATCTTCTAGATAAAGTTATCGAAAACTTATCTAGAAGTGAAAAAATTGGCTGTAAGAGAGATAAGAATAGTGACAAACATCTTACAACATATACACACACAAAATTTCAAAAGTCACAAAATATCTAAAATATCTAATTATAAATAATGAAATAATCACATTTAAAATAATACTCACTGTACAAAAAATCGCAATTTGATATAGATCTTATGTGATCTCTCCACATTCGCTCAACGGTCTTTGCACTTACATACGTACGTCTATCGATATGTCCGTCGGATAACTAACGCGCGTGTGGTTACCGTGAGCATATTGCGAATGTACGCACACATGCTATCGATCGTTATCGGTACACTCGATGTATATACTGAAAAATACGCACGGTGGCAATTGACCGATATCGATAGCGTTACAATCTCGCTCTATTTTTACAACGGGGAGAATTGACGAAGAAAATCCCACGCCTCAATATAAAGCGTGCAAACACTCCCGATGTGCGCACGCATGTGTGTGTATGTGCGCTCTCGCTGAGACGTGCTGACGAATACATATGTATGCATGTATGTATGTACACACACATACACATACGTACGTACGTACAAGCATAAGGCGCAAGGTCGATCTGACCGAAGAGCGCGAAATCCAGATAACAAAAGTGGCGACGCGCCGTCTCGCGCGTACGTTACGCATCGGCGCGGATTCGCGCACCGCGTACAAACACTCTTCGACAATACGAACCTGTCTAGATTTTCTAGCTCATCGAAGCACCGCGTGTACGTACGTACATCGCGAGAAGCGATAATCTCTTCTTACCGCGCGAGACGAGATGCAAACATTGAGAAATGACGCGTTTGCGTGTAAAACAGTCGAACGAATGAGTTAATCGCGAACTTTACGGTGAATCACGATGGCATTTCGTGTCGATAAAATCACTAGGTGTGTTGGAAAATAAATGTTAGCGAAAATTATTATTGAACTATAATATTAAACTCTCTCTTTCTCTCTCTCTCTCCCTCTCTCTTTTTTTATACATATATAAGTGTGTTTTATTACGTAAAAAAATAATAAAATGCTAGAAAACATTAAAAGACATCTATATAACATGAAATAAGAGAAAAAACTTACAGATACACAGCTGTATCGCGTCCTAAGATCACGTAGTTCATTAAAAAAAAAAACTGTGAGATCGACTCATGGTAGAAAATCATGCAATTATGTGGTGTAATGTATACGTGGCAATAACAGCGAGTTAACAATAGAATGATTGATGGCGACAACATATGGCATGTCTGTAGATACCTGCAGTCGGTTTAAACGACTGATACGGAACCCGCAACAGGCACGTTTTGCCAGTAGATCTGTCTTCTGTTATTCGATATGTCACAAAATAGCAAAATAATCACATTACGTGGGGATTGCCCGAGTCGGCTGAGAATGATCGATAGTTCGATGACGTGAGTCTCAGTGATGTGTAATTTCCGCAATGAGAAAACGAAACTACCGACATATGTGTAATACGCAGCGCAATTTAGTTGAAAAATGCTTACGCACATCTGTGCGCGCGCTTAGATCTGTGTGTATTACGTAAAAACACGCTATTATTAAATTTCCGGACTTATCACTTGTCGATACGCCTTTTTTTATATATATATATCTCAATTCTTTACACGTAGCTTGTGGTTTGTTATCCGAGTTTCCAAACAAGTCGATAAATTCGAATTTTTCCAAAGGTCGTTTACACGATTCTATCTAGGAGAAAGATAATCTCGAAAGTCACAGATATACTATCTACATTCTTATCAGAGCCAAGATAACGTAAAAAGATTTATAAAATGTAAACTTGTATTTTAAAACTTTAGAATGCAATTTTAAATTAAAAATTGCTGACTTAAACTCATTTCTATATGTATGTATGTAAATATACATATAGTTTTTGGCATATTAATTATTATAATACCTGTGTGTGCACATCTGTGGGAACAAAATTATATTTCATATTCTTGTGGAGAAAATATTAAATATCTTGTTTGTCGTATCTTTGTCGTGTCTCTGTATTAACGGCGAATCTTTCATAATAAGCTTGTATATTTACGCGACAGTAGAGGTTACAAATATTATCTGTCCTCACCTCTACTATATTCGTTGATTATCAATTACGACTCAACCGACAGATTCGAAATGAAAAACAGAATCGAAGTAAAAGATATAAAGCCGAGAGACGACAGAAGATCAGAATCCGCCGAAAACATAAGACGCCCGAAGATTTTTGGGTGCTCTGACTTAGTAGCCTAGAGTGTATAAGTTTGTTTTTCTTTTATTTATTGCCTTCGTATAATTAAACAGACGTTATAATTATTTATTCAATTAATTATTTATTTATTTATTTATTTAAACCAAACATCATATCCTACACATCTATGTGTGACTTTATTAAATAATATTACGTGGTCAATAAACAGATAAAGTTCTCGATCCAGACTTTAAAAATGACACAAAACTTTTCAGTTTTCTTAGTTTCGCGACGAGCGAAAGAAAAATCCGGGAGCATGTACAACTTCGCGAAAGTCGTTACCTAATCGCTTTAAGTTGTTACACAGTTTCGAGCCGGGGGCGTTAAACGTTTCGTTTGTCCGTAGAGCGCGCGGAAACAGAAAATAACGCACAAAAGAGGTACAAGTTCTTTTCCATATGCTCATTGCCGCGAGCCTATACGCAAGCGGGTTCGGCCGTCAAATAAAGGGCGTATTCATGATCCGGTCCTCCGTGGAAAAAAAGCGTAATAAGCTAACCACTGTTTTCCGAGATCGCAGACCACGCGCGTGTATAACCGGAGAGAGAGATAGAGAGAGCTACAACAAATTAGAATCTCGCGTTTCCCGTCAGAGAGCGAACTCTTGCATTAGGCGTAACGCGGGATGTCTGCCGGGAAAACGTTCTAAAGATAAGCCGGCGATGCGTGCATGTAACACACGAAGCAGATTTGACTCGCGGGCATATCAAGTTGAAACCTGTTCGTACCGACGAACTAATGGGATAATTGCGCGGCTATTTTATTAACTTGTATAATCTATAAGCTTTCTCAAAATGAAAATTCGGGAGCAGAAAAGTCATTGACAAACGTAAGAATATTCAGATTTATGCGAGATGAAAAATTTATCTCTTTTTACGAACGTTTACATCCACACGTCTCAAAACTTCATCATCGTTGAAGCGGAAATATCAAAAACGCGATGCATGACCGCGAGTGTAGATAATGTGATTTTATCAGAGTATCGATACGCGTATTAACGTTTATCTTAGGTAACCAAGATATGTATCCGTTAAAAAAAATATATTCTCTGTTTACATGAATGGTACTGAAAGTACACGGGAGTGTCCTCTGTATCTTCGCGCAAATGAAAGATAATTTTCCAATGCAGCTCACGTATTATTACTATTATTATTATTATTATTATCGTCGTCGTGGTGGAATTAGGCTCGCGCGAAAAAAGTAAAACGGCGTGCGCAATTAATTAAGTTAAACGAAGTCAATGTTGCGAAAATTATTATCGTCGGATTATGCTAATGATTTTGTCTGTCGGGAGGAGCTTGTAGCGCGAGGCCGCGAAAAATGCTGAGATCGCGCTCCGCTGTATTTCTCGCGCGCATAGGCGCAGCAACGCCAAGGCAACTGCCTTGCCGCGGGCGAGAAAGTACGCGTACCGCGTGCTGCATGCAGTATACATTCGCCAAAGTTGCATGTAGCACATTTACGCTATAAGGATATAGCGAGAACGCCACGTTCCATATATACATACACACACACACACACACACACACACATACGGACACAGTGATATATACATGTATGTACGATTCGTTTATTTCAATCGTCACTCCCTTTTCACGCCTGGAACATTAAATATTTTTTTTTCTTACACAATTTGATATTCAATTTCTTTACAGATAACGTTCGTTTTAAATCTCTCGAGTCTATTTACCTCGCGCCATAAAATTTCCACAATTTACGTCCCGACAATATTACGCACCTACGCGCGTTTGACTTCTATATCTACAGTCTCATTACTATTTTCTCTTTGGTGTTTAAAGTTTATATCTCGTATGAAAATGTACGCGCGATATAGACACTTTAACCTTCACACGCATAAATACCTGCCTGAGTCTTTAACGGATGTAATTCCACGACCGCAAAGAATTAAATGACAAAATAATATCCAACCAGATGCGTCGAGTTAAATACGCGCGTAAAGATTATATTTAGCGTTACGTACTGCTACGCGATTGTATCTGACGGATTTTTCCTGTTGTTTTTCGAGTCAAGTTCCTTGTTCGAGCGTTAATAAACGACGTGAGATACGCCAACGATAATACAATGGTGAAAACGTAATAATATGTAATATGAGCGATTCGTAGATTATCGCATTGTTGTTCGTGCGTATAAACGTTTAATGTCACGCACACAATGAGCGATATATTCTCGCGCGAATCAGACAGAAAAGTACGACATGACGAACGGGCGAGCGAAGTTGTTAATTTATGAAACTTTTGTACGGCGCACACAAAGTATTTAGATTTCTTTGGTAAAATCTGTCACGCGCGCGACGTGTTGCTTTATCGAGTAAGATCGCCATGAGCGACCGACGACGATGGCTCAACCTTTTTCACGCATACAAATACACGCGGGTATGCGCGTTTTTCACACGTGGATGAAGGCGCGAATAAACAGTCCTCGTCCACGCGCAGAGCAGAAGAAATTGCTGTATCATACCTGCATTCTACTGCTATTTGTTAAGGTACACATGTAGGAAATCTTCGCGGAGCTTAACCGATTCAAAGACCGCGCAATTATTAATAAACGTGCGGTTTCCTTTCTTTCGCGCTAGTCTCGTGTATTGCGTAACACAACAATTTTATTTTTGTGAAAAAAAAAAAAAACTAAGGCTTAACGCAAAACTAATTACAAAAGATTCTTGCGCAATTAAAAGTCGAGAAAATCGTTACCTTCTCTGTATTTTTTTGAATAAAAAAAATATCTATCTCTATTTTACGATTTCGAACCAACGCCTTTGCTAGATCTCCGGTCGTTCCTGCGGCAAACTGATGCTCCGATTGGTCGTCTTCGAGAGAAGCTCTTGTCGCCGATAACTTAGCAAGGCTGTATATTCCTACGTAGAGCCTTACGCTCGCGTACACACAAGCGCGCATCGGTATGCGTGCGCTGAAGAGGTAGGCCACCACCATATACGGAGCCTTCGTTCGCATCGCAGACCGCAGAGAGAAGAGGCTTGGCAGGCAGCTCTGACCATTGCTCGGGCCAAATGAGAGAAACGCGATGAGGACCGGTACAGGTTCGCCGTGTTCGGTCGTCGTACAACGTTCAGGATGTCCCATATGCGAACGACACATTAGCCTTATACTGACACTACCTCGAGAAAACCAGACTGCGAGAGATTTCCGAATCTCTTATTCATTATAGATTGAACGTGTATTGGAAATTCTAACGTTCCGAATAATATATCGCGCGAATTTTAATAATGCATAAATAAAAGATAAAAATATCGCGAAGAGAAATATTTCAAAAAATACAAAAAAAACATATACAAAAGAAACATAATATGTTTCGAACGTATTACATATGTAATACAAGTAGAATTTCTCTTTCAAGATTTCTAACAAAAATTTCCGTACATTATTTTTATATTAAAATTATTAATTTCCTTTTTTTATATCAATAAAGTTATAGTTATTGCAAGATCGTGAAATGAGCTAATTTGGCATCATTACAATACACGTTAGAAATACTATTCTGCAAACGTATACTGATTAAAACAACCACACAGTAATACTGCAAACTGACACATGAATATACTTTGACAAAAAAAGACAAGAAAGAAGATTAACATTTTGTGTCGGGAATAAAATAAAAGATTTCCCATTTCGTTTCTCTGTGTCTTTTTTTGGCCATCGTTACTCGCGCGTGCGTAGAGATCTCTGCGAGATGGGTACCACATGTGTATCGCACTCGCCGGGATTTCATCGTGGTCTTCCTGTTTTTTCTTTTCTTCCTCTCTCGGTCGTACTCAACTCGCTCGACCTTCGAAAATTTAAATTACCGACTCCCTCTTCACGCGTACACACCCACATGGACATTAGACGCGCTGAAGGATGTGGGTGAAGCCAAAAACTGGTTTCTTCGATCCTTTTCTCTACGTTTTATTTTTTTTTATCTAACCTAACGAGACAAACCACAATCGGGGATGTCATTTTGCTGACGTTCCCTTGCAGCGAATGACGAGGGTATATAAGTCTCTCTACTCGATAAGATGCGAAGAAAAACATTTACGAGAGAGACATTTATATTACTTCGATAAGCTTCAGAAATCAGCCATCTATCTGATATCCACTGACAATGAGTGTACAATGTCGCGAGCGCGCGTACATGTAGTTCGCAAACCCAAAGTTTTCTTCGAAAACAAAATATTTCGCAGATTTTTACCTAATTGAGAATCTCATCGCACATTATTGTTGTGAATAAGATGTGTTTAAGATATTTTGAATCTGTGTTATTTACTGTAACTCGTGTTTTATCAACGTGCATCAAGTTTTAACATACAAACTAATGTATCACCACCGGTTAAGTTGAAGAAATTTGAGACGCCATCTATTTCAGATGTTCAGCATCGAGCGTGAGGTCGGCTGAAAAATTTCCGAAGCTAGTATAAGTTATCGCGGGACAAACGAGCGTTCCGAGACGGAGTTTCGAGTTCCGCATGACTTCTAGAAGAAACGATTTACAAGGGTTCAGATAGAGAACCGAACAACGTGACCGAACAACGACGATTTCAGCGCGTAAATATCAGCCGCGTTCGTCGTGAAACGGTCGTTTTGCGCTCAAAAATCCTTGCCGATAATAGATTCCGATTCGCGCGTTTGTGCACGAAGTAAGAAAAACACACGTTTCTCGTATACACACGTCGCGAAAATATATCATATTTTTATTAAGATGTTTTCTTTCACCGCAACGTCTAATTCGTCGGATATATACGCAACGAAGTAGCAAAATAGATGTGTACAAGTGAAAATAAACAAAATCTTTTAAACCTGAGATTACATTATCGTCGAGGGCAGAGATTCAGATCGGATACGAGTATTGTTGATGGTTTTGGAAAAGAGATCACATGGAAAAAGCGTTCAAAAATCCTGACCATATTCCCTTTCATCCAGGATTATAAAAAAAGCTGTCTTAGGTACTTGAGATTATTGATAATGTGAGTTTTCATCCGACATAAGTTTTGAAAGTACCATGCACTGTGCCGGAAATTCGTGGATTTGTCTAGACTTGAAAATTTCGTCTAAACACTCTCTCCAGAATCTAGACTTCACGTATTTCTCAGTTATAAATCCACATTTCTGCGGTAAAATCCATTAAAATTCAGACATAATTTTTGTTTTTATCAATAATAAATATTGTACTTATAACTAAATATAATAATTAATATATTTTTTAATATAAATATAAGAATATAAATTAATTACAGATATGATTAATAAAAACTCTTGTTCTCAATATGAATCTGTCTCTTTACTTAGCGAGTTTAATTTCTTCTTTTTGACAGGCACTTTCTTTTTACGTTTAAAAGAGAAAACGTAACGAATTTGCGTCACAACAATCGATAATAATCAGTAACTGCAAGACATGCTGCAACGAAAGTGACGCGTCGCGTCGGCGGAAATGAAGAGACACGTTACATGTCGCAAAATTGTACGAGAATCAGGCGATAATGAAAGTTATATAATAAAATTAACTGAAATATGCTTGATGATTTCAAGCTGGTTAGCAAGAGGCTCGTTTTTTTTAACGAGTTTCTTGTCGGACGCGCCTGTTACACGCGAATTTCGGAAGGTGCATCATGTGAGTGGTTTTACGCTTTACGATCTTTCGCCGGAAATCACGCGGCAAAAGGGCAAGTAAAAAAAATAGCATTGTTAACATTTCGCTTTGCACCCGACGCTTCTCGACCACGGTTGGCCGCGGGGGTTCTTGGACCAGGATTTTGTGCTGCCTAAACCTTCGTCGTCAACAAAAAGTCGCCCTTCAGTACGGTCTGAAGATCGTTTTGAGGGACGAGAAGACCACAATGGCGTAGACGCTGAAAAAGGTCGCGTTAAATCACCGGATCGATACTGTTCGAAAACGGTTTTGTGATCTGACCAATTTTTACTGCTTTTCATTTTACGAAATATATCATCGAACAATACTTTTACAATTTCTTGTTTGTGTAGATGATGGGAGGGGGAAGATAAAAAAACGAAAATACAAAAGATCAGAGTGTTTGCTTTTGTAGAACAGACTACATATTTCCTCATTTGTTTTTTTCGAACGACAAGAATATTAGGATAAGATATGATAAGTATCTTTCGTTAGTAATTATCACGAGAATTTCATTGTTGATTACTTTTGGTTCTCTTAACCGATAATAAAACTGTTATATCTCTAATATAGTGCACCTAATTACGTACAAGTTAATAAAGCAGCGGTGAATATTTTTTTTCCCCGATTAGCACCGCGCGACGATCAGCGAAATTAACATCGAGACGAGCGAGAACGCGAGTCTCATGTGGCTTCGGATTTACATGACACCGCGGTATTCGAGCGAGCGCGCTCAAATATGAGATCTTCCCCGTTTCCCGCCTTCGAGGAATATAACACCCGTCACGACACTGAGGTTTCTCCTTTGATCGTCTCGAATTTGTCGTTCCGTTAAAGCGGACGTGCGCGTCTAATCTAAGGCGAGGCGGATAAGAGAACTTTACGCAAGAGAAGAGCGCGGAAGAGCTCAACGCTGCGCTTCGAGGATTTCGAGAAACCAGATATTTTCCCCTACCCCGGGGGGAAACGCAGCGGGTTGTAATTACGATCTCCACACGATCTCCGAGCTAGGCATTTTGTAAAGATTAAGGTACCGAGATGTAAGTCTACAGAATGTCGAAATCTCAATTGCGCAATTGCGAGATATAAAATTAGAAAAAAATCAAAAGATACGTAAAAAGAAACACACAAAAAGAGATAGTTTTACGAGAAAGATAATGTGACTGTCGAGTCTCTTTGAGTAAAAGAAAAAAAAAAAATAAATTATTATTAATTAATATAATAATTCTGATATATTTAACTTTGAATTATTTAGCGCTAAATAAAAGAGCTTTATTTTAAAATTAATATATATTATCAGTTCAATATAACATCTATTAAAAAATTAAAATGTTCTTTCTTTTTATCAACTTATAAAACACTTTCCGTATCTTAGTGCAAGTTGAACGCTAAACTTATGTTGTAAAAGGCTTGTTGGCAGACTATTAAATCTAACAGGTAATATATAAATGATCCGGAATTAAAAATTTGTAATACGACATTTTAACGATGCTGCTTTTCTACTTTCGCGTTATTTTTAATGTATTAGACGATGGGAAAAGGTGGAACAGAAAATGTTCAAAGGAGAACTCTCCGTCCCGTTGAGCTCGAGCTCAATACCGAGCTTAATACCTCGTTTAATCCTATTACGATACCGAAATGCTCCTATAACGTTTTACTCGGGGATCGATTCGCTCGGCGCGAGCCATGAGAGAATCAGCGACGGTCACAGGTTGCACACGCGCGCCTATATAGCGATCCATAAAACTCGGAGAGGTAGATCAGATGAGACCTCTCCCGACTTGTGTCCGATTTTAATTTATGTCGTGAGAACGGCACGTTGCGAAAGTCATTTCTTTCTTCGACGCAGTCATATAACTCGAGACCACGCCTGGGTGTCTCTTCGCTCTCTTATACCGTTACTTTTTTCCGAGATGAGCGCGCTTGTCCGCTGATTAACGCGTCGATGGGAACTTACGCACGCGTGATATTGTCGGAGATGCCGACCGGTTTTGACGTTGAACTTCACCGTGAAATTATCTTCAATAATATCGGAGAGTCTAATGAGAAAATTTACGATCTATTCCAGAAACATAAACAATCTACGACCTACCTTTACACGGTTAATTACACGGTTTCCAAACGGACGACTTTTATTCGCAGTTGGTTGTTGTTTCTTTTTTAACTGTGTAAACTCCGATCGTCTCAAACAAATTTCAAATGTTACCTCGTTAAAACACGAGCAGACATACGCGCGCGTCTATATAAACATAAAGCGCGCAAAGTAAACGGTATAAATATGACTTGTTTTTTATCTCACTCTGCCCACCGTAGCCGTTATGTGTTCCATCAGACGGACAGGCCATTACATCGAGACCCCAGCCAGATATATACTATAAAGCAACATGCAGTTCGAGTGCGACACGACGTGCGGTGTGTTCCGAACACGTTGCACGCGAATTGCGCATGTATCTCACGGTGCGGGTTTCACGTTAGGCCGCTTCACATTGTATCTGCCCCGTGTGTATATCAGACGTATGCATTCGCAAGATTACTTCGGAGATTAATATGTAAATATTTTAAACGACAAGAACGCGCGCACACGCGAAATCAAACCCGCGAAGCTCTTGATATATGTATGTGTGTACATACAATAGAAGCAATATAAATTGTTTCGATTACGAAAATAATAAAAGTTAAATTTCGTTCATCTCTAAATCGTTAAAATTCCTTTAATCACCTGTCTCACCTGTAAATAATATTACTTATATATATAGCATATATAATCCAATAAAAAATATTTAAATAACAAAGTTTCACATATCATTATATTTTAATTTCATATATTTAATTTTAATTCAATTATTTCACTCTATTTCTTTTTGACAGGTTGTTAAAATTCTTATTCAGTCATTTCTGAATAAATAAACAGTTTAAAAATTAAAAAATATAAGATAATTGTAGGTTGCGTGATTTAAAAAATCTGATAAAAAAGAGAGAGGGAGAAAGAGAGAGGCGATAAGTATAATTTGCGCCTTGTACATATTTCACGAACTTAATTAATAAAATATTTTCATATGGTATATTTTTTCGCAACTAATAATCGAGTTTATTACGTATGTACGTTGTGTAGAGTGTCGAGCGATCTGAGCAACGCGCTATACTGTGTTTTTGTAACTTGCGACGAATAGTTAACGGGCGCGATCCACGTCTGATATTGTTATTCAACGACACGAAGGTACAAACGAAGGGGAAGTCAAATCCAGGCCCTCGATCGTAAACGGCACGACGATTTCTTCTCACTCGCACGCTTTTTCCCTTTCTCTTTTTTCAAGGCATGAAACGACAAGGGACGTGCTTCAATAAATTATTCATGCCCTGACGGAGCAGTCGCGTCCCGAAACTTTTATATAAATTTTTATAGGTCGTGCAAGAGTTTACGTCTTCGTACGGTTTCTTCGTATTGATTGATCGCAACGCTCTATAGCAGAGCGCTGGAATATGTATAAATATGTGCGATTAATAATAAACGTAGAAAACATAGTGCAACGCTTTAGAGAAAATTCTAACGTTACATATTTAAAATCTACAGCTTACAAACGTAAGTAACTGCTATATATTTTTCATATTGTCGAGTATATGAAAGAATCGCGCTACATACGAACAGGGAACTGATACGATAACGACCAGCAATCAGTTCTCGAGAAACGCGTATCGACGATATCTCGATATCACATTGCAACACAACAGAGTTCTGTACCTTATTATTCACTCAAAAGCTTAATTATATAATAATCGTAGTTATCATATTATTATACCACACAATGTGGTGATGCAACATTCTGCCATTTACAAAGTATGATACAACGCGATATTCACGTATGAATTTTATACGTAGTAAATTTGCTACAATGAAAAATAATCGCTTATCTTAAAGATAAGTCAAGTCTCAAGTATAAATAAAAACCGATACACACACACACCTTGTTATTCAACGTTCATACTCCTATGACATATATCAGACACCAGCGATAGCGTGAGCAAGATACGAGTGTCGTAAGAAAAAAAGGGATAGAACGTCATAATTACGATACTATTTATTCATTCAGCTACGTTCGTTGATCTTCGGGAGACACGATCGCACGCTCGGAGAATACTACGCGCGCGCGTAGCACATCCTTCTATACCGCGTGCTTCGAAAACACAAGTACGTATTCACGACTAACACACACACACACACACACACACAAACAGTGGTATCGACCGTCACAAATACGCTTAACTAAGTGAAATTATTACTATTCGTGCTAATCACCACGCCTCTCGGTAGTAAGGAAATATATACTGCTGGTCTTCTCGTTTATTACCGATCTGTTCTTGGGATTATATGACTTGTGTTCGTGATTTGTATTACGAAGGCGGTCTGACTTCGTTGAAAAAAGAACGAGAGAAAGAAAGAAAGACGAGAGAGCGAGAGAGACAGAGATTAAGAGAGAGAGAAAACAGTGACTTAATATAGTGATGAGAGTCACACTGATCGAATCGTTAAATGTCAGAACCTGTGCGCGGATTTCTTTTTCTCTTTCTCGCGAGATATCATAAAGAGCGAGGATCCGTAATATTTCTGGACACCAGATATGAAATTAGAATCTCGCGCGCGGGACGTGAACGGCGAGGCGTCGAAGGATGTAAAAAGCGCGTTAATGAAAGATACGACGCGCGTATGTAAAAACGGTCTACTCTTCGTCTCTTCTTCCGAATATTTACTCAAGAACAGCGTTGAAGGAACACAAACGCGTCTCTGAGTGATGAGACATGGAGACGACTTTTTTTTATTGTCTTTTTTTTCTCATCTCACGTTTTGTGTTTGTACGTGTTAGCGCGAATACGTCTCTAATTGTAGGTGCAAAACTGTTAAATATAAACGTGTGTGTGTGTGTGTGTGTGTGTGTGTGTGTGTGTGTGTGTTATTTATTATTAATATTACGCAGACAAGTTGATAATAGCATTACAAATTTGCCATTACTGTTATTATCGATATTCGCACAGGGAATAATTAATACTAATAAGATTGTATTAACACGCTTTTGGTTTCGAATGACATATAATTTAAGTAATAACACATATTTTATTACCACGAGGGACGTTTGAAAGGATCAATAGCAAATATCAACATATTATAATTTAAGTTGTAACAAAGAATATTCTCTGTCATTCTTGTGCGAAAATACGGGTTGTTTATCATATTTACTTTCAGCGCAAATATGATATCTTGTTTTCACGCTTGCAAACAAAGTATCGACCGCGATTGTGAGCGTATCGTACAAAAGTAACTCGATAACAAATTATTGCTAATTACTAAATTATTTATCGTAAAATGTGCTTTATTACGTCGCGAGTGTGAAAAACGAGAAAAGTTTCGATTCCCGATTCGCATCGAGAATACGATTAATCATAATAAAGAACGTCTGAAAATTCGCGCCCACTTTTAACCCTCCCGACAAACAATGGCATCATGGCCGCCCCAGGGGCGCGCGTGATTTCGGAGCACGAAATCACCGACGCTCGATCGCGGTATTACGCGCACGTGCGCGGACGTGCGTTTCATTAATCTCGGACCCGAGATCGTTCTCTGCCCCCGCGCGAAGAAAGAGAAACGATTCATTCTCTCTGTCACAATAGCCGCGCTAATGATCACGAAAACCAGCGCGGCGTTTGTCGAATCGATTGCGTGATTTACTCACCGGCTCCGAAAGAAGAACCGTTAATTAACAATCCTGCAGTTCCATAACACTGATTCTCTCAGCTCGACGCATTACCACCACCGAGTTCTTTGGAATTTATGTAATCAAGTCCTCTCCGGATGGTATTCATGCGTATGTACCGTAAACCGACTGATATAAGAAAAAAAAAACGAAACCCGTAGTGTCACTGCTCCGAACCGTGTCTGATATCCATGCAGAGACGTTTGTTCTCAATGAAAATCGCGAGCGACGAGACGCGAACAAACACGCGAGGATATAAACGAGATAATCGAATCACACCGAGATGCGAGATATAGAAATGTCGCGTCGCTAAAGTACGCGTTTGTCGCGTAACGTGCAACGCGGATTTGTTTACACTATCGCGGGGAAGATGAAAAACGATGAAACGGAATCTCTCTTAAAGCGAAGCCGTGACAGCTAAACGCTGACTGAGCGCAAGACTCAAAAGGACGCGGCTACGTATAGTCCACATAACACTTCCGTCCCTCTCGCTCTCGCGCGACTGAACGCTACGGCGGTGGTGGAAGCCAGTTTGAAAGTTCGCGCAGTCACCGCGAAGTTAGCGCCACTTGCGACGCGGCACCGTTCGAAAGCGAACGAGAGCGAGAGATAGAGACATTTATAAACACAGACAACGCCAGTTTCTCGCAGATAAAAATTAAATTCCTTGAACAAATGGATAATTAAAATACAAGAGACGTAACATCGCGTTATTCGTGCTCGTGTTCTTTTGTGCTTTTTATAATTTTTTACATAATCCAAGAGAAAAGTAAAAGAATATAGAAGAGAAAAAATATTTTGTATACATTATATATACAAATAAAAAACTTTGAGAATATAACACATAAACGCGCAATTAAAAATACAAAAAGCGACGTACAACGTTAGTACAAATGTTAATAAAAATTGTATTGTAAAACTAAAATTCACATTTCCGTGCGAATAAAGTCTTACACCATTTCCGGACTTCAAATAAGCTGCCTTCGCTTTTTTGCCGCAATTAAAACTCTGTCAAAAGTAAAATAATATTTTATGGACTGTAACATCATAATATCGTAGACGTATACGACTTATCTTTCAGGTACCGTTTGACAGAAGAAGCGGGAAGACATATTCACACGTTCTTCTCGTCAGAGTTTAAAAATCCTGGTTATTCGAACTTCCATTTACTCTACGGGAGATCCTGCGCGTAATAATCGTAAACAATTTCTAATGCATACATATGTACGCAGGGCACCGTTAGATATTCCTATTTAGAGGGAAGGAGAAATGAACCGAAGTGCGTACGCGATGCAGAAGCGTCGTCACCGCGCACGAATCCCTTTTAAAAGGACAGAGTGCGGCTGAGATCTAACTTTCTTCTCGTCTCCTCGTCGCGTATTTATCTGGTTGTCCGTGCCATACTAAAAGACACTTGTACAATTAATGATGCCAAGAAACGAAGTCTCCGAATTATGTTGTCTTTACCGTTGAAAAAAATTCCCATTTTATTTCAATCACTGATTTAGAATCGTGCAAACACAAATTCGCGAATACAATTGCGTGTTTTCGCGTATAAATTACATGAACGTTCATAACTATCGAGAGAGATTATTTATCTAGAAGATAAAATAACAAAGATAGATGCCGGCAAAAAAATTTGCAAAACAAAAATAAATAAAACTAAAAAAAAAATACGCTAACGATAAAAAAATCTCTCTTTTATTTAAAACTCGAGGGAAGAAGAGACGGAGAGAGTTTTTGTAGACCGAATCGTGAAGAAAAAAAACATCAATTCAAAATTTGTATAAAAGAGAAAGAAGCATCGTGAAATATATAGAAAATATTAGTTTTACATCTTACGTATTTTCGCGTTCGTCAACTGGAAAATTACTTTCGGATTTCGTACGACGTTCGAGAGATCTCGAGCACGTTTTCTCTGCTATCTACTCGTTGTTGGTAAACGGGAGCGATATAAGGGACCTGTCATCCGTGACGAAGTACGTCGCGTCCCAAGGCTTGCCTCAAGGACGATAACCCTTCGCGAACTGGAATCAGTTCGAACTGGACTCCCGATCGAAGGAAGGGAACGGGAAGGAGCAGCAAGAAAAACTACGGCTTCTATCTTCTCTTTTCCACATCTTTCTCTTTCCTCTCGTTCTTCTCTCCGGTGATCCTTGCGCGTCTTATTTCGAGAACAGGATGATTACGCGTTTACGATCTAGGTTCCCCGCTACCTGCTCCCGCTCCGGTAGAGTAGAAGATGAATATATATTATTCGTGGAAGGTTTTTTTTTCTCCTTCTCTACCGCGCGTAGAGAGGAGGCACTCTCTTGAACGTAGCTCTCTCGCGTGAGCAACCTCGGGGCAGAGACGGGGCAGAGGAGGTTCAAGGACGAAGAAGGAGAATCGGAGCCACAGAGAGGAAAGCTTTTACTTTACACGGGAAGATTGTGTTTGTGGGAGGAGAAGAACCAGTGCGCGCGTACACACACACACACACACACCTACGCACACGTATACAAATATCTTTGTGTAATTGTGTGGGAACGATTGTAAAAGGAACGGCTACGTGCGTGTAGTGCGTGCAAAGCGAAGCGGTTTCGGGTAGAGTATAATCCGAATTCGAAACCTGTTCTCGGCCCGATGGGTCAACAACAACATCCTCCTACATCCCGATCTTTTCTCCCGGGATCCCCCGTCGATTCTACCGTCTCTTCGATCCGGCTGCGGCCAGATGCACAGGCCGGTGCGCTATTTTGAGCTCGAAATATATATCGTACTCCCGGTGTCAAGTGTGTTCGGCCGACGATTACGATATTTTCGAAAGATTTTTTTTCACTTTATTCACACGTGTTCTCAAAAACCACACACGCGAGGCACCGATGCGACTTGTCGATACGTCGTGAAGAAAATTCACGATCTTCAAAGCGCGAAAAAAATCAGCGTAAAAAAGTCCAACCCAAATTTTCTTTTTCTAGAGTTCTCTCTTATCAAGGCTAATTAAAGAATAGTTTTTCTACAGAACTATTTTTTTTATTTATTTACTCAATTAGATCTAAGTTGAAAAAAAAAAAAAAATAGTTGGCGAGAAAAAAAGTTTATATTTTTTTCTCTCGCGCGGATTGCAATTTCTGAGAAAAGGTGAGTCTTAGTGCGGCTGAATTCCTGCGAGGCTGCGAACTGCGCTATACGCAGTTAGTCTACTTTCTCTCGAGGCGTAAATTGCAATCACGCCCCGTGGGATGCACCTTGTACATCTCCGTATGACCGGGACTTACACCGCAACGAATCAATTAAGAGCTCGCCATACGCGTAATTATACGGATCTAAAGAAAGCGTTGCGTCAAAGTCGACAAACTCGTCTATATTGAGTTTTGCAGTAGGTAGGTATCGTAAAATTTTCCAACGCGAATTGATTTTCTCCAATACGAAGTACACTTATAATGAACCGCTAAATGACTTTATCGCGAATCACAAAGTGGCGGTCTTATTCCTGACTCATTTCTTACATTTGTATAAGTTGATTACTCATCGGCATTTGTAATTAATTGCATCTTTTATACGTTCTCCCGCGAGCCTTCTCCCTTTTGACTTTTGTAACAACAACGTTTGAGACGCAAGCAATCGCTTTGAGAGATTATCGAGAAAATTTATTCTTTGACGATCAAAAAGATTCGGAACGGCATTAGCATGGCGAAAATTTCGACGTGAACGAGAAACGTAGCATCAGTTTTAAATGCCTTCTCGAGTGCCATTTAAATAATTCGGGTTTTGCATATCGTGCAATTTGCGAGCGGTAACGCGATTGTGAGAAACTATCAAATATCTTTGACATCGTAGAATAATATAAAAATAATACAATGATTATTGATATCACGTATAAACAATAAAAAAAACAGCTAAACAAATAAAAATATTTTTAAAAATATTATTCCAATAACTTTCTTCAAACGCAAAAGAAAAACGTCGCGCTCTATCTTGAATAAAAGCTTATGACGTATGTTCTATTCTTACTCTTCAAAATCAATAGCTCTTAATTACGCGCATTTCTACACGTAGTAGCTCCGTTTACGTAACTGTAATAAAGAGCGCGGAGTAGACCAAATAGATTGAGATCGCGTACAATTAGTATTCGCGAAACGGTTGCGCGGGTGCATATTTAAGAGCCGTTCTTTTCACGCCGGTTTTATCCCGAAAGCCGGCGGTCATTACTGCGCTTCTCGTATTAAGCGGCTCACTGTGAAAGAGATGACCTTACGGCCTCTTATCAGCAGCAAAACCGTGGCCCGTTCCGACACGCACACATAACGAACGTCGACAAACATATAGGTGCTCGTTTTGCTTACGCAGCAGATTATGCTATGTCATAATCTCGCCGAGAATGATCTCGTCTCGCGATATTTTCACCAACGACATGTGATTTCACCGAATTTCTACTACTGGTAATAATTCTAAATATCGTAACGCGAAATCCAATAAGACATTTAAATTTAATTTGAAAATCGAAGCTAACATGATCTGGCGGTGCTAAAGATGCAAATTGACTGATTTAATATATTATTGTCAATTCAGAAATATCGTGTCTGTCGTTGACAGTGACAGCTTTACGTAATGGGAAGATTTATATTTATTGGAGCTCCGGCGTGATTCTTCGAATCTCTTCGAGACGCGATGTGAAACGGGCAGCCCGCCCGTGTTGAAAAAGGAACGAAAGAAAGACAAGATGTGTGTGTGTGTGTGTGTGTATATGTATGTGTGCACGTGTATGCGTGTATAAGAGAGAAATAATTACAGAGAAGGCCGCATTTGCAAGGTCGAGGACGGTGAAAAATAAAACTAAAGGGATCAACGTTTTTTCGATAGTTAGCCGAAACTAGACCGGACGTAAAATCCAAACAAGTTTACGATCGCTAGATTCACAAACAAACAAACAAACAAAATTGTCTAAAGCTCCTCTCTCTCTCTCTCTCTCTCTCTCTCTCTCTCTCTTTCTCTCTCTCTCTCTGTCTCCTTGATCTAAAAATATTTTTTAAAGCCTGTTTGAATTTTACTCGACGCACGCGCGCGATGTTTTCGCGATCATCGAGGTGAGAGCTGCGAAATTCGGGAGAAATTTGATATATGCGATTTATGTCAACTCGACTCCACGCGTTATTAGTTATGCGTTCAAGCCGCGAGCGAATATCTGATCGTGAAAATGATTGATACGACGTACATTATACGACGTGCGAGAAATTCGTCGAGAAGACTGCATGCTTCGTGATTGTTATTTTTGCAATGGATGTCACAATCTAAAAATCTAAAATGCGACATGTATTATACACGACAATGATATAATTAAACGTCGCGACATTAGTTACGTTATATTTTACAACATTAGAAACTATGCGCAATTGTATAAAACTACAGCGTTAAAAACAGATTTCTAGAAACAAAGTGTTACACGTGTATAAGTTTTACTTATATTTTTTGTCGACTTCGAGTTGTTGTAGATTTGCTAAACAGACTTGAGAAAATTTTACTTTAACTTTTGTTATCTTGTGTTAATGATTTTCCGTCTTATTATTAAACTTTCTACGTGTTTGAGACGTTATCTAGCAAACTATGACACTTCTTCCACGAAGACTTTGCTTACATTTCTTTTATAAACGTGCTGTCATGAATACATATACATGTAACTAACGACTTCGATAATATCGTGACCGAGAGAGAGAACGTTCGTGCAAGCGCGCACGGAGAGAAGAAACGCAGTGGGGCACGGCGAGACGTCAGTAGCGCTAGTGTAATATTCCTTGCCGGTTCTTGGTGCGCACTAGAAACAAGACGTGTGCGATTACCACGCGTTGCGATCTAACCGGATCTTACGCCGGAGCTCGGTGTCGATTGAAGAAAAGTGCTTTACTTCCACACTCTTGTCTCGCGACTCCAGTAAATTTGCACAGAGAAGAACGCGCGTACAAAAATGACAAGAAATATCAGCGTCTTGCTGATTAGTACGCTGTTGATAATTGTCAGGTCAGTCTAATGACGCATCTTGGTTTTCTCTTCTTTTATTTGTAAGTTTCCTTATATTAACAATCGCATTCAGATACATCGATCGAGCAATTATCAAGTGGCGATCAATTTTGACTGTGCAGATTTCTGAAATTTCACAATGTACATCCATTGTTCGCGAGACGATTTGACAAATTTTGGTATATGACTTTTTCCGTGTATTTTTAACCATTTTTTTCTCTTAAAAAAAAATAAACAACAAAGTTCGGAATTATTTCCGAATTTTGGATTCCGGATATAGAGAAGAATACAATTCTGAAAAATTTCATAACATATGCTCAGGTTCCACGTCGAAAGTGTCAAATGTTTACCGGTTTTGATATATGTGCTTTTAGTCACGATAAGCGCGCATGAATCATCTATTGCACAGCACCGTAGAAAACTATTGCTCGCGACGCGGTTACAGCGCGCGAATGTGTCGCACAATAAAGTCTATAATTAGTCAGGTGCGTGTATGATATCCGTTGTTTTTCTGATCATCTTTCCGCACAATTTTGTTGCAGCATGAGAGGAAGCGGCGCAGATTGGGCGAGCGACTTGTCGCGCGACATCAATCGGATGACCCAAGATATTAACAGCCAAGTTCAAAGTTTCACTCGTAATTTGCATACGAACGTAGTGCAACCTGCAATCGAACAAGCTAACAGAGCGATTGAAAATTTGCCGAAAGGTAATCAAAATAAACAATCATTCGGTTGAAGCAACCTAATTGATATTTAACAATATTAAACGCGCGAAAATAAACACGATTGTAAAGTTTACAACTTATTTAAACCGAGAGAACGTACGAGTTCTCGTTTACGAGGTTAAGCGTGGATGCAGGTGCGCAATATTATCGAGGTGTAAATCACTCATACGATTTAATCGAATTAAAGGTAATTCGAAAATACCAGAAAATTGCATCTCGCGCGCCGCGCAGACTCCTTTCACTATCGTCCAAGGTACAGGAGAGTAAAACGTGCATTCTCTCTCCTAGTCTCAAGGTAGCTGAAGTTATTTTTATTTTTTTTCTTTGATCGAAGTTAATTCGCGACATTGATTTTAATTCTCTGCGAAACGTTTACCTATATCTTTTAGCGTATCGAATCGCATTATTGATAAGTTATAATATAGTCAATATGTAACTTGACTTCCATCCACTTAGAGGATCGAGCGCGGTTGGTATTTAAGATCTATCGGTATTTAAGATCTATTAATCATTTTTCAAAATCCCGCGCGTTAAGAAAATGTGTTAACATTAATCTAAACTTGAAATATATCCATTATTCTAAAAAAAAAAAAAAACAAATACACGTTAACTTGTGCAAGTTTATTGTTTACGCTGATTGTTTACGCTAACTAACGTAGCAAAAAAATCGAATATATATAATTGCGTATGTGCCATCATTTGTTTACAGATGCGCAAGGACATATAATATCAAGTGGCAATACCATGATCTTCAATTCTGGAAATGGTGTAACAAAATCGGTTCTTTCCGGTCGAACGCCAGACGGAGAACCTTATGTCCGCAATATCGAGGAGTATTACAGAGGAAATGTTCTTTATCACAATGAAACTTTATACAATCCAAAAACTAAAACAACCAAGAAATTTAGCTGGAAGTTGGATCTCGCAACTCCAGGCGCAACTCCTCAACTCATTCAGGACGAATAGAAAC
This sequence comes from Pseudomyrmex gracilis, assembly GCF_002006095.1. Taxonomy (NCBI): domain Eukaryota; kingdom Metazoa; phylum Arthropoda; class Insecta; order Hymenoptera; family Formicidae; genus Pseudomyrmex; species Pseudomyrmex gracilis. The sequence continues at coordinate 1,433,937 of NW_018020592.1, read as the reverse complement.
AAGCGGACACACACAATCCGTAGTTACCGTGTCCCTCTCGCTTTTTATTCTATAAAGTTTATAACCACAACATTTGCTATCTCTTATGAATTACTTTAATATCTACAGGATATATCCTGTTATGCACGTTACAACTTTATTTTATGTACGTATATCCAGCTGAATAAATAAGTACATCGACAAAATGTGTTGCGACCATTTGTTTCTTGTCTACATTTTGCGATATTGTACTTTTATTTTTTGTTCCTCTGTTTTCTTTTTATTAACATAAACTTGCCGAAATAAAAGAGTTTGTCTCTAAACAATAAGATATAAATCAGAAACTAGCATAAAGTTGAAAAAAAAAAAAAAAAACAGTTTGAATAAAAAATCATTTATATTGCACAACTAGAAACATTTTCGAAGCATGAATAAGCATTCGCGCTCTCGCGCATACAGAACATATATACGTGTATACGGGAATATAAACACACAAAGTGCATATATATTGTCACGCAATACGACGTCCTGAAGTACTATGCATCTGGCAATAAAAGTATCGCAATCAACTCACATACACTCATAAAAATATAAATAAATGTGTTTATCAATAAAAAAAAAGAATACGTATCACATTTGTATCACTGATATTTCCGCGGTTTGCTGTGTGAGAACATTTTAGTTTTTAGTGAAATTTATTATTCTATTTTTTTTTTTTTTTTTTTACGCGCTCGTAAAAGCCACTAAAGAGTGCGGGAATACTACATTATTTGTTCTTTTCCGCGTCCCATTTCTGCGAAATAACGTGCGTCGTGGTTTTTCGTCACTTCGTTTATGCAGATAAATTTTCTAAATTCTCTTCCTTTCTCTCTCTCTCTCTCTTTCTCCCTTTTTAAACAAACAAATACAAATTGCGCAGTTGAAGACATAAAATTTTGAAGATCAGAAAAAGTAAAAAGAAAACATTGACCGCAGTTAGAAGTTTATATTCACGTTTGCGCGCGGTTTTACAATAACTCTATTATTCAACGTAGAAAAAAAAACAAAAGTCACGCCGTTTTAGGAGCATCAAGTTTTCTGGAGATTGCAAACGTTTTCTTCCAATTTTCTTTTCCGTCTCTCGCGTTGCCGGTAAATTTACATGCTGCACAAAAGGAATACACGTAACACGAGACTTCGTAACCACCTCAGGGAAGAAGGGATACTCCCACATAAGTTTCGGTACGTGAGAGAGATCGCTTTTTTCTTGTTAATGGATGCGGGATCATTGTCTACGCGTGACCGCGACCACGAAACACGTGGGCGTAAAATGGTAGGGGTCGTCGAACATCATTGAGCTCGCCTCTTGTGAAACCCGATTACTCTGCGGGATAAAAGAGCTACACAGTTCAAAATGCATCGATACACTTGATATCGAGTTTTCGAAGAAACTCTTTGAAATTTATTTTTGTAACGAGCGTAAAGCACCAAAAAAAATATTCACTGTTTTATATCGTGCTATTGAACAATTTGATTTTTAAAACTTTTCTCTCTCTCTCTCTCATAATAATTAATAATATTTGCAATTTTAAATTATAATATTTTTCAATTTTTATCACGTAGAGAAAAATATGAATGAACGTCGAATCACGCGCGTTCAAAGCGATTCGCTTCTTAAAAGTGGAAGAACCGGTGCGCGCTCAGGTAGTTTATGCTAGCGCGAGGAACACAGCGCGCGCGTATCCCCGAGCTACACACACGAAATAACTATCCTTCACCTGAAACAACAGCGACGTGCCTCTCTTGCCGTAAGCTAAGCATGTTTTTCCGAGAAGTAAAACCACTGTCTTTAATCTATCCGAGTGTTCTCCCGAGTAATCGGCGAATGGAGAATAACGATCGCGCGAGAGGTTGTTGCTTGTCGAACACGAGTGAAGTTTACGCAAGGGTTAAGTTCGCCAATCCGTGCCGCCAATTTTATCGGTACTGTTTCGGTTTTTTATTTTCGGTCCTTAATTTTTTATACAAACCTTTTGTACACGTGCAACAATAAAAATACGCGTAGAAGTACAAGAATATCTCTCTTCTATGTTTTTTTAATTTTTCATTTTTGCTCATTAAAAGTGGAGTGTTCTGACATGGGCGATGGAAAATCATGGTCACCTTTAGATACGTCGTGCTTATAAAGTTCGGAGATGAAGTAAATCATTAGAATGCATGACTCCCGCGAGTCGAAAAGCTTGGCGAGGTAAAACCCTTTGCGCCGGGGGCGTTTCTAATTTGTCGGGAAGCCGGTGACCAGCCGCAAGAGACCCTCTTGTGCGGAAACTTCACAGACAAAATGAGAAGCAGTAGAAACGCGCGCGAGCTCTGGCAAACTCCCGATCTACGAATAGAAATCCGAATGGAGAAATTTTTTTTCTTTTTCGCAAAGAATCACCGGCCTCGCGGATTTTTTTTCAGGAGCAATCTTTTGAAATGTGAATTTCTGCGCTCGTACGGCAAACGTTACATCTCCTCTTTTCGTTTTTGCCAAATGAGAGAAAGTGTAACTTCGGCAAACAAATCAATTGTCTTTAGTATTTAAATTTCTGTAATAAAATGAAAAGATATTTGGTTTGTGTGTCATTTGTTGCGAGTACGTTCGCGTTTATTGACTGTGACGCGCGACCGATAATCGCAACCGATACCGCTTTCTCTCTCTCTCTCTCTTTCTCTCCGACGCTTATTAACGCTTATTAACGTTGTCACTGTTATCGAAAGGTGCAGTTACGTGCATTTGGTTGTATTTTCAACGATTTTATCATCGCGTTCTTCTGCGCGGACTTTATAGTATCGTAATTTAAACGTCGCTTTTGCGGAAAACACGCACAAAAATACAAGGCAATAATCCGATACGGTTCCGTCGCGAAACGTTATTCCAAACAAGTCTTTTCGTGGCCTTCCTAATACGGAGTTTCACTTAATGTACGCAAATTACCACCTTAATTTCTACCCTGTACATACCAATTACGCCACTTCGAAGCGCGCGACGACGCGACACATTAGCTGTTTTTTGCGTCGCGTAATTCGTCGCGAATTATGGTCGGCGTTATCGCTTCGACATTTTGTTAATTTATGAGGTAGTCGAGTCAACTTTTATCGCACTTTCCCGATTGCCGCTTTCGCATGGATTTTCGAAGCGAAAATGATCAACATTATATTTCATCGTTATAACACTTACAGTCGCGCATAGACGTAATACGTTTTGGACTTGCTGCGTTTCTAATATTTCAAACGAAAGAATTTATATTCAGTATAATTCGTATGTAAATTCCTTCTTCTTACGTGACTGTGACGACGATGCAAATGGAAAAATTACTGATTTATAGACTATTAACAAAGAAAAAGAGAGAAATAGAAAGAAAAAGAGTCTTTCTCTCTCTTGCGATTTTCTTTCGCGCTTGCTCAAGTTTTTTTCGTTTACACTAAGTTTTTGTTCTTGATTTGTTTTTTTTTTCTTCTCTAGACATTCGCTGTTTTTCTCTTGGTCAGTGAGAATCTCTCTTGCGATCTCACCATGATCAGGCGGTGTTCGCCTGTCGACCGTTTAATGAAATGTCAAATGGAATCGAATATTTCTCGAGTTACCGGTCGTCCATTACTCGTCGCTTCGACAAGTGCGCGGGCCGAGTATTCGCATGAATGAATTAACCTTTGTTCGGACAGGTCGCATGTAATTTCCTTCTATCGTCTTCACTTCCACTAATCGGTTCCCGAAGCGGTGCCAGTCTTTGTGCCAATTACGCGGCGTTAACGTAGCGAATTTATCGGACGATCGGAGCTGAAAGCAATGTCACATCAAGTGGTACGCTGTCACACGCACCGAGTGTGAGTGTCTTTTTAGGTAATTTAACACGGCAGTAGTTTACGTAACAAGTGTTTTATACCGATAAGTGACAAATAAATTGTTAAGTAAACTTTTTTCAAACTTTATATAATTTAAAGAAGTGATTTTTTTTATTGCGTACTTTTTTATTGCTGCCTATTTTTTTTTAAATAAAATATTACTTTTAAAATATACATATACACATCAATGTTAATAGAATAATTAATTTACTGCAAGTTGAATAAATAGCAATTATTAATCAATGAGAATAGCTTTGTTCTACACTCTACGACACAAGTATCACAAGTGCCTAATGGAAGGCATCTAGCTTGAAGAAATGCTCACAAGGTTGCATATAGTACAGGCGTGTGTGTATATAAGCGAAGGTTTTGCGTATTTCGAAGTCATTGTCTTCTTGGTTGTCGAGGTTTGCTTTGCTAAACAGTCATCGCGACCTGGCTATTGTCATTCAATGAGAACTGATTAATTTAAAATGTGGACGTTCACTACTAGCTGTCAATTTGTGTTGTTGTCTTTTCTGTGTATTTTTCAATATTGTCTTCCCACCAATTCCAATGCTACAAGTGAGTATTATTAAAGTACACTGTTAAATTACACTGTTTCAAATCTTCTGTATATACGTAAAATTAGCAATATTATATATTGCAAATAAAATTTATCGAAACTACTGAGTTAACTTAGTGACGCGTTTTAAACGACGACTACGATATTGTTTTACGCGAATATGTAACGTACAGAAATACTTATAATTAATAGCAAAATTAATAGCAAATTAACGGCAAAATACTTATAATTAATATAAAAAAAATCAAATTATATGTATGTTACATATGTAGATTTATATTAAAAAATCTTTTGTAACATATTAATATTTAACATATTAATTTTTTTTAATACTAACTATAAATATTTTTTGTTTTTCTTTTACGCATATTTGTAAAAAATATTATTTACAAATTGTAACAGGTCTCTTGTGGCATTATTTTATATCCTACATTTAAAAGAGAAACTTAAGCCTCAGCATGACATTAAGATATGTGCACTTCTCTTGACCGCAATATTTTTCAGCGTATAAAATTTAAATGTACAATCCCAAACAGGCATAATATTAAGCGACGTGTCGCGGTTGAATAACAAATCGAATCTCGGTTTCAAAAGTCACGGGATACATACCTCTTTTCAGCGGAAATAATCAAATGATGTTACACCGAGATGTGGTGTGTGTATTTCGCCAGTTCCGTTCTCGACATGGTTCTCATTAAATTTTCACACACATGTCTACTTATTTACTACATGCAGCGTGATCGTGAATACATGTGTAATCTATTTCTTAGATCCGACGAAGACTTCCGAGAATCCGGAATGGAAGACACATCTTCGTCGCAACTATACATCTCGATTTCCTGATGTGTATGAACTATATCCGTGGCTTCGACACAAACGATTTGTCAGTTTAGGTCCCGGAACTGTGAGCAAACAGGTACGCGCGTTTTTGCCGAGATTATTACAATAAAATATTCGTTATTATAATAGAAATTTACGAAGAGAATTTTGTTAAATTTCGTCAGACAGCGAGCTTTTATTTGTTTTTTCTAGAAAAAATATCAAGCTTGCATCGCGCCGGGCAATCAGAGCGGTCACTGCGTACACTTTAGTGGATGCGTCCTTGAGGAATTCCGCTCGAACTTTGAGCGATTCGCGAATTACATGTGCATAATCGAGCAGACGTGAGTTACGATATTGCTCTTCACGCACCAATTGTTCTATATTTATTAACGTTTTTTTTTTTTTTTTTAATCCGTAGGTACGTTGGCGTGTGTTGTCCGGATAGTGTCGCGACAGCTCGATCAAATAAAGCTTTTAATGACGATTTAGCCAGCATGTTACCGATGATAGCGAGTTCGTACAAGCCTGATTATTTGAATTTAAAAAACAATTATTTCTCTGCAACAATTTTAATAAATTAATATTATTTGAACTACGTTTTTTTCCTAAAAGAAGTAACTTGAAGCTTATAAAATATTTTTGCATTTTTACATTTTTATACGAACTACTCGCAGAGCAAATGCAACTGCACACGAATGTTCCATCGATCGACGTATATAACACGCGTATGTGTGCATATCTGGCATGCAAGGAAAAGCGCTACAGACATGCACTTTCTTGATAAATCTCAATGACCCGTCGAGTACCGTCCGCATATGTTTGCGCGCAGAAAGTGCAACGTACCGTGTACATATCGTACGTTTCTCTCTTAGGTCTCGACAACAACACGGAGGAGTGGGAAAAAATGTCAGAAAACGACGAGGCGAGTGAGCCATCTGCCGACGACAAGGATGACACAATTTTACGGAAGGACGGCACTTCAACGCAGACAAAAAAGGAGGAAACGAGAAAATCACAAAAACGCGGATGTGGCATGACCGCAAGAATGAAGACCAGAGTTGCGGGTGGTCAACCGGCCGATCCCAAGGAATGGCCGTGGATGGTGGCTTTGCTCAGACGAGGCTCGATTCAATATTGCGGAGGTGTGCTAATTACAGATAGACACGTTCTTACTGCCGCACACTGCGTTTATAGGTAAATTGTTTGGTAATCAAAAATGTTTCTGTGTAATGTAATTAATAAGAATTCGAAATAACAGCTCTGAAGAATCAAACAAATAAACATGAGTCAATTATAATTACAACGTGAAAATAATATGAAACAAAGAGAATACAAAATTATTCTTGACATTTCGTAGTATTGCAAGTAACGGTTTCGGACACGACGTATTCATATATTCTTGCGGAGATCGTATTTGTAAGCGTGACCACGCTTAGACTTTATAATGTACCGTTTTCGGTACGTATATATATATATGTATATATTTGTATCTATGAGCTCCGAGCCTCTCTGACTACGTAATACACGCGCGGGATTCGTTTGTCGCGATCAGAAAATAAACAGTTACACGATGCGACTGATAAATTACAGTTATTCCGTGTGTGTGCGCGCCTCGTGTCTTTTCAGATATACCCCGCGCGACATCACGGTGAGACTCGGCGAGTACGATTTCACCAAATCCGAGGAGACGCGAGCGCTGGACTTCGCGGTGACGGAGATACGAATGCACAGAAGCTTCAAGCTGAACACTTACGAAAACGACATCGCTATTATTAAAATTCACCGACCTACCGTATTCAACAGCTACATTTGGCCCATCTGTCTTCCTCCTGTCCAATACTCGTACGACGATAAAATCGCGGTCGTTACCGGTGAGCGAGAAGAAAAATTAAAAAACAGTTTAATGAAATGTGTTAAAAAAAAATAGAATTGTTCTCTTACAATTTTACATTTCTCGCCAGGTTGGGGCACGCAGTATTACGGGGGACCTGCTAGCACAGTGCTGATGGAAGTTTCATTGCCGGTGTGGCCTCAAGAGCAATGTATTCGCAGCTTCACGCAACGGATTCCGAACACTACTTTGTGCGCCGGCGCTTATGAAGGAGGTCGCGACGCCTGTCAAGTGAGTTGATAATTTATTCAGCTAAGTATTAAACGGAGTATTTAATCGTATTGCCAAAGCGCTGAAGTTACAGTTTTGAGGCCATCTTCAAACTATCTTCTCTAAATAATTCTTCTTCGTGTTTTATGAGATTTATTAATTTTTAACGGAGCTTAATGGACGTTGAGAAACATGTACACGTACATATTTACGTATTATTAATCTCGGTAAACTGCTCTTCCCTTCAGGGTGACTCGGGCGGTCCGTTGCTGCATCAACTCGCCAACGGCAGATGGGTCAACATAGGAATTGTATCTTGGGGAATTCGCTGCGGTGAGCCTGGATTTCCAGGAATATATACTCGCGTGAGCTCTTACCTTGATTGGATATTTGCGAATGCCGTATTTTGAACACTGCCCACATATAACACTTCCAGCTACTCTCTTGTGTGCTCCAAAGTTTTTCTATATTATATTATATATATATATATATATATACTTATATATATATAATATATATGCATATACTTTTATACACATATACGTCTTTCAAATTTTTCGCGCGGCGTGCTTATGCGAGACGTGCGGAGCTCGTCTGATGAAAATCGCGATTCTCTTAACTTGGATCAATAATACGAGCTCATAATGCCCAGGTGGAACGTGGTGCAGACGTACTTTAATAACTTTTTAACCGGGACGGTTGTCGATAGTAATTAATTAACGAGTCTTGAAAACGATTAAACTTTATTTCCGGAATATTTCATCGGTACATCGGTTTAAAAGAGAGATTGACACAGATTGACACAAAAGTTCACTCTTATATTCACGATGCGTCACACGCGCCTATTTCGACTTCCGCCTTTTACCCACCACCGCAAGTCTGCAACAGGGCGACCGAGAATTATCACCAACCGCGCCATTATATTCTCGTTCATACATTAAAACATACATCAAACATATGTATGCAACCGCGACCGCATGTGCACATTACCCCGCTCTCTCTCTCTCTTTCCTTTGCGCGTGGTTGTATGTACGCGCGCGTGTCTGCACATGAGTATGATCGCTCGCAGGGATATATGCACTCACGTTCGCCGTTATTTTCCAGACATAGACTTTTTTCTTTTTTTTTTTTTTTTTTTTTGGTTTTTGTTTTGCGAGAGGCCCAGCCTCCGATCGCACACACGAGCGATCTTAAATATCTATACAGCTATGGTAACATTGTTGCTTTTTAACCGTTCAAATACAGCATATACATATATATGTATTTATATAGAATCTAATCTCGTAACATATACATGTATTTTTTGTATACATATATATCATTGATTTTGTTTTTTATTCTCTTTGTTTTTTATATATAGATTTTATATATAACATACACCTTACACCGTGTTGTAAGTACGGAATTCTGTGATGCGCGTGCGTGTGTTTGTGTACGTATATGTGTACATGTGTGTGTGTGTGTGTGTGATGTATCTCGCGTTGCGCGACAGTATAATATTTGTCATGTTGGGCATGCAAACGCTATAGCCGATTTATATATCTCGCGATGTTTGCTCGGGTGTTTTGCAATCCTAAACGCATCTAAGAGAAACAAAAACTTGTTGTTTTTTTTTTTTCAAAATAAAACAAAAATGTATATGTATATAGACTGAGATATACTGTACGTACAAAACTTGTTTTGATACCAAGTACAATAATTTATTGATAAAAAAATTGTAGACCTTTTCCCAAGGTTAATTTTACTAATAAATATTTGATCTCTCACACAACGTGGCAAACATTGTGATAAATTGTACCTTTAATTCTATTACCTTGTTTTGTGTTCCAACAGATGTAGACAGGAAAAGTAGAGATAAAACTTGATGAATAATTAGAGACTTAATTACACAAGTTTAGCGGCAAAAAATGATAAAATATACATAATTTTTAATTTTTCGAAGTATCTTAAAAAAAAAAAAAAAACAAGGACTAAAATAAATTCGACTGTAACAGTCTTCGCGATTAGACTTTTTAATGTAAGATTTATTTTCGGCGGGATTGATCGCGCTAAGCCAAGCCCGTTGCATTTTTGTGTGTTGCAAAATGACTCACGCCGATCACTTATACGCGCAAGAACGACGGCTTGCTTCGGTTTTTGTATAATAAATAAACCGCGTGAAAAAGCGCGCATGAGCGCTCGATATAATTTAATACTGTGTCCATGTACAAGAGACGAGAAAAATATATCCGGCTAAAATACGTCACTCGTATACCTTTCTACGATTAATTGCTCTTTTTTTCAGGTCTCTCTTGATTCAGACTATTCAATTCAAATCTGTTTATTCCTTACTATGCGATCCGGTCATCGTCACGCCTAAAATATCAAACATTTAAGAATTAAATAATTAAGTAATTATTAACAGAAAAGTTGTTCCTTGTAAGCGTATTACGTTATTCACACTATATATTATGTAGTTGGCAGGATGTGATTTTGTAGAACCGCGACTCCAAGTTCAAATTTTTAAATTAATCTCTTCTTCTTATATCGATTTGACGTATATATTTATGTATATATATATATATATATCAATAACGCGAAAACAAAATCAAAACTCTACAGTTCAGACTCTGTTATTATAAGTCAGGATTTGTTTTAGCAAAAAACAAATTTCCTATTAATTAACTGATTAATTTTAGAATAATCTAAATTATTTGCTTTATACTTAATATATACATATATACTTACTGAAACAGGCAACAAATAAACAATCAGTCAAACGAACGTTAAAATGAATTAACGTATGTCACATAAATCCCATAAAACGAGATAATTCTTGTTCCAATGCGCGTTCGCAAGTTCATTTCAATAATCGCTAAAACAAAGAATCTTAATCTCAAAAACATCGGCGGAAATTAAAATCCACGAATAACTCTTGAATCTTTTTCCTTCCACAAAGAGGCCATTCGTCTTCTCTTCATCTACATAAGTACTTCACGTGAATAATAACTACGCAAAATTTCACTTTCCCACCAATGGACCCAAGTGTCGGTCGGCACGCTTCCCCGCGCGGTACATCCACGTTGTGTTAGGATATTCCCCCGCGGCGGAAGGACACCTCTTAAGAAAGCTAAACTCTAGGAACCGCGCCCGCGGGCAGAAGTAGCGGGGCGTTGGGACCGCTCTCGGCGTAATTAGGCATACTCTCGGTCGCCGGGTAAACTTGGTGCACGGAGTTATTGGCGTTCGACGGATTGCCGGTCGCGCGATTGCGAGACGGCGACGAGTTGCCGATCGGCGTCGTCGCGACGACGTTGCGCGACGTCACCGATTTCGGGGCGCCGTTCCCGGTGAGACCGCACGCGGAATTGGCCAGCAGAGATTTCTGGGGATTCTGGATCTGAATCGTAGTCGGCGGTGCGCAAGTTTGGACCGATTGCGTTCGCGATTGGTTCGTCAAGCCGGGATGCTGCGGTTCCTGCGGCCTCTGTTGGCTCTGCTGACTCCTCGTCGGCTGGATCGATTGCTGCTGGGTCGCGTACTGATCCGATGGACCTTGAAACTTGTGCTGCTGCTGACCGACGGAGGCGGCGGAGGAGAGAGCGCGTTGTTGATCCTGTTGCTTCGTCGGCTGTGTCGTTTGACTTTGCGCGTTCACGGCCGGTTGATCCTGAAGAGTCGATATCTGGCCGATCGTCGTCGTGGGATTCGCCTGTTGCACGTTGTTGTTCGTCGTTTTCTCCCCTATCAGCCAATAAGTAGTCATAGGGCCCTTACCCTGCGAACAATCAACAGAAGCCGAAGATTACTTCAAGCTGGAGCACGAGACGAGACTGGCTCTATTGAATTATGCGCGAAAAAGGAAAACAAAAAAAAAGTTTCTCTCTTGCCGTGTTTTTTATTTTCGTCTCACTCAGAACTTCGTTATTTTAAGTTAACTAAATTAAATCAGAAAGTCATACCAGCAAAATAACCGGCTTCGTACCAAGTTCTATGCATAATACGCGTAGCTCTCCGAAGGATTTCATTTATAAAGCCGCTCTCTTTCTCTCTCTTTCTCTCTGCGACCTTAATTTAATGTAGAAAAGAAAGTAAAAATTATATTATACATCGCGTTTTTTGTTATGTTGCGGCATTCAGTGCTGCATTTAATCCTCAGAGTGCTGCGTGTAAATATTCAAATCAGCGATAACACGGACGCTGTCCAACCGTTATCTGTATGAGGTATTGAATTTTAATCCCGGCCAACAAGCTCCTCGACATACCTGCCTACGTACGCGTGAATTGCCGGGCGGGTTTCTCCACAGCGGCATTATCTTACTAATTAACTGCATACCTGCTGCAGTGGCGCGCGCTCCCCCTCGACCGCTGAACTTTGACCCGAATTGCACGGTGAACGATTCAATCGCCCGCCGTCGATACGCTTCCTAGTTGTCTGTCTCGTTGCGCTCGCACGAGTGTACTCAATCGACCGTCTAATGACAGCGACTTCGATGACGTTCATGCGCGAAGTATCGCACAAACCGATCGGGAATGATTGCGCCATAACAGCGTGACGACACATGTCACATGGCTAAAGATAAGCGAAACCTTTGTCTGGTTGAGAGCCGCGGAATTATCCTCACACACAAAACGCTTTACGAAACGCTTCGACTCGGAATAATAGCGAGGCTCTAGTGCTGCATCTTTTTTCACTTCTTCTATTACCGAGCATCTTCGTGAAAAGTCTTCGTGAAAAAGTAATAAAAATAACACGAGATAATCGACATAAGACGCACGTCAACGATCAAAAACGCAAGGTCAATGTCTGTTATTTAAAGCAATTACCGTTTGTGCATCCCGACGTCACAACTGTGTGTGTGTGTGTGATTTGACGTAGTCGCAAAATTGTCGCGCGTCTTTATCGCGTTATATAGAACGACTGTGCAATTTCGACTGCCGAAACGACTGCGCTGCAGCCAGTTTATGTGCAAATTACTCTCTTCCGGGAAAACGGAGGTGAATCGCACCTGGGAGCAAACGTGCACAATTAAACACGGAGGTATTAACGTGTGCTCGGTTACAGCACTTTCAAATATGTCGCGCACGTCACGGGAGATGCGTTCGCAGAAACAGAAATAATGAAATCACGCCCGCACACGTGCGCTGAGCATGATTGCAATCGCCGCGATCCGCAACTCCCAACACCCCTAAGTAGTTAAACACAATTGTACATCAAAGTTCGGGATAAAGGAAAGTTGAGAAAGAGATCCCTTTGTCCGAAGAGAATTGACTAGATTGCATGCTTCAGAAACTAAAATAAAACCCGAGGAGAAGGATCAAAGTTAAATTAGGGGAATAAGCAAGACTAAATAAAACAGAAAGAATTTAAATTGCTAGAATATTAAACTCCGCAAGAAAAAATAAATGCTAAATTTGATTTTATACAGAAAATAATACACATTTGTTTTCTCTATTCCTCCAACATTTTTAACTTTTACTTCCACCTCAAGAAGCGTAATAAAATACTGTCGTAATACAAAAAATTGCGTTTAATTAATTTTATATAATTGTTAAAAAAAGATATTTTTCACAAATGGATTTTTATAACAACTGCGCGGAATATAACGAAGCCGAAGGAGCTGTTTTACTTGTCTCATAATAATAAATTAAATACGAATGTTCGATGTTAATAATCATTATGACGGAATATGAAACAAAAATTAATAAGCGCTTTTATTACTCATCCGTTATGCGTGAGCAAAAAGTTCGCACTGCATATGTAGTGATTCTCTATGTGATATAACGAGATCGTAACTAGGACACGCTCGCGCGCGCACAATGATTATCCGCGGGCGTTCTTCTTTTCACCGCGAAATGCCAATCGAGGGTAAACGAAAGCTGCCCTCCATCTCTTGCCGCTGCCACTCTCTCGTGGTTACGTGACGTTCGCGACACGCGGGAATGACTATCAATACGTTCTACCTCGATAGCAATTTGGTTTCTTCTTTACATTCGGGGTTTCAAAGAAAGGATCAAAAGATTCTCTCTCACAAAAGAAACAACGGCGACCACATTACTTGTCATTAATAAAAAAAAAAAAAAAAAGAATAATTAATTTTTCTCTATCCGAGTTCTTTATAGATATCTCTTATCGTAAATCGTGAAAAATCCAAATGAGACGAATAAAGCGCTTACCTTCAGTACGACTTCTCCTCTGCAGACGAGTTCGAACGTGCCGAAAGTATCCAGGATTTCCTTCGTTTTCGGGCTGACGTGAATCTTTAAAGCTGTCGCAGAAAACAGAAAAAAAGCCAATTTTGTTTTAAACATGTCCTTTAACCTCCCGCATCACTAACCTGTGAGATGCTCGTTTGACATTACAACGTTTACTATTATAAGATGATCGATTAAAATGTATTTTTAGATTTTTTTGTAGATTTAGCAGTTGCTTCGTTAAATATAGGTACATCCAGAGAGTATGAGCAATCAAAGCGGAATTTAATGCTCTTAAATTTTTTTTTATACGCGCGCGTAAATTCTACAAAAAATTAAATTACAAAGAAACAAGAACATTTAATTTTTTTGTGTTTATCTTTCTCTTTGATTGTAATAAATTTCTGTTAAACTGTTTTATATCAATTTTTAACGGGCTTGCATTTTAAGACTTTGTCGTAAAAGCACCGTTTGATTCTATTTTTAGAATTAAATTATCAAACTATTTCAAAAATACAATGGCGGAAAAAGGGCACGCTGTGCTCTTTTCTGAATATCGTGTCTCAGACATCGAAATGTGACATTTTATCTACCGACGTAAAAGGTTTTGGTTCGTCAGAAATTTACGCAACAAGAGGAATTTTCATAGTGACTGCACGTAACGCGAATAAGCTGGCCTTTGTGTCTAACAGCTTCCGGCGGCAGTGCATTTTGTAGTTTCAACGCTGCATCGTGTGCTGCGAAACTACATGCATTCTATATGCCTTTCGTATACGCGCAATTGCTTCCTCATTACGCGCGTGTCGTTCTCTTCATTTCTGAATTATAACTACGTGTGCTCTAAACTTTGATTTTAATTTCAATAGACGGGTTGATTGGAATCGATATTCTCGTAATTAAATATCGAGTATGATCAACGATTTCATAAACGAGCGCAAATTTAAAGTGCTTTTCGAGAGTGAAGTGCTGAAATAAAAAATATTACAAATAAAAAAACACATAATACTTTTTTTTAACCTATTCAATTTATTCTTAACTTTTTGGGTTTTTTTATTTATGTAGTATAATTTTAGTTTTTTATTCTATTAATTTAAACTTCCAATTAAATAGCAATTATATCCAGCACACATGTCCAGAGATATGACCAAAGCGATGCGTATGCATCCGGATATTTGCTTATTCATAGGAAAAAAACGTTTGTAATTTCAAATAACAAAATTTAAAATAACCGTGGAATTCTGCGACATAAAGAATAATCAATCTGTATTGTTTTTTTTATTGTATGTTTAACCTGCAAAGAATTATCCCAGCTGTTTGGAAAAGAGTAGAAATTTAATGTTCGTATCGGAGAAACAAAACGTAATAATGTTAAATGACATTGTACGTCGCTTTCGTTAACTTCACAAGCTCACATGACCTTTATGTAATAGAACGTCATGACTCGATTTATTGTGACGTGCGAGCGAGCAGCATCAAGACGACCGTATCAGAAGAGCTAAGAACTTAAAGCCCTTCAACAACATGTAAACTTCGCGCGTATCCTGACTACCAATTAATTTCTCTCTATCAATGAAGCCGCACAAGTTTGAAGCAAACGTGATAAAACAGTCAAAATAAAAAAAAAAAAAAAAAAAAACAATTATGATCATGATCATCTTTTGCATATACACGCAATTTTATGTATGTCACATATAAATTGAAAATCTTAATAAAAACTTTACCGATTTTCAATGTTTTTAATTTTCTCTTCAGCGAGACAAAGAGACCGTAAATTCCAATTATCTATAAAATAGCCGTAACGATCGTGGATATATTTTATGACAACAGAAGGTATTAGAGAAACAACATATATAAGCTATCAAATACTTGCAAAGTGATTTTTATAAAAGCTGTCTTATAAACTTTTGCGCGTAAATACTGTGTAGCAAACATCAATAAATAATTCATATAAAATAGCCAGTTTTGTGTAAACCTATCGTGTATTTTACCTATCGTGTATTTTACGACAGCACATAAAATGCTCGGGTCACAACTATAAGCTTGAAAAGTAAATTTTATTTCACAAACTTTTGCGTGTAAATCTCTCTGTGTGTGGCTGATATCAACAAATAATTTGTGCTCTTCTCGAAATACGTGACAAGAAAATATAAATTGTGTCAGACATATCGGCAAGTGTGTTTTATTTCGATAATTTTTGTTTTCAAATGTTTTGTTTTCAAAATGTTTTATAGTTTTTTTATCAAGTTGAACAATACTTGATTTCTCGATTATTTCCAATTACGACAAGAATTGTAAGCGCGTAAGAAAAATAACAAAGCACATTGCGTAAAAAAATCAAGGTCTTCACAATGGAGTGTTACAAAAGGATGGGAACAAAAATTGTGAGAGACAAATCAATCTACAGTTCGATGGCCACACAACCTAACTAATACGAATAAATTGGCGACTATATCACGTCGTCTCGAGCTGATCGCTCGGAGAAAACTTTTAATGGAATTTAAAGCGATAATAAAGTTACACCCTCCAATCGGAACTTCCGGCGAGCGCGAGTGCGCAAGTTCGATTACGGGCACGACCGAGAGGCAAAGCGAGCGATCGCAAATATGCTAATCCGATATACGTAATTTTCGTATGATCTCCTCCGTTTCTAGAGCAACCTGATTGCTGTCTTTCTAACGGAAAAAGAGGGAATAAGGTTGTATTACAGTCGAGCGCGATCGATAGCGAGCGAGTGTTTCATGTTAAATCAGTTATGTAACTACATCATAATGAATCAATTACGCGATGTAATATGCCAATTATTACGCGTAATAAACATCGTATCATAGAGCACTGCGTCGATAATTGATTAAATGCGCGTATTCGGCAGACGATATGTGTGCGTGTGACTCTTGAATAATTGACATATTTTACTCTGTGATGTAATCAATCTCAATTTTGCATTCGATCGATTCCGATTGAACCAAGATCTGACGCGTAAAATGAGAGCGTAGGAAACAAAACAAAATCCTCATCGAAAACTCTCTCTATTAGATTAGTATATTTTATTTCGTTAGAGATAGATAGAAAAAAAAAAAAATATGCGCGCGGGAACGCAATATTTTTCATAGTTTTCTCTCGCACACGCGCACACATATGTGTGTGACGTCGTATTAAATAAATAAATTCTAAAGTTGCGCGCGTGAAATTTGTTGCAAAATAATTAATTAATTTTGTGATTAATTATCTCGAAATGTGACGTTTTTGCGCATTAAGTTTGTGCTGCACGCACGCGATAACGCGTCAAAAAAAAAAAAAAAAAACAAAACAGTCCAGCGCTCGAGCACGCGTCAAACGGATTGAAACAGATAAGAAATCGCATATGCACCAAAGTCTAATTTTAAAATCTGGAAAAATTTTATATGGTGTAATTCTTTCGACGTACAAAACACGAGCTCGAGGAAGAAAACTCGATAAACAGCCGCGTGGCGCCTTGCGGTGCGTCCTTGCCTCGCACGAGCGACATCGGCACCTAGATTCTTGTGCGAGGGAAAAGCACTCCACCCACGCGACATTAACCGACGACATTCGTGCGTGCGCCTCGTGAGCTGTTTTGCCGGTAAACGAGATACAGGATGCAATCAATTTTATCAATAGCGTGCCGTTTCTTTCGACAATAATCAAAACCCTCGTGTCAGGTCGGTGTCAAAACCATTACATTTATGGTCTCGATGGCTTACTACCGAGAGAAAACATCGGATGCAAATTGATTCCAATTAGGATTATCACTTGATTTGCCCAGAATATTACCGTCGCTCGATTTTAATTGTAATTATTACTTGGAATTATAGATAAGCGCGAAATCAATCAATTGCGCGATACATTTGTAATTAATCGACAAAATGATAATAAGTTTCAATAAATTAATCAGCAATGATATAAATACGTGTGTTTTTGTGTGTGCATGTGTATGTGTCTTCGGATTATAGGAATTGTTGCTAAAATGAACATGTAGCTGCAGCTAATCAATATTTATGGTTAGACTCATACGGTTAACGTTCAATGTAAAATAAACCGAGCATGATCGCATCTCTATGGAAACACGTGAACCGGGTCGATTTTCTCTTAAGCGGCGACCTTGCCCTTGCCACACCTTTACTTCTCCCCTTTAATTATCGCTCGCATCTATAACTTTCAACCTCCTACTACTAGTTCTCCCCCATTACACCGTCGACAAGCGAAACCTTTCTTCCCGGGTATGATTGAGCAGTTAATTACCTTCTCCGTTGCTCTCCATTCTAGAGGCCGTATTAACCGTGTCGCCGAACAAGCAGTATCTAGGCATTTTCAGACCCACCACGCCAGCCACGCATGGACCTGCAATCACACGCGTGTAACATTTTTCTTTGTCGTTCGCCAAGCTTCCGTGAAAACAAAATTCATAAGCTGTCCGATGAATGATGACGCGAGGTGACAACAATAGCAATCACTTCGACAATTGAATTTTTCCTTAATTGAGAGAAATTAAATCTCTCTCAAATATAATAAACAAATATAAAAATTTTATTTTCACCCTGTAAAAGAAACAGAAATTTAAAAAGTATCTTTTTTGGTGTTTTAAATGTCGTTTAATCATCTTTTTTTCTTTATCAGAGACGCGTAATTTTTAGATTTTTATTCCAAAAAATGCCATGTTTTGTTAAGTATCACAAACACAATTCCACACACAAATATTAATTCTCTGTTCTTATGACAATGAAAACATTTAATTTCAATGACGGGCTTTTAAAACTTTAATGAGTAATTGTTTCCACGAATCTACGAGCGCGTAATTTTATCTCGCCGAGTGAACAACGTTGTATTCCAAATCCATTTAAAAAGCAATTAACCGCGGAAATGATAGCCGACCGCTCGGCGTATATCACATAGAATCGCTTCTGCTCGCCGAACTGGTGTAATCTAAGTTTTACGTGATCGTGAAGGATATGTGTTGCTCCGGGAACGAGCGTGTGACATTGGCGTCGGTCAAGAAAAATTTGAGCGAGACAATGAAATGAGATTCGGAAGTGGTAGTGGTTAGTCTAGAAG
Source organism: Pseudomyrmex gracilis (assembly GCF_002006095.1). Classification (NCBI taxonomy): domain Eukaryota; kingdom Metazoa; phylum Arthropoda; class Insecta; order Hymenoptera; family Formicidae; genus Pseudomyrmex; species Pseudomyrmex gracilis. The sequence continues at coordinate 1,415,362 of NW_018020592.1, read as the reverse complement.
ATTCTCGTCACGTAATAACACGAGTGTAATTCTCGAGAGAGTCCGCATGCCGCGAATTTATAAATTAATGAGAGAAGAATCGAGGACGCAATGGCGTTATTAATCGGAAAATGCAATCGCTCATTCTTTTATAACGAACGAACAGTTTGCCAATGTTACCAGCCGTGATTCTATTTTCGACTCACGTTTTTCGTTTTTGGCATTTCCCTCGACGTTTTCCGTATTCCCCTGAAAATTAACCTAACCGAGTAATGGTTCTCGCGGCAAACAAATTTTTTTTTTTTTTTTTTTAATATTGCGCTAGATGTTGGTTTGTTGAAGTTGTGCGCGTTTGCAACGTCCGCACCTAAAGCTCGCGTTTCTGACCTTTGCTTCTGTGCGAGCGAAAATCGATCCCCCCGTGTCCGTGGCGCAAAAAGCAAATTTATAACACCGTGTATGTAGCAGAGATACAAAACAAGTGGAAGAAATGTTCTTTTCAAAAATATAAAAGTTTGTAATAACACACGAGATGTTATACAAATCTCCCGGCGTGATACTAAACTTCGAGAGATCGAGAGAAAGTTAGAGAAGGTCTGAAATTCTCAGATATATTATAGACCCGTACAAGGCTACAATATAAAGCTTGGCAGAAAGTCCGAAATCATGTTAGGACTAATCTTTATCCTCCCCACATACACGCGTGCGAGAAAGAAAAACATGATAAAGTGTTGACTCACCGGAATGCATGCCAATACGTAGCTTCAATTGCTCGGTCGGCCTATGGCGAATGCTGAACGTCATTACCGTGTCCCTGAGAGCTAAACTCATCCTTGCAATCTCCCTGGCGTGATTCATGCCGTTTCTCACCGGTAATCCCGATACGACCATGTAAGCATCCCCTATCGTTTCCACCTGAAACAAAGATCGGAACAAATGATGCCGCTGTATAATCTCAATAAAAAATTTAATATCACCCGAGAGTGTACTAAACTACGATTTGCTTCGTACAATATGCGTCAGTATTATTACCCTTGTTTGCCTAATTTTATTATGTATATTAAAAAAAAAAAAAAAAAACAAGATATACGTTGAATTTATTTCCCCCCATATACGCATATTTTTCATACAAAGTGACGTAATTGTGAGAAAAAAAATATTTCGCAGAATAAATATTTATTTGTTCAGCAATAGCACTAGAGTTTTAAAAATATGCGTAATACTGAAATAAAACAAATAGAATAAATGATAACATCTATTTTTGCTTAGCAATACATTTTTACACGTAAAACATTAATGAAAAAATAAATACACAAAGAGAACCGCGCAAAGTGTACTTACATCTGATATTTAATACTGTGAAAAGCAAATAGAGAGAAAATAAAAGCAAAGAACTTTCGAGAGTGGAAACAGTGAGACGAAGTTTAAAAAATCCGTGATTAAAAAATAATAAAATTTAAGAAACTACACACGAACATATAACATATTACGAAATAACGTGTGTGCGTATGTGTAAAACTGCATATTAATTTAAGATAAATTTTGCTGAAATATATTCCCTAAAATATATTCTCTGACATTTGGCACAATTAAAATTCGTTAGAAATTTATTTTATTATTAGCACGTTTCTTCATATTATTCGTTCACGGAAAATTGCGTTGCTGCAAGAAATCAAGGGCAATTTGTTTTCTCGGTATTGACATGCTTATCTTCCTCCAGTCGGTTTTAACTGAATATCTCGCGGATAGGATCTCCACGTGGAGGCGCTTCGTAAATATAGAATTAGGAGATCTCTCGAGGTTGATTTAAAGCGAAATACGGCATGGTAACCACGTAACGCGCTTTATTTTCGATGATCATTTAGCCTGAAGGCAGAAAAACGCAGAAATAACTACGCAAAAAATAACTACAAAACGAAAATGCGGGAGAAAAAAGAAAGATTAACAAAGACTGAGAGATCGAACGCGAAGTTTTCTAATTGAACGCGTCGGACTCTCGCGGGAGAAAAAACTTGTGAGAGCTGCGAACGAAAAGCGTTCATCATTTCAACAAAAAATAGCGCCTGAGAAAGTTGGATATTGCGAGCGTGACGCCATCCTCGCGCAAGAGTTTAACGCCTTCGACTTTTGCTGCGTCTTTTCTCTTTCTTTCTCTCTTTCTCTTATTTCTTTTTCCTCGAGACAAAAATAATATTCACCCATTCAACCGAGGGTGAAATCGTGATCTACATAATATTATGTTTTCCCGGAAACGGGTCAGTACTCACTTTGTAAACGTCAAAGTTCTCGATAATGGAGTCGAAACACGTGTAAAGATCGTTGAGCAGATCGACCACCTGCAGCGGCGTGCTCTCGGCCGACAAGCTGGTGAAGCCCACGATGTCACTGAAGTAGATTGTCACTTGATCGTACGTCTCGGCGATTACGCTTTGTCCGAGGATCAGTTGCGACGCCACCGATCTGTTTCAGCCAAACATACGTCTTTTCAAGAAAAACAATAACAGAAAAAGTCTCTTGAGGGAATGAGACAAGGTGTCCTCGAAAGTGACAAAACATGTATATTATTTGTTTCAAAATTTTTAACTCTGATGACTTCATTTTTTTTCCCGAAATGCTTAAAACTTCAAATATTAATTTCTTCCGTATCAATTTTCTCAAGCGGTTTTTTTTACCTTAAAAAGATAAATTTTTTCTCCTCGATAAATGTGATTTCACAGATTTAACACGTTAACTTTAACGGAAGATAAAATAAACCTCAGAAATTAAGTAAAAAATAAACTATGTGCAGTAGACACTGCATATTAATGTTCCTTTAAAACTCTTCTCTCTTGGAAAAGTACATAGTGCAAGTGAAGTAAAGTTAACATTTTTTTACTTCCTTTGAAAGAAAAGAGGATAGTATTACACTAGCGTACTCTCACGTACACACTACACAATTACATATGTGCGTCACATTAAGGAAAGTTAATTTTCCACGTTCATTTTTTTTTCCCCCCGATGAAATAAGCTAAAAATCACGTGCATCGAGAGGTAGATAATAAAATGTTGCTATCCAATTACAGGCGGGAAATCAATTTCGGGTCGCTCGCAAAAATTGTCTTTTACGTGTATTTTAGGTCACGATCTAAAATCGTCACACATTGGGCAAACGCGCGACACGGATAATTCGACGTATAACGTAGATACGTAGACGAATGTCCGAATATATGTACAGAGCGTTAACACTCGCGAGGGTATACGAGCTATGATAAAGTTTTCAAAGCTCCGAACAAAATTCCATCTCATGTACCTCGTGCGCTCTCGTCTCTTTTATCTTCGCAAAGTTCATTAAGTTCTACCTACTTGCGCTGGCGAACAGTTATACGAGCCATGTTAACCGCGTACACGCCGCAAAATGAGATAGTTTCGTTTAACCGAGAGCTTTCAGCTTTGCACGCACGTACATGTGTACACTATACATTATCCGTCCTTTGACGAGATAGCTCTCCATAAAAAAGGAAAATGTTACTTCTGCGCGCGCGATTTACAATTGATTATCTTTCGCGAACAACGCAAAATTTATATCAAATTATTTCCGCCGCTTATGTTTTGCGAAAATAGCGCCCTTTTAGACATATGACTAGTGTTTTTTAAATAAATGGAAAATTCTAATTATGTTGTAACGCGCAGCGACACACGAGGAATATGTGCAACGATAAGACGCGTATTACATAAGCTGCTCGTATCAGCAATTCATTCCGAGTTCCCTTGCGTTATGCCCGTCATCTCCGCGTCTCGTGCAATCTCGATACAAAGTAACACCGTATAATTATGTTGCAGTTCTTCGCAAATTACGTTCTATGCCGATAACGAGAAAATTATTCCGTCCGTTTTCTTACGACAATTCCGTTGTATCTTTACTTCACGCAATGGCGGCTTCTATTTTGTTCTCTCTCTTCCTTCTTCTCTCTCTCTCTCTCTCTCTCTCTCTCTCTCTCTCTCTCTCTCTCTCTCTCTCTCCCTTCTTTTTTTCATTTTCTTATTCAGATCAATTTCAATTTTAAGGTTGACCAACTTTCGATAACCTTCCGTTCGATCGCGCCTCACCGCGTGAGCAAATCGATTTGACCGATTCATTTCATTTCCATATCACCGCCGTTCAATTTCACGCTCTCTGCAATACGTGGACAGATTCTTCAGATTGTAACGCGACTGAATATTTTCGCGCCGCGATGTCAAAGGCTATATACACAGAGTAACCGCATTCATTGCAAACGTCTAATTAGTGGTTTTAAATGCTTTGGTGTGTGGGTTTGCTATATAAAACGAGCGCGCTCGTGTACATTTATGTCCGACTGATTTATTCCCAGTAGGTATCTTGGATTAGCATATTTTTGTCGATACAGAAATCCCGGTAAATAATTCACACACTGTCGCGAACGCCGGCACAAATGCAAATAAAAATTCAATCCAAACCGGCCATAAAACAAATTCAAATTCCAAACACGAATAAACTATTCGAATCACTCGGATAAGCAAACTGTATTATCGAAACAAACTCTAATATTGAATTTAGTTGTCAACAGAAAAAAACAACGTGTCAAAAAAATGATAGAAATAATTCTATGCAGATAGAAAAAAAAGTGAAACGAGAAAGCGTTACATCAATTTGCAGACCAATCTCTCTTGTGATTAATTTAAATCTCTCCCGTCACTTTGCACAAATGTGTTTTCCGATTTTGCTTAAATCGATTGAAAGCAATGTATCTAATTGTTTCTGAATTTTTTAAAAACTTTTTACATGACTTCTATAAGTATGTTCTTCTATACACTGTTCTATAATTTTATTTCCGCTTTTTCTCTAATTAAAAAAATTAATTCCGATTTAGAAAAAAGTGATATTGTAAAAGTCTATTCTTAATCTGTCTCAATCTATTCTTAACGTTTCAGTAGTTCGCATTTTTCTTCTCTTTGCGATTTCACAATTTCTTTGTGACAACGTGAAGCAATTTGCAAAATTAGAATGTTGCAGTTACGATTTCATAGAAAGAAACACGCACGATCAATTTTAGATAATAAAAATCTTTTCCCAAGACGGAAATCTTAGACCGTAGAGACTGTTTCAAAGGTATTTTCCAACAATAATTGACCATTTGAATATTTATCGTTCCTAGCCAAACACGAAAGATACTCGGAGTAAATTCTCAACGGTACTTGTCAAATACGACGGTTTCCGATGAAAACTTTGCTTTATAGTCGCATTCTGCGGAAACTTACTTCGGTAGTAACTGGTAAAGGAGTTCCTCGCATTTACGTTTCTCGTCGAGATAATCCGCCGTGCGTTCTTCCACCAGCGTTTCCAAGTTCGTAGCGTACTGTTCCATACGGGACAGCAAATTGTCCAATATATTGCTGCTTTCGTAGTCTCTGAAACAGATACACGCGCATTCTCCGTAATATTTATTCTGTAGTTTTGATGCATATATCACAGTGGAAACTCAAATAGGAACGAAGCTAAATAGATATATAATGTAATATATAAACACACATAAAAAAAACCTCGTATATGTCGTGTTATCGAATAGTTTCGTCGAATGGCTATGTATCATCTGCAGGAAAAACGAAATTCCGCAAACTCGCAAACTATTGTTCAGTTTAGACGCAAACGATCACCGAAGCGCGGAAAATAGGATAAACCTCAATCGGAACACAGCGAAGCTCTTCGCAAAGACAATTAATCCAATCGCAGTATGATTGCAGTCGGACAAACGGCATACCTATATCACACAGGTACAGAGAAACCGATATCGGGGATTGTTTGCGACTGTGATTATTGATTCTGCTGTAAGTCATCAAACCGAGGTATAACCGCTTCGCTTAAGATATTAGTAAATCGAGTCGCTTCCTCATCTCGGAAGAGTATATATTTCTTAATAATAACACAATTTGCGTGCAAATTAAGAGCTTGTTATGAGATTATTCTATTTCATTTTATTTAAATAACTAAATAATTAAAAAAAACATTTCGCTCTCTCTTTCTTCTCTGTCTTTTAAATCCCTTCTGACACACAGCATATTATAAAAACTCTTATAAAAACCATTTTCCTTCTTCCATACTGTAATACGTATACATTTCAATAAAAACTCACAATCCGACGAGAAATCCTCGTTCCCATTTGGACTTCTCAGCACAACATGAGAATTAGGAAAAGAAAAGAAAAGCTGCTTTTTAAGAAAAATAATGTTCCAAGAAGTATATAGATGTAAGATATAAGTGTAAATGTGTGTAATCTTACACAGAAAAATTAATGGATTTCTTTTCAGTAGATATTCTTTTTGACGCGGAATGTGCGACGTTCAGAAGATCAAAAAACTGTTTTTTTATTTAAAAAAAAAAAAAAAAAAAAAACAGTGACAGCCCATCGTACAAATGAAGGAACAGATCAGCTTTATCATCGTTGTGCAATGTTTTGAAAAAAAATATACAAGTCACATTTCTATCGACGCAATAATGCGCACACCATTTATCGAAAATTAGTTCTTGTCTATTACAGAGGAATTGAAAAATGCGCACAAAGAGAAAGAGAGAGAGAAATACAGAGACAAAATCGATACAATTTCTATCGCCTTTGCGACTTTGTTTAGTTTTAGTCGCGATATAAATGTAACAAGGTTGTTACAGCTACAATTCGATCAATTAATTTGATATTAGTTCAATATTCTTTCAAAGACAAATTGTTTTTGTATAAAATTATTATCTTATTTCATGTATGTATATTCTGTGTAAATAATATTAATGAATGAAATAAATGATATTAACAAACGACATTAAATGAATGTTTTTTTTCTTATAGCGGTCGATTAAACGACATAACGATTAGTACTTGTACTTTGCGACATTATTAGGGAAAACTCGTGTTAATCTGGCTTGACATTTACATACATAGCGTAAAATGAATACTGCGTCATTATTACATTTGCCGACTCACTTTGCAACGCTGGAAAATTTTTCTGCTTGATTTTGGACAGAAGAGGGTAAAGTTTTGTACACAAGAACTCTTCTAAAACCTCCGAAAAACCGGATATATTCACGAAGTTTCTGTGCGACCATTTCGTGAACAATATACCTCTTAAAAAACTACTTGCGTAACTTTTTCTTCCTTCCGTGACCTTTTCTTTCAATGAGCGCTGTTCTCGAAAGGATAAATGCCGTTTCCAGTTCGCACGGATCTTTCGTGAACAACTCGCTTTACATCTCGTTTGCAATAATTAACCAGCTTAAATTATTTAGTTTGCATTCGTAATAATATTACTCGGAGAGAATTCATTCTTCAACGGAAATATGAAGGAAGCTATACTTATAATTAATCCGTGCACATATGAGTAAAATGTTGGAAAATTAAATAATAAAATTAAATAATTAAATAATTAAATAGTATAATGAAACAATATATAGTTTGAGAGAGAATGCGAGAAACAATTATAAATTTGAATTACAACACGCTGCGCAATTTGAAATTATCTTAATTATTATATTATATACTTTAGATACAATAAGTATTATTTCATGAATTATGAAGCGCTGATACCGACATAAATATACCCGGCACGTTCGCACACAATGTAGGAAGGTGAGTCCAAACACGAACGAAGAAAAGTAGCTTCTCGTCCGCTCGACGAAAATGCTAAACATATTGCTGTGCCACGCCAACGTAATTTATGAAACGGAAAATTCTTTGATACGTGTCTCTTTGCCGGAAGAAATGTCTCAAGGCTTTACATTAAATTGTTCGCGATTACATTACGTCAGCAAGTAATTTGCATAGAGGGGAGAAAAATACGCGGGAGATAAAAACTCAGTAATTTTTCGCGCGCATGAAAAGGTAAAATCAACAATTTCATAAATAAAATTGTAATACCAAAAAAACGTTTATATAAATAATTCGATAGTTAATTTCTACTCTCTCTCTCTCTCTCTCTCTTTCTCTTTTTTTATGATTTCAAAAATAGCGGTAAAAGTAGCGGCAAGATATTTCAGTAACTTTGACACTTCTTTATTTTCTGTAGTAGTCAGCCGAACGTTTGCGAAAGGATCTCGCGTTTCACTTTGCCGACTTTAATGTCATCAGTCGGCCGGAGGCTTTTACGCGCCAGTTTGCGTAATTTCCTTTACAAAGTATATGTATCGAACACACGTAATTATCTTGTTCGATCTAGAGTTCGCGACTCGCAGCGTGGCGCGTGTCAGCATATGTGACAAAGTCCACGTTAACTTTAAGCCTAAGTCTATCTCTTCGTGTGTATATATAGAGAATATATGTGTGTGTAGTAAGCATAGTTGTTCAGAGTAATGTCGCACATGATCGTCTCTCAAAGACATCGTAACGACATTAGTGTTGGAGAAATTGATGCGCCCCATGCTTCTGCGCCATGAAACTTGAATATCATTATTTTGTGACACTTTTTGCCTCTATGTGTGTGTGTGTGTGTGCGTGTGTGTGTGCCAATTGGATCAGAGAGCTTTTATGAATATTATTTTTCCATCAAAAGTCTTTTCCCGTAATAACAAGGACTGAAAGAGATTTGCTTTTTTGCAGTAAAAATAATCTCAATAATAGTCGAAAAATCTGTAGATTACAGAAAAAAAAGAACGCTCAATCAATAGAACGTGAAAAGATGATATTAACATATGTATTGATCAGCATTTTGTTCTCGCGAAACGCTACAGAAATCGAAAAATTTTTATGATGCACTCTCGGAATCGAGAGTAAATTAAACTTCGAAAAAGGGAGCGATAAGTGACTCTGAAATATGTGTTTTTATTTGAACAAAAGCGAGCGTTGGCTGCTGTGACATTTTCAAAGTTACATATAACTTGTCAATGAAGTTGAACGCGCGCGCGTGCGGACGCAACGCGCGTGCTCTATGATGTGCGGATGAAACAAAATGATGTTTGACGTTGTACAAAAGCGAATAAGGGTGAGAGAAAGTGTGTGTGTATGTGTGCGCATGTGTGTGTAGATTGGAGCATATATTGCTTGCAGATACGCGCAAACAAGCCCAACCTTCTATCTCACGCACACAAACTCTAGTTTAAATCACGCTGCGACATTAGCTCGATTCACACTGCCATCGGCAAATTTAACAAAATATAAAATATACCGCACAGAAAACAATCTTTTTTATTTTTATCAAATCGAAAAAATTACACAAGACCACGTTTCAAATTTCACACAAAGAACCCGATAAAACAGACTGTACATACACAAACTTGTTGAATAATCAATTGCTTCTCTTTGACCACAAAATCAATGAACATGAGTAATTTGCTTTATTAAAAACAATTGCAACAATTAAATCTTTCTAAAACCGCGTGAATCGCATAACAAAACTTTACGCTAAATATTTATTAGCCTATAAGAAGAGCAATCCAATGTATAATCCATAAAACGTCGTAAAATAGTTAATATTTTCCAATTCAATTTCACGACTCGAATCGAAAAATAATACAAGAGAGATTCTTCTTTGTGCGAGGCAAGTGTATTAGATATTCTTCGCGCGCACATCGTTGCGCGGCCTTTATAAAATATGACGTGATTTATAATGTAATATCGGTACACGAGAGTCATGCATAAAAGTCTAAGATGTCTTACGTAGGAGTCAATCGTCGTATAAAGACGATTTCTCTCGCAAGGATAATGAGAATTAAATCCTAAAGAGAAACTTTCTTAAGATCATCTTTTTTTAGAATCGAGCACAAGATACATTAAAGAATTCTTTGAAGTTGCGCGACACCGTTTCGTACCATTGTCGCAATTCTCAAAAAAAAAAAAAAAAAAAAACTACTGGCAAACTTGGCCAAAAATTGTCACACCTTGTATATTCAATTTCAACTTCGCCGTTAGCGCGCGTAAAATACGACAGGAATTCTACTCAAGTGCGTGATCGATGACGATCGTTTTCTAGCGCGCTCTTCTCATTTTTTGCAAGAAACACGTTCTCTCTCTTACTGGAAAAATTCTTCTTTAGCTCTCATTTATCTTTTAATTTATCTTCTCTCTTCCATCCCAGTTTCATCTCTGTGTACGTAAGTGTGTCGCGAGCTTTTTTTTCACGACTGTATCTCTTTTCGGATTATCTCTTCCATCTTTCCTTTTATTTTTCACGTGACTCTCTCGTCGATTCTTTCTGCATTATACCGATAATTTAATTACTCGCATAAATGAGACCAAAAAGATGGAAATACACCAGACATTGGAAAATAGACGAGCGAGAAATATTAAAAAACAAAAAAATATATATCATACAGAGAATATATACGTGGCAAATTATTGCTGTCGCGAAGAATTCTCGTCTCTTTACGTAGCTCAAATAACTTCCGATGCACCGATCAAAGGAAGTGCACGTTTCGTTGCCAGAGTTCTTATTTAGTTACGGTGAAATTTTTCTCTCGCGGCCTCAATCCCCCTGTCGTCGAACGCAAAGGTGATTTCACTTTAGAGCTATATATCGCGCGCCTCAAAAATCTTTCGATAATAAAAATTTTCCTATGAAACGACAAACGTTACCGTACGCTCAAGTTCGGCTTCGATATATCGCGATGAGCGAACACATCTCAAATCTCGAGCATATATCGATCGCTTTAATCTACCACCGCCAATCACGTATTTCCCTGCAGCTCCAAACACCGAAGATGATCAATGCATGTGTGCCTCTCTCCTGCACACATCCCTTCTGCCGTTTCGTTTTTTACACAAAGAAGTATTCATTCGCGTACCGCGGGGGAGTAGCATATTACGATTGGATACGTACGCGCAGGCTCGCTTCCGCAGCTTTACGAGTTTTGTCTGCGACCACAAAACCACTGCAAAATGGAAACTCGGCGTATAAATATCGGGGAAATGTAATGAAAAAAAGTTCTACCATTGAAAAAGTGCGTACGCGCTTTAGCAAAAAGTCCCGGAAAATCTCTTTGTTAAATGCGATCATCAAAACGCGAAGGAATATACCGCGCTGTCTAATTTTTGCGCGAACATTGCATTTAGTACGATTATATTAAATTTGCTCATCTTGTATCTGCTTTCTCTTTCTTTCCTCTTGCACATTCGTGTGTTCCCCATTTCCTAAACTTCATCAACTGTTGCGCACACGAGACTTCGTTGGACACAATTAGTTTCTCCAATATATTAATCCGAAATAACTCACACTGAGCTTTACTTTTATACGGCACACATTTATAGTATTGCGCTACTGTATATTCATGTGAGAGAACTATTATATGATCACTTAATATTCCGCTTGCACATTGTGCGCGAAACAATGCATCTAGTATGTGTGTGTGCGCGTGTGTGTCGACGACGATGTGGAAATTTAATAATACGAATTTTATCGTTCGCGCGTTATTAATAAATTCACGAGATTAATCTGCGCAATTTATTGAAAATAAATAAAAAAAAAAAATAAATAAATAAACGCAAACACACACAATAAATATTTCGTTCTTATTAACGATTTGTTCGATTGATAAAAACTTATCAATATGCTTTTTTCCGATGTGCGTGCTAAACGTATGATAATGGTATGCAACGATTCTGACATAAAAATTATGCAACAACGTATCCGCGCCTGTAAATACGTGCAGCATTTTTCCTGAAGATAATTGTGATTAATTAGCGCAATCATATTCCAAACAATTGCGATAAATACCAACAGATACATACTATATATCTGTACTATGTAAAAATCACATTCTAAATAAGTATATATATATATTTATAAGTATATATATATAATAATTATATATACAAAAAATGCATATCTAAACAAATTCCATGTCTGATTATAAATAACTTACATATAATTATGTGTAAGATATATTGAGACGATCTCATATACAAGATGTCCCACCTAACTTGAGCATCCTAAATATCTCGCTCATTTTTTATGATAGAAGGATAGGAAAAGGATCATTATTCAGTTTGAGGAGACAAATACTGTAATAAACAAGAATGTTTTGGATTCTTGACCTTGCCTATCACATCGCGAGGATAAAAATATGTACTTTCAGATTAAAAAAATGACAATGACCTTGAAATCTTAAAAATGTCTCCTCGAAGTGAATAATGACTCTTTTCGGCATCCTCTTATCATAAAAAATAAGCGAGATATTTAGGATGCTCAATAATAATTATAATTGTATAATTGTAGGTATATAATTACACGTAACTGTAAATAAAAAATTTGTTTATGTATAAAGAATTTTTTTTCTGAAATTATTTGTTAAAAATTGTCTTTGTTGTGTGAGAAAAAATAAATACACGATCGTTAAAAAATGAGGGTATCGGATTAATTGGAAAGTACTTAAAAGTTTTAAACTTTTCTGCTTTAATATTCTATGTTGTTCTCTGAATAAGCAAACTTTAGAAAGTTTTCAGGGATTCTATATTTCTCTCTCAGTATCCAATGTACATATATATGTACATTGGATACTGAGGTATATATGCGTATGTATACATATATACATGTAGTGTCAGTTCTAGATATCCTGACAAGCCTGTAACGCTGTTACAGCTTTAGAACTTTCGCGAACAACACACATATCAACTTTACCACAAATAGGACGAATCAGAATTTAATCCTGTCACAACGATATGACGTTTGAAGTTCTTGTTCATCAAAGTTTTGTTAAATTAGAGGTGTCGAACAATCGTTTTTAATTCAAGCGCACACATATGTATATCACGTACCACTTCGAAATTTTTATCTCTCACAAATGCGCGCGTATTAATTGTTCGAAGTTATGAAATATATTTTTTGTTCGACAAGCGTATGAAAAACACATTTTATAATTTAATTAATATTAATTAATATTTCTCAAATATTTATTTAATATTTTATATATTAAATTACTTCTAATCGACATATTTCATAAATATGTGTTTCACTATATCACTATGTTTAAATAACAGTTTTGCAAATATGTACACGCACGCACGTCTCTCGAAGCCGCGAAAGTCATACAAAAGTCAATCAACGAACGTCACGTCGATCCAATTCATTCGGGCAGTGTGGTCGAAAATGAAAATAAAAAATAGTTCACGAGCACCATGATAAAACCGCGTCAAAGATAAATGAGATCTGAAGCTCTCGATCAAGTGCGAGTCGTTTGTCGAAACAGCCGTTCATCGAAGATGATGTCGTCCAATGTCGATTGACTTGCTTTTTCCACGAGAGATTAAATAATTCTTTTTACTCACACCTCAAATTTTAGCGCGCGATAAAAATAAGATGAAAGGAACAAATTATGTGCGTAACTTATAATATATCAATTATAAATGCAAAAGCGAGGAAAATCTGCATGCACCTATCCTTTTCTCACTTCTTTCTCTAATTTTAAAGTCAGACACTTTTTCAAGCGAAAGCTTGGATCCGTAATGATCGTGAAAATGTGAGACCTCTCTCTAGAAAAGACACACGAGATCTTTTCTTTCTATATAAAGAAAAATAATCTCGCGAGAGTGATTCAGTAGTAGTTTGATTTATAGTATAAATCTCCGAGAAAGCAGCGCCTCGTAAGTAAATACAATTTTCCCCGGAGGATGATCGATCGTCGATGACACGGCTATTTCGACCTTTTTCTTATTCACGATCTTAAGTCTTTTCTCGCTTTAAAATTTTCACAGCTCGCGCATTTCTTAAAACGACGCGCGGGGCGCGCTCGACCGCGTCCGGAATTACCGCACGGCACGCTCGTTGCCGTGCAGTAATTGACCTACTGAGTTATCGCGCGCGCCTGAGCCCGACGGCGGTGCCTTCGGATTTCTCGAGCACGAGATGATGCACAGCGCGCGGTAGGTCGAAAACTATGCCAATATAATGGCCAAAGAGCAGAGGTTACTGGCCGCTCTTTTTACGCGAAAAGAAGAAAGAAATACACTCGCGGTGAAAAGAGATATATCGCGAAACTCCCGCGCTTCTCTTCTCGCTGCCGCAGCGACGCTTTATGCCGCGGCACAATGGTCTCCGCAATTTGTCGTATTGAATACGAACAGCACACACTGTTCGACGTGCGATATCGGTGGCGCCAGAGATCCGCAGCCAGCACAGATCGCTCGATTCTCGTTTTTTTCGAACTTGAATCATGACTTTGCTCTGTACGCGCGAAGAAACACGCGTTACGGAAACCGATTCCGATATCATGGTATCGTCACGTTTATCGACACTTTCGATATACGTTAGCGTAAAACGCAACGACAATCCCGGAACGGCAAAGCAAACGGGACGGAAATAACGCCAGACGTACAATAGCCGGATAATGCAGTTAATGTGTTCTTCTGATAGTGAGCGTTACCGCGAGTTTTTACAATCCCCGCGTACTTGCCCGCGGTATTATCGCGTTACACCGCTGCGCCGAGGTTTATCGAGGTGTTTCAGAGTAATTCAATGGACAATACACCGCGAGTTCTTTTTATCGCAGCCTCTCTACATCAGCAATGTCCCTGTGCGCTCGGACGCAGGCTTTTAGCTTAATGAGAGAGTGGATCATTAAAATTTGCCCAAGGATCTGGCTTCGAGTCTGCCGTCAAATTGCGTATACGTGACGTTTTTCCGGTGACGTCAACGTCAACTCAATCGCAATTAAAACCGCGTGCAAGAGACTCGCGCTGTAAATCGCAAGAAAAAGTTGGAAAAAGAGTGAGAAAGAAAAAAGAAAGAGAGATAGAGAGAGAAGTGAGAAGGCGTTGATGACTTTACGACTCTAACGATATAATTCACGGTGCAAAATTACTCACTTATTAATTTTACGAATGGTTTGCTTCAGCGCTGGAAAGTCTGGCCGGTCCGCGGAATCCTGCGCCCAACATCGTCTCATTAGCGTAGCGACCTATAAAAATGAGAATTCTCTCTTGAAAATTTATGCTCGTGTCGTAAAAAGAAATCTAATACATCAGCTTTGAACGAGAGAAAAATAAAATGCGCAAATGCACGTTTCGTGTGTAATACATTTATTAGATGAAAATACTAATGCAAATAAAAAAATGATTGTTCTACAGTGATAAATAAATCTTTCATATGCGCGTTACTGAAATACACAAACACAATTATTACGCCGAGACAGTTTGAACATGCTTAAAAATGTTTGCCGTCATTATTTACCTCTTCTTCGACGGAAGCTTCGTCGATTATGGGCCTTAAAGGTGAACCGCCGCCTCTTTTGACGCCTTCTACTATTTCTGCAACAAAACCGAAGTACACCGTTTTGATATCAGAGTTCACGGAAGCAATGTAAAACAAAAAAAAAAGAGAAAAAACTGACGATAAATGGCGATAATAGAACGTAATCAGCTCGTTGTGTGTAAAGAGATGATCGATATTTAACAGATCGCGTGACGAGGCCGCGATCGTGAATACGCGGCAAACGCGTTAAAAGACAATTCAGACGTAACGCTGCGAAATATTCCGCAAAGTTGTAATTACATGAAATTGGAACGTCCGCACGCAATCGAGCGAAACTACTTCAACCTCATCTCAGTAGAGTAGTCAGCGCCTACGTCAGACGGACCGCCTAGCGCGCGGAACTTTCTCCTTCGTCCGCTCGCCAGTAAGTTTTACTACTCTGTTCGGATATATCATCCTAGAAAAAAACACCTTTATAAAAATTGTACGACTCAATCATTTGCCCTAATGCCGACTACAACGTTTTTATCAGTTTATTGCATATGATGTTTGTCTTTATTTATATATATATAATTAATCTAAAAAAATACGCTTATTGATTCGAGATTTTTAAAAATTATAAGATTTGTTTATTGAAAATAATTTTTAAACAGATTGCAAAAAATGTAACGGCATTCACGCATATAATAATCCGATAATATAATTTATATTTCCGGTCGCATGTATAGCGTGCGTCAATTTCGTGTCAAGCAGAAATTAGAACGCAATGGAATGAGGAGATCAATTTACAATAATCGCGTCCGCGAATATATATTTGTATTACACGTACTACACATACAACATTGATACATCCGTTCCAGGAAATCATGGAATTGGTTAAATGATTTTCTGGCGTACTAAACAACGCTATATTCAATAGAATGAATGTGTCGGAACATAAATAAAAAGAAATAACGTTAGCAATTGTGTTAAAAAAATTTCAAATTAAATAAATTAAATTTTTTATTATCTGTGTCCGGTAAATTTTTTATTATCTGTATTTATATATTTTGAGCAAAAATAAATTTCTGTTACAGAAGAAGAAATTAGATTTTTCAAAATAAATTTTTAGTTCCGTGTTTATAGAATTTTATCTAAACTAGTGGCGCAAACTGACTTAGAGAGAATTTAAATAATAACGCAACAAATAATAGAAATAAATGATAATCGGTATTTTACAAGAGATTTTTATCTTGACATTTTCTCCATATTCCACACGCAAAGAGAGAAAGTATTCGCAAACACTCCGCTAT
Source organism: Pseudomyrmex gracilis (assembly GCF_002006095.1). NCBI lineage: Eukaryota > Metazoa > Arthropoda > Insecta > Hymenoptera > Formicidae > Pseudomyrmex > Pseudomyrmex gracilis. The sequence goes on along the minus strand of NW_018020592.1, from coordinate 1,398,935 downwards.
ATATAGACTATATAGCAGTTTCGATTCAATATATCTGCATATCTTCTCTCTCAATTTTATGAGATAATACAGTCTTCGAATAACATATAAATAGACAAACAATATTACGCATTTGTAAGAAAAACCACAGAAGAAACCTTGAAGAGAAAACAAATAAATAACGTGAACAATTAGCATTAGTAAATTTGTTAAAACCTGGCGAAAGAAAATTACAGAACCGTGAAAACGCAATTACTATTTGGCTTTACGTAATTTGCGAAATCCCGCAAACACGATAGTTTCGAAAACGAATTACTAAAAACAACTTTGTATAAAAGCCTTCATTTCGGGTAAAAAAAAGACTTGTAAGGATTTTCGACGACTCGAAAGGCTACGAAAGGCTTTTATATTCATTTAGAAAGTAGTGAAACTAGTGCATGAACAGTAGGCTCAGCCTAACGATAATTTTGTGAAAATGACATCAATATGTAACGTATTATTGCCCGCAATATCTCTCGCGATGGGATTTGTCATCGAGAGAAGAAATCATAACGTTATAATGAGCGTTCTAATAAAAGAATTTCGCTCGAGGTTACCGACTGTGTTATTTCGAATGAATTTGTCGTGAATGGTGGTCGCGATGTTTGAAAGATATAATAATTGATAGGGTATCGAGTGATTCGATCGCCGCGATCTTCTCCACGGAAAATTAAATGTCCTCTTGTTGCGAAGATGTACACGTACTGTGCCTGTAAATGTCCTCGAGATACAAGTTGCAAGCGTCGCAGTTGAGGGTGCAGTGAGGCCTGCGGACCTCGAGCAGGGGACTGACGGCTCTTCTGGGGCTGGCACCGCCATCGGGACTCGCTCCCGATATCTGCGGCAACGTCAGGCTGCTTGTGCTCGATGCGTTACTCCTCTCCATTCTGTCTTCTTCTTCTTCTCGTACGAGTCGGTCGTTGTCGCGCAAGCACAAGTCAAACTGCCTCACCGGACAGCCCTTAAACATTTCACCCCGATACCGATATCGAATCTCTCTCTCTCTCTCTCTCTCTTGTTTGTTTCTTCTTTCGTTTTCTACTAAGCAACTTATTATGTTTCTCGTATTTATGTATTTATATATTTATGTATCTTTTGAAACACGCATCATTCTTCGAAAAAGAATCGTCGTTTCACAGTCCCGAGTCGGCGTACCCACAACGACGCGGAATCTTTCGTGACTCCACTAATTCAGTTTTGGAATATGAGGATTTCTTCGTCTCACAAAACTACTTTGCGGCTTTCAACGGTCAGATAAAAAAAAAACACACAGAGTAAATTTTGATTATAAAAAATATAAAAAAGTACGATCGCGTTTTGCATACGACAAAAAAAAATAAAGTTATAAATCCTAATAAAGTTCGTTCATATGACGTACTTCTTTTTTCATAAGCAGAAAAGCGTTTTCCTATTATCACGAAGAAATGTGAGAATACAGAGAAATTATTTATGATGTCGTCCCCGGAAATATGTCACCGGGAGTAAAAATATAGAGAGAATTTCGGCATATGCAAGCGTACAGATATATCTTCATAAATGTTGTATCACGCTTTGTATACGTAATAGCATCTATTATTACATCGATACATGACGCAGACCTGTGCATCTTTAACATTTAACATCTATAATTGCAAAATCCCCGCGTGACGTACTCTCTGACGAGTGAATTCTTGAGAAATTTCAGCACATATAAATTTATATTTTTTTGCGGAAAAACGTAATTACGCTTCATCTTGTTATTTCAACACGTTGATATTCTTAAACTTGCTTGTGTGTGTGTGTGTGTGTGTGTGTCTCAGGTGTCGCATGACAAGCATTTTATGCAGAGAAGATTAGTTGTTCTAGTCTTTTTGTATGCAAGAAAGCGAAGCGTATGTTAACACTATTTGTACAAGCCGTTCAGGCGTTCAACGCTTTACTTTCAAGAGGATATTTTTTCAGTTATCTCTTTTTAAACACTCGCATTATTTCTATATGCAATCCGAGTTAAAATAATAATTTATTAAATAAAGTGTCGGCACAATCAATGTCAAACACTCGTTTTATTTAATCTCACTTTGTAATTTCAATCGTTCAAGTTTTAATTATATATAATCGTCATTAATAATTGCTTTCAAATTATTCCCGCGCACGCAAAGAGATTTGTACATAACACAAATGTGTTATAATAATAAACGGCAATTAAGCAAACAGAAATGTACTAGAACGATTTACCATCAAGTATAATACGCACATCACGAAAACAAAACAAAAAAAGTTGTTCTATTATTAAAATAAACAAGCTTGTATATAAATATTCAAGATAAAGAGAGGACCAGCCGCGAGCACAAAAATGTGTACCGACTATATTTCTAGATCGCATTTTCATACTAATCCGATTTACGGTAAGTTACACTGTAAATCCCGTAATTAATGAAGTTATGACTCTTTAAAGCTTTTCTCGAAGCGCTCGAGGATGAAACAAGCGCGATGGGCGTTTTAAAGTTTAACTCGCGTGTAACGATATCACAGTCGACTTATACAACGGAAGTTTGGATAGAAAGTTATGTATCGCTCTGGCCTTGGTTTGCACGACTTTGATTTCTTCTCCACAGTCCATTCCCTTTTCCTAGGTAGCTTTATCTAATAATCACTTCACGATCAACAATCCTGTTTTTGTTTGACTTTACGACGAGACGCAAACTCTTCGATTCCGTCATTGCTCTCTCCGAGATCTCTCGATGCGTTTCAATTTCTACAAGTCTTGCGACTGTTAAAAAAATAAAGAGAGTACATAAACTCTATTTAATTAATTTCTATCCCTGTCGAGAATACTTCGAAAACTCCGAACAGTCGACGTTCTCGGGCATGTCTCTTGCTTGGACAAAAATAAACGACCGAGACTTTAACTCGCCCCGGGAGGGAGTTACAAAAAGTCGACAGAGAACAGAAAAACGTTATTTCGGAGTTAAAAGCGAATAAACTTGAAAATAAGCGAACAATTCTTCTTGCTGCGAGTAATGACGAAAAAACGATAGCCGGTAACAAACTAGTACACGATCGTTTCGATCTTAAGTATTGATAAGATCCAACCAGTCGTCGTTTTTTTTTTTTTTTTTTTTTTTTTTTTTTTTTTTTTTTTTTTTTTTGAGCGGAATTTCACTGTAAAGAAGCAACACATGCGCGTATATATGTGCCACTTTATCTTTGGGTTCCGACCCTTTGCTACTTTTACCCCTTCGTAACGATCCCATTGAACTTTGCTCTACTCGTAATACGCGGAACCTTTCTCCCGTATCGCTGCCACACGACAAGTCGGACGTATATTTCCGCCAAGATACGCAACCGTTAGATTACAAGACCGTTTGTAAGAACAAATGATTGTTTATGCGGCCGTTGCTGCTTTGTCGACTGCCGAAAACACCTTGCGGAATTAAATGACTGCGAGTCGCGCGCGCTCGTAACCTCGATTCTGCCGAGCGCGAATTAGTCCGTGCAAACGCAGGAAATAAAGGGGAATGTATGTACATATTCACACGGCGTGAAGAGATCTGCGTTTGAAATCTCTCACTAACGCTGATATTGGATATTATTATATAATGTTTTCGTATCTGATATATATATATAATATTTTGAAAATATTCTTGAAAAAATATTAACATTTTTATCATTTATATTATGCTTATTGTCAGTATACTGCGCGCAACACACAGAAGATTTTTTATAAACACTATATGATGTAAAAAATTTTAAAAATATTGCCGAAACAAATATTGTCAAACAAATTATTTACTTCCAAATTTTAATGTATTATATTGTGTGTATATATATATATATCTTGTTGTTTTAAACAAAAAGAGTAACGTTCTTTTTGAAAAATTCTCGGATTGTTATGTTTTTCATTATATAGCACAAACAAGAGACGAGAAATAGTAATGAGAGACAAGGAGAAATATAAAACGACAACAGAATTGAAGTACGAACGCTCGAAGCGCATCGCAATTATTGTAAACATGAGAAGTCTGTGAAGCAGCGACATAATAATAAACTGAGTATATAGCGATAAAAACACCCGAGAGCGATGCAAGAAGCAAAAAACAAGAGTGTTCCGATGTGACAAGAATTTTCCGAAGAAAACGAAAATATAAAAACAAAAAAAAAAAAAAAACGCGGAACTTGCGCAAGCAAACGGTTGAACTGGCGCGGCAAATGCGATGGAAACGCGTAAATATCGTCCCCGTCTGATCGGTTTCATCATTCGTTGGATCGCTAAACGCGATATCTCCCTCTCCTCCCTTTCCCGTCGAGTGATCTCCGTCTTCAACACACACATTGAGCCGGATATTAAGCGGAGAATCGTGTGTAATAATGCGCGAGATGCGGCAAAGTCAAAGTCTAGCAGTGATCCGGGTAAACGGATGGTCCGACTCCCGCTAATATTCGTAACGGAGCGTAATATCAGAAACGCCGTAAACCCCAAATGTGTACTTTCGTGTTAGTCAAATTACATAATTATAGCGGTCTATCGTTTCCAACGAGAAAGAGAAAGTCGCACAACTACACTTTCCCTGATATTATCGCGGGACTTTACTCCGGATCATTTAGAGTTTTTACATTTTTGTCACTTTCCTTCTTCGGACGGAATCTTTCCCCCAATTTCTCTCTCCTTTTTTAGCTCACAGGTGGAAATGTGTTTTTCTTAGTAGGGCTTTTTTCTTCCTCGGACTTGTTCAGTGAGTTACTTCCTTTAATGGTGGAGAGCTTTAACACCGTCGGAGCTCCATTTTCTGGGGACTTCTAACACGGTCAGCGGCCTCTTTCCTCTCTAACACGGTCACCGAGATTTATTTCCGTAAGCGTTTTCCTCACGTTTCGCGACGCAGCGGTAATTGCTTCCGTGCGCTCGTAACGCGGATATTATGCTGAGGTGCGTCGACCCGTGCGGGAGGTAACAGACTTTGTTTTCGTACGCGGGATCGATATCCGTGTGTGTCAATGATGAATATTAACCCGGGGATAAATAACGAGCATACAAATCACGTGAGATATTAATCCGCGAACCATACACGTCAAGGTCCCGGCGGTATGTTCGTGAGTAATTATACACATAATTAATTACGAAGAAAGAAAAAAAAACCACACCGGCACGCACACGTTTCGTTGTCGAGTACGCCGCTCGCGGCCGCGTCAAGGATCTCTCTTTCGATTAAAAAACACCTACTAGTTTATTAGGCCGTAAACTCGAACATAAGTGGTGCCAGTTGACTTCACGTGTCGGTACCGAGGGCGCGTAAGTTTATGTGCAAAGTTGAAAAAAAACAAGATGAAAAAAAAGAAAAAGAGAGAAACAGAGAGAAAGAGAGAGAAAGAGAGAGAGAAACCGATATCGAAATAAATCTCGGCGGAGCGCGCGCGATCGCCGTGTGCGTTCGAGGACGCGTAAGAGCTTCGACTGAGCTTTCGGTTCTCGCTTCGACATGCTCTTACGGATACTCGCGACACATTCCATCCTACGATCGATCCACGCGGCCGGTCGTCCGCGAGAACTTGCGAGAACTCCGTTACCGGTCGCGCGCGTGTAATATATCCGTTGCAATATAATATCGATCTTCCGAGATTTCGAAAAAACGCTAGTTTGGCGGTAAAAATTATTGTTCTTAGTTCGATCAAATTAGATTGGATATTATCTAAATGCGGATAATATAATCTAACTCTAAAGTGCGATATTATTCCACATCGGCAAAATAAACATTGCCGAAGTGTTTTCATTAGAAAAAAAACCACCAATGTGGCGACCGATACTTGGCTGATACAAGTCAGACTGTTACTACTTGCGTGTGTTATTACCTGTTCCACATCGACTGTCGATAACTCGCTGCTGAGCTTAAAAGCTCGCATCGTTCTAAGATCAGGAAGGTGTTTTGCAAAGCTTTTATTCGCGCAAGCACCGATCTATTTTACTCAACGGCCGATAAAACAGTGATCTTATCACTTGCTGAATTATTATCGGCAAGAGAAGAGTTTATAATTATAAAAATAAAAAAATATCGCAATATATATACTCTTTGTATATTATTTTCATTCATACTGAATTTTAATTTAATAATTAATTGAATTTTTTATATTTAAACTTGTCCCGCGATGCAAGAGAAATTCAAGCGCAACAATACATCTGTTAACAAAAAACTAAACAATAATTTAACGTTTCAGAGAAAAATATTTTTCGATGCTTCCGGACTCTACACTTTCTTGTGTGCATTCGCGTTTGTTTTGCGTATGTTTGTTTTTGTAGTGTCAACTTTTGTCAACTTTTTTCTAAGAAGAATTTAAAGCGAGGATCAAAACGTTAAAATTGTTCAGTCTTATATTAAATAATGTATCGTTGCGTTTGAATCTCGTTTTAAGTTCTCTTATGACCGATTTATTACTTCTGTACAATTTATTACTTCTATCTTCAGTTTGTTAAAAAATCTTCATTTAAATCTTATTTTTGTCAATTTAAATTACAAAAATTAAATAAAAATCGTGTGATGGTATTAACACTTCAGAAATAAAAATCTTCATTAAAAAGAAGATTCGTCTTCGAAGTTTTTCTGATAAATTATTACAAGCAATTAAAAATGATTTTGCAATGTATAAACGCCGTCGCAAACGCACACAATTATTTTTACTTTTCCTGCTTTTAGTTTGAAATAATTGTAACGTTATGCACAAGCAAACAAAAAAAAGAATAACGCAACGCCATTATTGCTCGCGAAATCTCATTGTTGTCGAGCTGAACAAAGCACGAACAAGAGGCAATTGTATGTATCCGGGATTCGCTCTCTCGAATGACGTTAAAGACTCACCCTTTGGAGAGAGATCGTTATTGACTCCTAAGTAGAATGGCCCTTGGCGCATCACGATCTCGTGAACGATTATAGCAAAGCTGTATACGTCGCCTTTCTGAGTGCCCTCAGGCGGACGCCTTTCCATCCTCAGCAATTCTGGAGCTGTCCACAACTGTTCTGTAAAATATCGAATTTTCTGTTCCAGAAAAAAAATTCAAAGCTACGCGTTTCGATCTCGATTCGATCCGCGATCATTAGTTATTTTTTTCCTACGTCGAATGCAAATATTTCGACGAAACAAGAAAATTCGTTGAAATAAAAATATTTGTTGCATTTAGCGCTTCAACGACGTGTATGAATCAATACTTATAAATAAGTGCTTCCGGGCGGTACACCGTTATATTATTGATAAATGACGATATGCATTGTTGCAATGAAATAACAGTATAAATGTAAATAGTTCGATCGCGAACAGGAAGCTGTACGTTTACTTTAAATATCATCTCTTTCTTTGCTTTCTATATCGCGAATTTTCTCTTTCTCTTCTCAAGCGCTTAAAAAATATTTGCTGCGACAAATATAGCTTTTTTTTTTACAATAAAATATCGATATCGCGCGAAAAAAACACGAGCTTATGTAGGTTTTTTTCACAAACATGTAATATATGTACATATTTAATCGATAAACACGTACTTCTCCAATAAGCGTAGCAGTTCCTATCGACGTCCGCATCCTCGGTGCTCGTCCTTCGAAGCTCGTGCAGACCGAAGTCGGTGATTTTTAGAACAAATCGAGAATCGACCACGCAGTTCGAGGACTTGAGATTTCCGTGACTCTTCACCTCCGACGCGTGAAGATACGCCATGCCGCGGACTATGTCGTGTATGAGGGATCCTCGAAACACACGATCGAGCTGTATCTGCTCGTTCTCGAGTATATCCTGTCCAAAAGCAAAGGATTATACGATGCGGTATAGCGCGCGACAATATATCAAGTATACAAGCTTAATCTCGATCGAGAGTTCAACTGTTTCTCTTGCTTGATTCAATATATACATATATATATATTGAATTGGTACAAAAATATTGCGTAATATTCAATATATTGTTGCATAAATGCCGACAACATAATATACATATGTACAAACAATATCTTATATGAATCATTTCGTACAATATTTTCTCTCTTTGACAAAGTACAGATTAAAAAATACACTTTTTTTGTAAAGAAAACAATTAAGAACATTTAAAATTGCGAACTAAGTTTACAAAGTATTAAATCATAAAAGTAAGAATATATTTTGATCGATTTAAACATTAAGACTTATTTTTCTTTGCTCGAAATTACGATTACTTTCCTGTGCTATTTCAAAATTGCAACTTGAGAGAAAAAGCGAAGAAAACGGAATATTTTGATCGGCTACTTAAAGTTGCTTTATAAGGTAGGACAGGTGTACAATAAAATAAAGCGCTTTTGTTTCTTATAGAGAACACGACGTATACAAAAGAGTGCATTAATGGGTATTCGTGCGCTTGCTTGTCAGTACGTATTCCTTCTCAAACATTACTGCATCTATCTAAATACGACGCGTATCTGTGTGTGTCGTATTGTTTCCAATATTATTTACCAATAGAGCCACGATATTGCACACAAAGTTAAGTACACACACACTGCACGTATTTGTTTCCAACAACAACAGTACTTAATACCGAAACCACACCGATAGTTCGAGCTTATCTAAATTCTTTTTTGCGTGACAAAAGATAAAAAATTATTTTTTTACTTTGGGATTTCTTACTATTTTTCATATTTAGTACTGGCCGATTGATTTTCACTTGGTTGAACGAAACTTTGTTATTGAGATGCAGAACTATATTACAACTTACCTGAAGAGATCCTTTGGGGCAGTATTCGGTTAGAAGGCAACAATGAGGCGGCTCGAGACAAGCACCGTAAAATCGTACAAGATGATCGTGCTGAAGATCCTTCATCTGCGAAAGTTACCAACATCACCACTCATATAAATTACAGTCTATTACATGCAATACCGGTGCACGAAGAGAACAGAAAACAGAGAAGATAGACATTTATAATGAGAATTGTTTACGCGTCAAGAAAAATGTAGAGAGAAACATTCCAATATAGAGTACATTTAGTAAAAATTAAAATAAATATATCACAACATGTATACACGTTATTTGCGAAGTCTGTTACTCACCCGTTTCAGTTCTAGCAACAAAGGCCTTGAGATTTCCACTTTATTCCTGGGTATTAGCTTTATAGCAACTTTCGAGTTCTGAAACGTATTGCAATTTACACGGTAGAGAGAATTATTGATTGGCAGATTTACTGTTTTTTTTTTTTTTTTTTATTATCTGAGAAACTGTTTGTACAAAAAACCTATATACCGTCCTCAATCTTGCGCGCGTAAAGATACAAATTCAATCTATACGTTGAATATTGATGAATTTTGATTGGTTTTTAATCGTGCAACGACACAAATTTTTTGTTTTCAGAAATAAGACGGGATATTAAAAAGACACTTTGTCAGAAAAAATATGATGGAAAACTACTTTCCACTACTTGTTGTCTCGCGCTACAAGAAAATGATTATTGCGTACAACATAAACATCAATATTGTTACCTCTCTTTTTTGAATAATATTATCTTTTCTAGAGAATAGTATCTTATCTAGATAATAGTATTTGGATCAGATAGTAGTATTCAAATTAAATAATATTTTTTATAATAATTATAACATTTAAAGTAAATAATAGTAAAAATAACGTGAAATGTTTGGATAATTAAGGCCATATGCTGGATGTTTGTTTTTGTTCGCAATATTTCAAAATTAGGTAGGGAGGTATACGGGATCTTTTATATATGTTTTGCAAATATAGCATCCTATATGAATTTAAGTATTATAATTATCTTATTTATCTTATTTAATGAAGATAATCCAGAAAAACCGATTATCATGATTAGCAACTACACTTAAATTTGAGGTTGGAGATTCGAGATCTGAGAGCTGAAATTTGATATTGGAGACGAGATCTAAGATTTGAGAAACGACTGTGAACTCGGATCATAGTCTCTGTGACCGAGGATAATAGACATCAACACTTAATCTTATTAGTAGCGGAAAATTCGTTGCACGATAATAACTCGGAGAATACACTTTTTTGTTCGCAATATATACGGATTTATCGCGGGTATAAGGAATATTGTGCGGTTCATTTATCCCCAGTTTTTCTGATGTTACATCCGACGCGAGATTGATAATAATCTCGCGCGGTTTTTTTAATAAAGATTATATGTCAAAAAAAAAAAAAAAACTGTACCTTTACAAAATAAAAACTAAACTGTATATTCAAGCTAACCTTGTAAAATCCTGTCGGAACATACACATTTCTTTCGACGTCCGGCATGCTCGCGTTATCCTCGGAATAGATCGTCTGGAACAAAGATTATCCTTAAGTAAGTATTTGCGCGATGTATGAATTTCAAACAGCGTCCATCGCGCAAAATATCTCAAAAAATTCCATATTAGAGATAAAACTGTAAAAACAGATTTTTTGACAAAACTTTCTCGTCGAATCGTTTTTCTTGATAAAACTTGGAAAATTGAATGTCTTAATTATTGAGTTTTTCAGACTAACGGACAAAGCTTTTGTAATTGTACTTATCTTTGAGTAACAGCACACTACTCTTTTTTTCTCCTTTTTTCCCTCTCCGTTTATTAAATATGTAGTTGAAACGTTTGTCCGTGGAAAACTCATCACAGTAATTTAAAAATTACTCTTAACGTTTTTGACGTTTGAATTAAACAAAAGTTTTGACTGCAAATTGATCAAAGAGGAAATTGGAATCGAAAGGTTCAGGAATTATTTTATATCCTATCAGAAGATTCTATCGATCTTAATTGTTGCCGCTTTTATCTCGACGCTAATTTGAACGTTTCTCGGATGTGTTTCTCGATTCATGTCATACGAATCAAGAGGCACGGTACTGTCTCTCAGCGCGACTTCGTTGCGCGTGTCCTTAAAAACGTAACTAAAGTGTTACGTGATAATGAAAAGTGGAAAAACAACACATGACTAAAGTCACGTGACTATACTTTAGTCACGTATTTTTAAAAACGTGTTGTTTTTCCACTCCTCTCTCTCACTATGTTTTGATTTTGATTTTCATGCGCGTTATTTCTGACATTTCTCTAATGCGTATTATATGATTTGTAAGACGTATTACACTAGCTGTCATCGCGGTGACAGGTGTTCACTGACACTACACGTTAAAATAAAAACAATAATAACGTACGCGTAGCGCGCGCCTGTGTTGTTCTAGTAACGAAAGAAGTATGAAAAACTAAAGCTAAACGCGAAATATGTTCCTTTGATCATTTATTTCTTAAGCAAAAAAGAAAGAATAAAGGTACGAAAAGATTTTTTAACTAGATAAGGATAGATTCTGGCTTTCTCCGTTCATTTTTGCAGGGTAACGCTACATGAAGAAAGAAATGATAAGGAATGCGTCAACAGAATAAACGTACAATAGAATAAAGTCTTCTTTATAGCCTCTACTCCAAGTGCCTCCGGAAGTAGGTAAAGCGCGCTACTCGCGAGCCCACCATTGTTCCCTTTTCTTTTCAAAAAAAAAAAAAAAATATATATATATATATATATACATATATATCCTCCGCCTGAGATGCGAACACCGTTCTTTCGCGGACAGTACCATCGAAACGAATGCCAACGCGATTGAAATGAACGATCAAACGAAAACTTGATCGTCGCTTTTATTAACTTCATTTTTACTCGCAAGCTTACGAGCAGTTTTAATTCGGCTATTTACTCGAAGATACGCTCATATTACCCGTTTCTCGAGATTACAGATGATTGAATCGTGAGATTGTATCGCGTGTAATAATGAAAATTTTATTTTTTTGTGCATTTACCAGTTGGCTGCCGCGGAACTTGTTTGCGATCAGGGAGTACATGGAGCCTCTCGTCTTTGCGTTCGGCATTACAATTACGTCATCCCAGTGCACCTTCCACGTCATAGAGGCAATTTCCGCTTCCAGTTTGAAGCGCCTGAAAGAAAACATAAAACAAACAAACAACGGTATTATCGCGTTCCAAATAGGATCGTTTCTTCCGCGAGAAGAAACTTACTCACCGGCGCGGATTAAACATTCTTTTCTTTTTTGTTTTTTTGTTGGTTTTTTTTTTTTTTTACGCAATTTGCTTCCGCGGACCGCGCGTGATAAACTGCGCGCTTAAGCGTACGTACGTAAATGTACGTATTTAAACATGCGGCATATATTAATTCCGAGCGGCAACGCGCGGCGCATTATCTTTTCCCCGAACAAAGAATGCTACATCGCGCGTGACGTTTCCCGCTGATTAACGAGATCCTTTTTATCAACGATGCAATTATCGCATGCCCGTGCAACGGAAATATTTTCACGGCGTTTTCCATTCGCCACAAAGACGCAATTAATCAGTTCGGTAAATCTGCATGCGCATCTATATGCATAATCCGCTGCTCGGCAGCGTGTCTCATCGCCGATATTATCCGCGAGCGATAGATGTGTTGTACGCGAACGCCACGTACGATGAGAGCGAGTTCGAAGTCAGAGCGCGCGAGCCTCGCTCGGTTGCCTGTTCGGGGTGTATGCGTGCATTCAACAGCGCAAGAGGTAATTACGTGCCGGCGTATCTCATAACCACATGCCTATCTAGTTGTATCCCGTGCGGGATACTACCCCGCATATACATATAAAGGCTACCGTGTATATACATATAATATATATACTATATACATACACGGAATTTCTGCAACTAAATGAGTTCGATGTATTCATTCGAAAGTTACCGTGCGTAGTCATGTCCGGGAGCGGAGAACGAAATTGCCGGACGCGGGAACGCAATCGTTCGTCATCAACATTGTTACTTTTCAATCGACAAACTTCCCAACGAGTTTTTGATTATATTGATATTGCAACTTGAATGAATGCATTTTCTTATCAAATTTTTTTCCAAATATAAATATACACGTTATTTGATATCCATTAAATTGGATATGAGACGATAAAATTCGATAGTTTTCGTACGCGAAAGTGTGTGTGTGTGTGTGTGTGTGTGCGTGTAATTGTGATAGATTTAGTCTTGCAATGTAAAAAGAGACATCGACGACGAAATATTCGCATAGAGTTCCAGTTTTAGATTACTATTAAGACGGAAATTCTCTTCAGAGTGTAACAAGTATGTCTCTTGTTCAGCGGAGTTTCATCTGCGTTTACGTTACGCTGAAGATGCGGTATTTGACTTTCAAGAGTGATGTATGTCCTCTCTTCTTCCCTGTTTCTATCTACGATATATAATTTCCTTTATAACAACCGCACGTATAAACTTAACCACAGAGAGAAGTCGTTCGAGTTTGAATCGCGAAGTTCTGCTCGTTTTAACGGCTATTTTCTACTCTAAACAAAAGACAAAGTATCTTTTGCATAATTCAGATGACCGCTTTTCTCCCTTTCCAGTTTGTTCGTCTTCCGAAACGCGATAAAACAAACTCGCTTGCACGTGCTATAATAATTATGACAGTAACTCATTATCGAAGCTTCCACAGCGCGCTTATAGCAATGTCGACCAAATTAAATTGACCCGAATAGAAAACGGAAATAACTCGGTTCTTCGGATATTTCTTGAAGTATTTTTGTCGCGAAGCAGAACTTCGATTCTTAAAGATGTTAAGAAAATTTTATGTGATCGTAACACTCGACATGTTGTTCGAAAAGGGACGACAGTATTGCTTCGTCAAACAGATTTTAATGTGCGGATCTTAAGTTGCAAAATCGCGTCTGTATTGCGTCTTCGATTAAGATCACGCAGAGCGATAAGGCACGTGTAAAATCAAGTTATAATGAAGTGCTCGATAAACCGAGAAAAAAGATCGTGAAATCGAAGGGCGGGAGCAGTAAAACTTATCGCGAAAAGATCGTTAAACGCGCTCGACTTTTTTTTATAGTATATATGTACTTATTTCAATTCATCCGGAAAGAATGGGTTTTTATTATGTCTCTCTTTACAACGAGAATGTTTTGTAAGATTGTTTTGTAACGACGTAATTGATCCGCTCGTCGTCGAAATAAAAGAAAACGGTTTGTTTGAAAAGACGTCTCTGTGCGACATTTTCGTGGCCGACAAACCACAAGAAGAGACCGAAGACATTTGTTGAGATCGCGTAAAGCAGAGTCGACAGATAGTATAAATCGATTAACCAGGAGCATCTGCGAGAAATTTCACCGCGGATAAGTGTCTCGGCGTCTTCACGTCCACGCCTATCCTCCGCTTTTCTTAGCCTCTTCTCCGTTTCCTTTTAACCGTTTCGTGCTCAGAAAAGCCGAGAAGCTTCACCTAAACACGTTTTCACGCGCGCGCGTGTGTGTGTGTGTGTGTTCAACGAGCGCTTTGCTCGAAGTCCTATCAGTATTACTTTCTCGCGTGGAAGCGAAAAGATGACGAACGACATTTCTCCCGTTCATGAATTTGCGCCAATTAACCCGCATTATTCACTGAATACGTCAGTGTGAAATATATTAAGTGTAAAAGGTTTGACAGATTTCTTAAAGATGAATGATTCAGCATCTTATGACAGTACTTATAGGAAAAAATCATAGTTTCAACTTCTTTATTCTGCCTCGTGAAATGTTATAATAGAAGGGAAGTATTTTAACGTTTGTTAAAATAATATTTTTAAATAAAGAAATTTGTGACCCAAAGATCTGGTTTTTGCCTCGTATTTGCCACTTCCCTCCCATTATATCATATTTTTAGTTTCCATTACAGTAAATTTTTAATAAAATTACTTGGTCTGTTTTTCTTTTTTACAAAATTCATCAAAACTTCTGCACTTATTCAACACTTACGAATATATTTTGTGCAATCTGTGAGTATTTATTTATAAACGTAAACATTATAATTAATTAGCGAATATACAAACTCATATACAAGCAAACGAAATTTCCATTAAAATTAATTCTGTTAATTTTCTGCAACCAAAACATGAGAGAGATGCATTAAACTGTCATATAATTCAAATGAGAACAAGTACAAGTTGAAATAATTCAAATGAAAGTTACTCGTCCCACTCTCTTTCTCTCTCTCTCTCTTTCTCTCTCTTCATTAAAGTTGCACCGATTCTATCTTTTCCTATATCCTTCGCGAAGTATATTCATTCGATTTGAATAGCTTGTAGATTATTCAAACGATATTCAAATCATTGCTTGTACCAATCGAACAATATTTATATTCCTGTTTAACGCAAACATGTTTGCGCGCAAAAAATGTGATGATAAAACCGTTCTCTTCCCCGAAAGGGATAAACTTCACTTACCGATAAATAAATACCGAACCGAGGACAAGTACGACCAGGATGGAGCTCAATACCATCGACAGAATGGCGTATCCCGGGAGAGCTGTCGAACATTAGTAATTTAAATGAAAGAAAATATTATACTTTGCGAGTAGTCGCTCTTTGTGCGATCGGGAAAATCGACGCGGAGAAGTACACCAACATAATTATACGATAAAACTTCCGCCTCATTGAAAAGAGCGACTACCATCCAATCATAGTATACATATATTTACTTTTTCACAAGTAATCTATATAATAAACATATATACTTAAAAAAAAAAAGATGTTGATTTCACTTCTCGATGCATAAACGTGTGATTTTCGGATCTTTATCGCGCTGATTATATTAGAATGCTCGATAAGATCGTGTCGTTATTGGTCAAAGAAAAGTCATTTAAAAACCAACAAATATGTAAGAGTGCGTTTACACAATAAACTAACATACATGTAAAAGACATGTCTCTTAATAGTCTCTCTTTGTCCGACGATGTTCAACAACCAAATACAATCGGTGCGACAAAAATCTAAATATTTGACGAACGTCTCTTAGTGCGCGCAATTTATTACACTAGATGGTTACATAAGCGTCATTAATTATTTATTACTCAAATTAACAAAGCAGTATTCGCTCACACTTATCAGGACATAACGATCCGTCGAATCCACAAGTAGGTGTATCCGGCGGCGGCTCCGAACGACCACCGGCCCAGTGAATTTGCTTGCCAGGAATGTATTCCAATGTTTTATTTGCGCCGTAATAATTGGCCACTATCTGCGCAATCGATATTTTTTACAATTCAAACAAACCACAAAAGAGAAAAATGCAGCGTAAAATAAACAACTACCATTTGATGATAGAACAAAACGCCGCGTAGAAATAACCGTCGTTTACGTTTGCTGTTCAGTTTCAACTTGACAAAAATCGCGTTATCGTTGTCGATACAACGCGATTGAAATTGTTTCAACTAGTGCTACTAATCGGATGTCGGGTAATATAAGTTCAAACGTACGTAGTTATGAGATCTCGAGGTCTTACTTCGAATCTGGAAGTTTCCGGATCCATATCCAAGAGGGAATAATCCGCAATCCTATCGCCGTTCTCGTCGATGTTCACGTCCCCGGTTATACCTGTATTGAAGTGACTTGTAATTACACGAAAATAAACATTATCATTGTGCATTTGCGATAAGTCCGATAAAGATTCGGATAAAAAGAGAATACAAGGTTACGTGGTCGGAAAGACAAAATTATCAATTCTCGAAAAGCTCCGCTCGGGGAAATAGCTGATAAAAATGCAACAGTCAGTACGTAGCTCTGTATGCGGGAGAAAATAGCGGGAGAGATGAAAAAGCATCGTTGGATACATTAAAATACAAAGTAAACTGACAATCTCGCGTTCTCGTTGATATCACTAGCAAGCTAGTATCGGTCGTAAGTAAGGCTTCCTTGGAAAGAAAAGGCGAGCATCGAAGGTCGAGACAAAATAGCGCAATATAACAGAGTGAACTATACTTCAGAGATTGCTTGAAAGATGAGACGTAAAACCAAAGCAAAGATCAAGTGTTTGCATTTTTGTATTTCACTCGTAAAAACACAAGCGTCTAGTTTACATAGGTATAATAATAAAGAGTGTTCTGTAAATAGAACAATATTTTAATTAATTAAATTCACTTAATAATGTAATTGCAAAATTATTTCAAGAGAGAACTGTTTTCAATTCAGCAAAAATGCAAATAAACAAATGCACGAAGGAGCGTATGCTAAATTAGCATGCGATTTAGCACGTACGCTAAAAATAAAAATGAAACGTTTGAACAAAATTCAAAAAAAAGCAGGAATGAATGAATAAATGAATAAATAAATTTACTACACTCTAGGTTAAAAAAAAAATATCTAGAGAGAAAAAAGAGAGAAAAATATAATGATGGCACGTAAATCAATCTCGCAGTAGTATATCATTTATAAAAATTAAATACAAAAACACTGTGAGTGTTGTATGTACAGTGACAATTTATCAAGTAATCAATTGTCTAAACAAATAAATTGTACTTTCGCAACGGTGTTAAAAACATTTAATCAACAACGACGTATATTTGATATTTCCTAAGTCTCGCAACACTATCACTTATCGTTTTTTTTTCCAGCATTGATGGTCAATATTCAGTTTTTATTATTTTTTTTTTTTTTTGCGAGAATTTATTGAAGGGTTAGCGTTGTCGATTTGAATTACAAACGATCTCTCATCGACGTGATGCAACGTTCAATGCAATAAATATCACCGACAACGCGTAACGCGATATTTTTCCCGGTAGAAGCATCTACTGTAAACTCTTTGGGAATTTAAACCGGATATGTTTTACTAAAAATTTATGTGCTAATTATTCCTTATACTCATTCGATTTTAAAAATCGAATAATAAAACAACCTCGTTACATTTAAGATTTAACATGTGTGTGTTTAATTAATTCTGCATAATAAATCAACTTAATTAACGTCCGTGGGATTTCTCTATAACTTGTCTTCATTAACGTCACTTTTATTAGAGGTGGTAAAGAGGTGGTGTAAACAAATGACCGACGCGCAGGAAATGAGTTTCGAGAATGTAAGAAAATATATAGAAAAAAAATTTCTGACTTCCTACCTTTAAAACTTTTACCCCACATTCTTCGAGTCAGGTTACCGCCGTCTAGGTTGACCTCACCTGGCTTCTCTGGCAAACTCTCCTTAAGTGCGAGGGCATAAAGCAACACGGCGTCGTAAAACGCTGTCACGAACGTAGAAACCGAGCTGTTGCCAAAGGTGAAGTTGTACTTGCTTTGAGCCAGTGACTTGACTTCGCGCGAAAAATTCAGATACTCCAGATTGTCCGGAGTACGCGCCGTCACCGTGAGCAGGGCCTGATACGCCTTTCGCGCCTTCTCGTTTCTCTCGTCCGTGTCGCCTTCTACCCTCCATGGCTCATTAGAATTGTAGTCGCTGAAACACATGTTCATTGTTCCGATAATTTTCCAATCATTGTCGTAGACGTCTGTTATTGCGAAAAGAACAACTATTGTACGTATATAAAATTGATTTTTCTTAAAATAACATTGCAGAAAGAGAGATAGATCGTATTCTAAATCTTTATCATACTTGACAAGAGTCACATCGATATGAGAAATATCGAATACCATATGGTACAGAGATGCAATATTCGATATATTCGAGATTAAAGCTATATATTGGATCTTCAATCCTTTTCCAGCTGTTTTGTCGAAACCAAAATATATATATACACGATTTAAAAAATATTCGTAAAAATAGCTTTTAACATCGAGAAACGTTCGAAATCTACGTGAATTTTTTTTTCAATTACGTGTGCGTGTATTTTCTCGGGAAATAGATATCCGAAATTTATATTGAAATATATAAAACTGATATATCGTGTACGCAACGATTCAATTAAAGTACATTTCAATGAAATATTATAGTTCTATTTAAATACGTCGTCAAATATATCGAGCAGCTTATTGACTTTATGTAATACTAAAGGTCGCAGCAACTCTCTCTCGTTTTATCGTAACGATCGATTGTCACAGTATAATTGGAACATATAAAAGCCACAAGTGTCCACTATGAATGCTCGAATTACAAGAGCCAAAAATTTTCGCGTCAAGAAAAATACGTGACATCTTCTTTTCTCTACGGTCGGGAAAAACATATGCGATGTAATTAAATAAAAAATCTCGTTGCGAAAACGCCGCAACACGTCGTGTCATCTCGTTTTTATTTTTTTTTTTTTCATTTCGGCATCTCGCACGTCTTCCGAGATCTTAAGAAAAAGACGAGCGGGTAAATCAGCTTCGTACTTCGAAAGCAATCTTGAGTTATATAGAAAATTTCTTCGCTCTCTCGGAGCAACCTTTAGAAATTCTTCAACTTTCTAATCTAGCGAATACGAGCGTCTCGAAAAGGAAAGCTCAATTGTACGCGAAAAAGAATTTCGTCGAAGTTATTTGTCTAATGGACGCGAATCTAAATTACAAGAAGCAGTTCTAATTTGCGCGGCATTTCTCATCTGCAACAGAGAGGACCGGTCAATATCAGACTCAAATTAATTCCACTAAAAAAAAGAACTCAACGAAAAAAAACACACTTTTCACTTTTACTGTCACAGTGTCACTCTCGATGGATTAAATTACGACTCAGTGCAGTTAGGTAACTTTTTACTTCGTGTTATTTCAAATCTCGTCACGTGAGCCACGTCAAATCGGATTACATCGCAATCCGCAAAAAAGAGTTACGGAACTGTGATTTAGGAAAATTTCACGCGGAAACTTTCGCTCTTCTTGATTTTCTCCTCTTCTTAAGAAGCGCATTATCCTATTAACTCGTCGACGCAGCGGTTTACGGAAGTTCCACAGCAGACAATAATGGATCAACGTTGCCCTATTCCCCCGGCCTACCTATAATCTAAATGAAGGTTGCGGTTTTGCGGTTTTCGGCACGGTAGATTGAATTCCACTCGATCCGAAATCCCGTTATATCCTTTGTTAACAACAGTCAGAAAAAAAAACACAAAAACAAATCCGCGAGATGTATCACGAGTGCGATAGTTTTATTTCGTCGAGATAAATATTTTTCTAACAAAATATGCAAATGTGATTTTTTGATGCTTTCTGTACTATGAAAATTGTTATAAACCTCACATGAACACGTTAAATTTGTCTCTTCCGCTTTGATTCCGGCTGCAGATATAAGACCATCAACCTCGGATAAAATTGTTCCAGAGAAACAAAACAACGCTCGTGAACGCGATCGTAAGGAACTTACGATCAGTATGAATCACGTGTTACGTTGACGTTTCGGGATTAGCAATTTCCCGGAATGACGCTTTTCGAAGCCTCGTTAAAGTGCGCGATCGTCTAACGTCTGCTCTTTTATATACGCGCGATAAGGTATACGCAAACGCATTTTATTCGAGGGAGAAAACTGCTTCATGATCCGATGCGTAACAACTAAATGATTGCGTCAGCGATGCGGCGGGAGATAAATTAAGTTAATGGCACCGAAGCGCTGTCCAAACTTGATTAACGCGCACAATAACTTCAAAGCGAGCAGAACAAGCGTAGTAAGTAATAGTTAACCGATATCTTATAATCACGTTAATATATTACAAACTAACGTTACATCACAACGCATTATTCGGCATGCATTATGCCAACAAAAACAAGTTCTTATTAGTTATTCGGTTTGTTTAGTCAAAATAAAAACACTAAAAACGTCAAAATATGCGGCGTATTTATGCAATTAAAATAAAGGATGTTTTACAGAAATTTTGATAAAAACTTCTCTATATATGTATATATATTGTTTCGAAGTTTTAGATAGGACATTATTTGTGTCTTTTGGGTAAAAAAAAAAATAGAATATACATATATATATATATTGTTACGCGGGGGTCACCGCGTATGTGTCGCGGGAGCCGCGTGAACGGCGCGCGATCGGCGCGACTGTCGGTTACCGGGCGACGACGGTTTGTTAAAAAGAAGAGAAGAAGATAGAAGTATCGCGACCGCGG
>NW_018020592.1:1366139-1376610 GCF_002006095.1 Pseudomyrmex gracilis | reverse complement strand
CGTGTAACGGGCAATTAACGCTGTATTTGTAACGAAATAAAGTGTGTTCATAAGAAAGTGCGCCTTTGTCATTGCCGCGTCCGCGCACGCGAGTAGCGGCGTCCCTCGAGAACGGCTCCGCGCCCCGCGGGCGTAACAATATATATATATATATATATACGTATATTTTCTCTATCGACAGTTCCTCTCTATCTACCTAACGTTCTTTTAGCGCGCCGCGCCGTTTAAATTTCATTTTAATCTTTTTTTATTTGTTTCCCATCCCTTCATAGTTAGGTACTGAAGAAAAATGCGACGTGTTTCATGCCAATTTTTCTCCTATGCACGGTCGGGGCGTGTAACGGCGACGACTCCGCATTCGTTTCAATTATAAAATGGTTTTAGTGTTCCAGCTGCGTGCTATTGTACGAGTACCTTGTTTTTGAACATGTCCTAGTTTTTGAACACGCAGACCGCACACGTTTGACTTCTCTACAGATTTCTGCGCGCGCGCGTACGTTATGTAACAATAATTTTCTACTTAATACAATCGTATATAGTGTAATAGTTTAAAAACTTTGAATTTGTAAAATAATAAAAATAAGAAAACGTCATGCAACAGCAATTTTAGCGTCAATACAATATACGAATTAAATTAACTGGTTTTTTTCTGGATAAACATAAATTTTCTACGTCTCTTACATTTCTCTTCGTTTTAAAATACCTATTTTTCAGAATTTTATCTTGCAGGCAAATCGCTCTACAAATGCAAATTCACGAAGCATATTTATACATTTAACTCACGTGGTTATTATACTTTTCATTCACAAAACTCTCTCTCTCTCTTTCTCAATTATCTACACCATAACGGATAACAAGAAACAATTATTCCGACGAGTAAAATTGCAAGTTTGCTCTGCTCACCTGGACGAAAGCTCTATAGAGAAGAACACATATTCCCCCGAGTCCACCATCCCGAGTTCCTCGGCAGCCAGCAATATCTCCCGGATGGTCGTGGAATTAGCACACATCACAACGACTGAAATAAGACAAAAAAAAAGAACGATTTCTTGTTAGAAGAGACGCACGAGAGATGTATAAATATTATCGCGGTCGGATCATTTTGCGACGCGATCTCTCCATTTCCCAGTTACATTTACAGTCTCGTGCGCGTTAACGCTGTGCAAATATATATTTTCTTCCTACGTGAACAATGATATACAAACTGGGCGTGTTAGCGCACACTCTGTCTTTTAAAACATAAAATATGTGCAATAGAATTGTAGCTTTCTTTACACATCTGTGCTTGTGTGTTGCTTCTCAAAAAAAAAAAAAGATTTCAAAACAAGATTTCAAAAGTCGAAATAATGTCAATTATGTATAGAAATTTTAGCATGGATTTAATAATTTTAGAACATTCATAACTCTTACACATAAAGTTACTCACACTTCTTGTAAATTTAGCCACACATACACACACTGTGTGAATACAAGTTATATGGATATATGTATATATATATACAGCAAGAAGATGACAAATATTTCTAGATGTACCACTCAGCTACACAGCGATCTATAATATCATTGCAGGATATATCCTGCTGCACGACGGCATGTTTATCCCAGCTCAACATAAGCCCGACGGATTCAGTCTGAATTTCAGAAAGATATATATAATAAATAGACGAAAGAAAATAAGAAACTCTTTCGATTATCATTTTAACTCGAAAACGGAGTATTTATACTTCATATCTACAGGTGCGTACAAACCGCGTATCTAGGTATTTTTGCAGTTTTTATATAAAAGAATATGAGAAACTTCTATATGATTTAAAAAGAAAAAAGAAAAATGCGAATACACATCTTAAGAAATTGTTCAAAAACGCGAACGTCTCTGCGTTATTGTTTCGTCAAAACGAATTTCCTTGTCAAACCGAACGCATTTCGGATACGTTTAAAGTTGCCATGGAAATAAATGTATTCTCCGCCGCTTTATACGTCAAATCCCGCACAAATTCAGAAAATCTTCCGTAAAACCGCTCCTGTTCTTCGGACAATTTTATTTTTTTCAGCGAAATCTTCAACAAATCCGCTTGTAAAATTGTCCGAATTTCACGGGAAATGGGAAAAGAGCTTGTTCGAATTACAAATTCGTTATACGAACGAGTTGAAGAGATTGCGCGAACGCGCGCTCATATTATTTCGATGTTTCGTGGAATTTCTGTGAAAAACACATACACGAAATGCTCGTTTACGGAACAATTCGCGATCGTCGGTATCGTAACACACCGCAACACGCCGAGCAAAATATAAATGTTTATTTGAGCAAAGTCGTAATCCAACTTTTACGACAAGCCGAATGTGCGCCATTCATGTGCGCGCAAACGATACAACGCTCGCGCTCTATAGTTCGAGATTTGTCAAAATTCAAATCGGTATAATTTAATAAAATAAACCAAAAAAGTCGAAAATATCTTATTGTCGGAATTTAAAAATCAAATTCTTCTTTAAATGTTTTATAAATCGACTTGTGTTATTTCACCTGCTGTCAATAACGAATATATGAAAATATTTTCCTTTTTTTTAAATGATTAATATTTTAAAATAAATAACAAATTGACATTATAATTTCAAGAGAAACAATTTACACGGTGTTTGATAATTGAAAAGTTTGTTGGAAAGTGTCAAAGAATTAAATGCAACATCGTTCTCGACAACAATTGAAATAATAGGTTCGCGCGCTTTCAATCTCCTGGTATTCTGTTTTACTTCACGTCAGCTGATCGATATGCGCCAATATTGCATCATACGTGATAAAATTCATTAATGTAACATGTGTCAAATACAGATTATGGTGCATTTTGCCGTTGTTTGTTCACGTGTTCTTGCAATTGTTGACTAAACGTTTCATTCTATGTGTCATGTTAATATGATGTGTGCGAGAACGACAAAAAGAAAATTATTCTTGTAACGTACAGAAAGATATGAAATAACATCGTCATTACGTTATTAAACAGGTCGATTCCGCGCGCGGTTTCTCATTAGAGTGGCTTTTCCACTTGTTAACGCTTTTGCTACCGCCAATGACGACGACTAACAAGAGTCATATGATACAAAGGAGTAAAGTTCTCTCTATTATATATGCGAGCGCATCATAAAGACGTCGACGTCAGCTTACGCGTTCCTGCTCCATATTACGCCGCGTTTAAAGGTATTCGATTAGCCGGAAACACAAAGTGCACCGAAGCATCAAAGTGCCGTCATTTTGTTGAGACGAGGTATAATAAATGAAAATAGTAGAGTTTCTAAATATATTTTTCCGAATGTCTAATTTTGTAATAATCAAATATCTTTGAATAAAACGAGTTTGCTGAGAAATTCTCCTAAACTAAACTAAATTTTATATAACACGTCAAAAATCTTTCATCTGTTAGATTTATATACACATACGCAATTTTAGCTGAGAAAAAAATGATGTATCGTTTGACATTCAATAATTGCTGAATCAATTCTAACACAACTTGATATAAAGAAGATAAGCGATCGAAGAGTCGACATCTGGACATCTTACATCAACCGAGAAAGAATCCGAAACGACAGTAAAAGGTAGTCACGGAGAGACGTAAATCGAGAAGACCAGATAGCTTCGTGTTAGGCTTTTCGATACGAGTGAAATAGGCGGCTCGACATTACACGACACGTCCGATACCGGCGAATAGCTTCATTATCACATAGATCGAATCTTCTTACTTCTCTTTTATAGCTCGTTCCTCACCACCGACTTTGCAGACAGACGATTTCTAAGAAATAACCGTTCGAATTAAACTGAATTGGTAGCATATCATGTTTGTGTCCTGCTGTAATAACATTCTAAGATTGATAACAAACGTTTCCGAGAAATGATATAAAATTACATACGTATACATGCGTAAACTTTTTGATATTATTTTCCATATACGCCTATAATTCACAGAATTTAATTTTTTGTAGACTTATAAAAAAAACAATAAAATTGATTAAAATCGACGTAGTGTTAAAAAATAAAATATGGTAATATTTGTTTTGCCTCTCTCTATGTAAAAGTTTAATATAATAAATTTATTTAATTTGTAACATGTAGACCGTTTGTTTTGAACTTTTGATTAACCATTCCGATATTATCTGAATAATAATTGGTAGTAACAGATAATTGGATATAAAATAATTAAATATTTAAACTACACTCTTTGAAATCACACACACATACATGTACGCGCTAAAAATACATGTGAGAAAAAATAATATGAATTGTATATCTATTCGCAAACAAAATGTTTAGTAGGTGACCTATTATTGTATACAACTGATAACACACAACGATAGCAATAATATTGTTATTTCGCCGAGATAAGCCGAAGCGAGGAAAAAATCTTAAATTAGTAACGTCAAGAGACAGCGGAATGTTTTCCATAATATGACAAAGAGATTAATGTGTGCGAACGACAATAAGCGCGAAAAGAAATATCCCGTTATCTGATCGCGTCATTGTGTGTGTCATTGTGTCTCAAATATTTTTATATATAATCGTTTATGTATAATCGTGAGAGCTCGACGATATGTGAATCATCATGACTTTCGCAAAACGGACAACGGCACACACAAGTTCGATAAGAATCCAATACTCTTTCTTTTGGCAGCGGAGAATTTCAATTGATCGGCGATTTGCGGCATTCAACCAATAATTTAGCATAGATTCGTGAGAACGCGACAAGAACACGTTTTCAAGTTAATGTCGAATTCTTCTGGAACTGAATGATGTCGGTATTCCGATTGCGAATTCCTTCTATTAAGAATTCTTTCTTCGCAATTAGACACATCACTACTATGTGATTTCCAATGATAATTGTACAGTTAATTCATTGTTGAGTGATAATAAAATCATAATTCATTAACGTCATATCAGCAATATTACTTAATTAAGAGAAATTTTTTATATTTCTTCCAAAGTTACAAGTAATTTATATATTGTTTACGTATAAAATAAACGTTTTTTCTGTTTTCTTTCTGTGTCTCGTAATGTTAATTCTTGTTTTTGTACAAAGACTCTACATTTCAAATAAAATATATTTTTAACTCTTAAGAAACACGAGATCTTTTGTTCTTTTCTTAATTTAAATTTTTCTATGAAAAAAAGAGAGAAATGTAACTATTTTGCATATGCGGCTTCTACGTAGTATTTCGTGAAATAAATCCAGAATCGTGAAAAAACAAAAAATTATTTGTTTTAATTGTTTATCATGATCGATAAATTTAGAGTGTTATTCAAGTAATTAGGTCGAAAATATTTGCGCTTTATCTCGCGGAAATCGCAGGAACCTGCGTATAGATAACATCGAATCGAAGAATATACTTCGCAGCTTGTCTCATTGCTATTGACGATAAGTCTACCGTAAATTCTCTGTAACGCGATTTAACGATTTAGGAGCGTCGGGAGTGGTGAGAAACGAGTCGCCGGAGAAACGTTTAAGATGCAGCTTCTGCTGCTCTCGTATACGAGAGTCACCCCACGATAGAAATATCCGCTTCGTAAGCACAAAGCATGGCGTTTCGATTAGTTACGCGATTTACAATATAACTCCGAGGTCTTGTGCATCCTATCCGAAGTACATTAAATTAATTAATCCCTTGTCAAGAGAATTTTCCGTCTTTATTACACGCTTGCGTCTAATGTGCCAGATTTTCTCTCGATGTTTGTCAATAATTAATTATATGGCTGTTTTAACATGGCGTTTTAATAATTATGTTATGCTGTTGAGAGATAACACTGCGGATAAAGATTTTGCGTTAGAGAAAATGTCTCTCGGGAGTAATTGCGCCAGAAGAAGCTATTAATGAAAATTTATTCCGTTCCTGTTCTAAACTTAGGGAGTTGACGAGCCTGAAGTGTTAAATACGATCAAGGAGCACAAGTACATTTGCGGGAGGTAAACTTCGGTAAACCATATTAATTAAATAACAATGTTAAAGTTTATGTTGAACTGACTCACAATGAAATGTCTCTCCCTTTCTCTCTCCCTCTCTCCCTCTCTCCCTTTCTCCTCCCTCCTCTCTCTCACTCTCTCTCTCTTTGGCTTTTAGCACGTTATACATCAGCGTCACTAAAAGCGGACTGATTTATGACGCGATTATTGTGTCTTTGTCTTGTACATACACATAGAAGATGTAATGCGATGTTTATATCGCGTATTACAGTTATAATATTTCAATTTATATTTCATTTGTAGTCCGTGTGTTAAAGTAATTAAGATTTTATCACTTCAAAGATAAAAAAACTTTAGATTAATGGATGAAATAAATTGGGTTGTAAAAGCCGTTTGCAGGATGTTGTGCAGAGAATGTGCTTGAATATATATATATGTAATTCGAAATAAAAAATTATTTCGAATTATATATGTGTATACATATATATATATATTTAAGCACATTCTCTGCACAACATCCTGCAAACGGCTCTTACAACCCAATTTATTTCATCCATTAGTCTAAAGACTCCTGAGCCCGAAAAATCTTCTTGTTATTATGAATAAAAAAACTTCTCTGTTTTACATATAAACAATATTATAAAATAATTTGAAAAACTTTTTTTAATGTGAGAGACAAACTCTGACTGTACTTATTTCTAAATTTACATCTGCGTACACATAAATAATTTATGCGCATTATGTATTTTTACGCATTACGTGGAGTTTCATTTCCAGATTTGTGAGCACAAATATATGTCACAGAATATATATATCTCTCTCTTTCCACATTTTGCAGAAAATAACCTTCATATGTACGCGTATCTTCAAACATGTGCATATGCACATTCGTGTTAGTAGACACAACAATACAGGTCATTTCTTACAAAAATGCGAACATTGTGAGAATATTTCTCGCGTTACTATCTAGATATTCTATTTCCACACGCGTATATGTGCGTTTTCTTTCTTTTTAGAAAGAGTTGGTTCAGCAGAATCATTTTACGGATAAATAATTAATTGCGAGGGAAAGCAAGAGCAATCGTGGAGGAAATAGAGAACTTACTCCTTGCGGATTTTGAAACGAAGGTGAGTAGATTTCTGTAATCTTCGGCGGTGGTCGTCTCTTGATTGAAGCTCCGGTGCACCGGTTTTTGATTGAGGGCGGTGAACACGGCGCTCAACGTAAAATGACACTCGGAATTGCCTCGGCTGCTGGCCATCGCGTGATTGTGAAACAGCAGACCGGCGATTTTCCATCCGAAACGTCGTAAGATGTGTCGGAGCGCCTCGCCGACCAAACGATGGGAACCCATCATCCTCGTCAACGTCGGATAATGCTCGCCTTTATGACGAAACGCCTCGGCCTGAGCGCCCGCCGTCAACACAGGTATTCCCCATACGCCCGCGTACCTCGACACAGGTGCGATCACGTAATCGCACACGGGACCCAGGAAAGCGTCTGTTACGTGATGTGAGAAGAAACTTGATTCAATAACTGATCGACATTCAATATGATTCGAGGTATCGGGAGGTCCATTATACGCGTGAAGGGCTTTTATCGCCCTCAAGTTTCAGAACACGTGAATGTCATGATAGATTTTTAGTATTTACGATTGCACATATATAATATGATTTTTATATATATATTGCAACGTTAGAGAAACAATCAGGAATAAGTGATCTGTCTGTCGTTGTTTTCGGGAAACACGTGAAAAGTTTTATTCCGTTATCTTGTTCGCGAGAGAGCGAATAAAAAAGTCACAAAGCTTCGGAGTCTTATTCGTTTCTGGGATAAACGACGAGACAAGTGACAAAAAACAGGACAGAAGACGTGGCGAGAACGTGCGCGCGAAATGGATAACGCGAAATCTCAATTTACGGATATCCGCTCTACATTGTAATTTTATCACCGCTTCCTATATAGATTGATACGTCGATAACAAGTATATTGTTTATCGGGGAGGACTTCCGTTGCAAGATATACACCGAATGTATACGGTGGATCACATGGTTGATTAATGTATCGATTCGGGGTGCACGTGACCAATTAAATTAAGCCAGTACATTTCGTGCGCTCTCTCGCACGGTTTGCCATCGCTCGCGATTCCAATCCATAAACGAAATCCATCGATATTCCTTGTCCAGTTTTAAATTTTAGATGAGAATATAATGTATGTTTTAATTAAAAATGTACACACAGAATGCATGACAGTAACAGTAATTCAATGAAACAAATTTACATGAAGTCGAAACAGAGTCAAATTTGTTTTTAAATTCTACTGATCAGTTGTATGACATATGAGTTGTAACAACAACGTGTTATAACGAAAAAATATAATGAAGCATATAATAAAACATCGGGACTCGTCCTTCTTTAAGACATGACGCGACCAACGTAAAAATAGTTTCCGGCAAAAATAGTTTGTTTTTACATTGTCTGTGGCGCACGTGGAACCCACAATTTCACGATACGCTGCGTGTGTGCATACATGCACAATACGTGTTTCGAATACGCACGCAATTAAAACCTCGTCCCCGGACTAGATATCGCGAATCATCCACGTACTCACGGAGATAATAGAGCGAACTGTTACTTAATTAAATAGATCATTGTACACACACACACACACACTCTCTCTCTCTCTCCTTTCATTGAATAAGAAATATATTTTTATTCATGTGACATTTTAAACTCAAAATAAAATTTTATAGTATTCCAAACAATAAAATCTTTTTCGAAAAGCAAAACATTTACGAGATTTTACGCGCGAACAAGGTGCACAGTGACAAACTATTTCCAAGTAGAATATTATCTTATGTAAAATTTATTATTTTATATCATAGGAAAAAAAATTAAATTTAATAAAATTGTTTGCTTTGTTACTACAAAACCCTTCTTTTCCTAATTGCTTTCGGTTTAGTTTTCATTCGCGCTCATTAAAGCACAACGCGCAAACTCCAATTCTCTCGATTCTCGCGCGCTCATTCCCGCAAGCAATGCGCCTATACGGATCCACGGTTCTAATTAGCAATCACGGGTAATATTGCGTCGATATACCGTTTCCGCATATACAAAGACGAACGTTACCAGCGTGCGGTTAGCCGCTATTTGAAGTTGACCAGTGTAAATCGCGTTTCTCTGCACGTCTTCCTGAATTTAGCGGTTTCGCTCAGTTTCGAACGGCGGCTCTCAAGTCTTCGCTGATCGCCACGGCTTAATGTGATAATAACTGCGTCAGATTACCGGGCGTCATTGTGGCTAGGAAATTCCAGGCGTGAAGCGGTTACGGCCGATTAGCACGCATGCAACCCCTGATATCGCTGTGGCGGCAGCGTGGAACTCGCAGCCCGTCGTGTGGTCGCTTTTATCGGGGCAAACTGCCAAAGTTTATCGAGTTCACGCGATCCGTACCACGAAGAGATTCCCGCGAAAAACTTATAATAAGTCTTTCAACACTTTGCCAAATCGTGTATTAACTTCCACGTATCTTCCTCTTTTTCTTTATTAGTATTTTCTCTCTTTAATAATATTTTTCCTTTAACTGTAACCTAGTTCCTCAATATTTTCCAGTTTATTTTAACAAAAACATCGTTACTTTATCACTTTTTGTATGTATCTCGCGAAATTCTTTGTTATTTTATCGTTCACTATAAGAACAAATTTGTTCAGTGCTTAAAATGTTGTTCCACATTTCTAGTCAACGTGTTGCACACACCAGAAAACATAAAAATTTATAAAAGTACAACGAGATGACATAAAAATGTCGTTTAATGTGGAACACGCTTTTTAGAAGTACATTTCGTTGTAACTTCACTTTCATCGGATAAATAAAACCGGTCGCCGACCGTTAAATGTGAGAGCGTGAAAACGTGACTCGTAAATTTGCCGGAAAATTAATCGCAGATGACGAAGTGTACGTCCCAAATGACAGTGAGTTATTGCAGCAGTCGCGTCGCGAATATTCCGGTGTACCGCAATATTTTTGTATACTAAACAGAGATGCATAGTTTCGCTCAAATAAATGAGATTCCGCGAATTCACGACCTTAAACGCACGTTTCACCTAAGACAAACTTTACAACGAAGAAACAAAGATGATTTTTATTGACGTCTCAAGGTGTGAAATCGCGTAAATAATTTACGCGATTAGATTAATGGCCCCGCGTATATTTAATCAAGAATTAACATGACGCTTAGAAAACCGCAGCATACGGTAGATCAACTGTATACATAAATCATGGAACTTTAAACAGAACAAGAGAGCAAATTATACGCAAATTATTTGACCGTAACATAATTGTCCTCTATTTACGATATACCGTGATATAATTTACCACACATTTAACTAAACTTTGAAACTCTTGACATCTTATTGATACTAATTTGTTGCCGAAAATAATTTCACTAAATTTCCTAAATAACAGAAGTTAAATTTTATACCAAAGATTTTGTACTTTCACATAGTATCTGTTTATATATATATATATATA
>NW_018020592.1:1279842-1366089 GCF_002006095.1 Pseudomyrmex gracilis | reverse complement strand
ATATAAGAGATAGATACCTGTATCGCCCGTAGCACTTTCCGGCTCATATATTTTGATATAAAATCGACAGTATTACAGGGTCGGTTATCTTCCTTCGCATATTCCTTTTTTTTTGCGCACTTTTAGACTCGCCCAAATGGAGCAACAAGTGATATATTATATAAGGCTTATCCTCTAAATGCGTAGGTATATCCATGTATATCCACACAACAAACCTTCTGTCAACCTTACAAATCTTACAGTGAAGAGCAAAGCTCCGTTTCGCCTACGTTTCGCTTACAAAATGCTCAACTGGCTTTGGAATAAGATTATTCCCATCACGTACAGAACCCGGACTTAGTACAAAAATTCAATTTCATTATTACTTGA
This sequence comes from Pseudomyrmex gracilis, assembly GCF_002006095.1. Taxonomy (NCBI): domain Eukaryota; kingdom Metazoa; phylum Arthropoda; class Insecta; order Hymenoptera; family Formicidae; genus Pseudomyrmex; species Pseudomyrmex gracilis. Next base: position 1,365,720 of record NW_018020592.1, on the reverse strand, counting down.
TTTTTGTTGGGAGATAATACTACGGATCATCACCTCACATTTATAACTCTGCTGCAATGCGGCTACGGATTCCGTTTCTGTATCCGCACAATGTACAACAAAATAATCATTTTTGCAAGTTTTACTCAGTACATTGACTAACAATACTAGCAGTATTATCGGTATAATATTGTGTTTACAACAAAATTTTTTAACAAAAATCTTGTTATTATTTTGGATATTACTTTGAGAAATGCAAAGTTAATGGCACGCGCATCTATTGTGTCTATAGTCTCATTTAAAATTGAATTCGCATTCTGTAGCGAGACGCCTCGATTCACTTCGCGATTTTTCTTTGTCGTCAACGAGCTAGAGAAATACGCCCGCGTATCATTCAAATGCACTGTCTTGTTATGCAAAACACAGTGGAAGAAGATCATCAATATAGTTTTCTTTCCTTTGAACTAGATTAACTATATACATACACATACATATATATATATATATATGTATATATATATATATACCATATATACTTATATGTATACGTAGAAAGAAAAAGAGAGAAAGATTTTTTGAGAAACGTTCTAGAGTTTTCTTTATAATGAATAACACATTTTTTGATTATATTTTTTGCACATCTAATACTAAAAAAAGATAATATTCACATAATTTTAATAAAGAAATACATAAACACGAAGAATACATAAACTCCAAGTATACATATACACGATCACATCTGAAATGATATTAGGAAGAAGTTTTGCAACTTCTACGATGCAGAAAACTTTGTCAAGCGCGAAAAAAATTCCGTTGCATCTAGTTCAAGTTTCAAGGTTTGAATAGATTAGGTTAGGTTACAAAAGAAAAACTTTTCCATTCTTTAAATTATAAGAAGACATTGAAACCAGAAACTAATTTTAGTTACATTATAATAAAATTAGTATGCAAACTAGAAAAATTCGAGTTTAAAACAAAAGTTCGGTCAATTTAAAACATTTATTTTTCTGGTAAAAAGAAACAAGATTAAATTGTTTTAAACTAAAAAATACGTCAAAGGAATGAAAGCATGTTTTAAAATGCGCATGTTTTTCAAAATTGATCGCATCTGCATCTCTGCTCTTGTTGCAATAATTTCAACGAACGAAGAGAACTCTAAAGTCGAGACTTAAAATACGCTTTCTCATCTTCATTAACCAAACTTTTGTGTTCACTGATGAAGATGAACGCGCGCTCGCATTGTACACATGCATAGCGTGTGTTCGCCGGGTAGAGAGATAATACCTATCCATTTAACATACAAGATATACTGTATGTACATATTCGGTAACGCGTCTGATATCGACCACCGCGTACAGTCAAGACATATTACATCCTTTGCCATTTTTCAAGCACATACGTATATGCAAAAGCAAAAGACCGCACATCTTTCGGGAACCAATAAAAATATTTTTCCTCCTACAACGCCTTGTATGTAGATGAACGTCAACACGAAGCAATACTTCGCTTCGATCGGCGTGAACCTGCATATTTGTAAGCGGAATACACAAACCTATCGCCCTTTAAGATCTCGTAAAAACACCAACGATTATTTATTCTCGAATAATATATTATCAAGAATATGAAAATGTTCAAAACGCGTGTATGTGATTTGAATAAACGTAGCTTATTATACATCACGCACGTGGCAAACCCCCTGTGTCACACACTTGTCTTTATATGCAATATTGGTTTTTTTGATTATTACTTATACGTAACACGTATAGAATAAAACAGACCTTTTCTTGCGCTACAATACGTATGCAAATTAGAGCCGGATACTTTTATGCAATTGCAATTCAGTTTCAGGTGCTTTAAACTCATTTACTTTCATCAATGCGACCTACATATATGCACACGAACTTGCATTATGGAAGAAACGACGCTTATCTTGAAATGCGGATTCGTGAGAAAGCAAAATGTGCTTTGCAAATAGAAAAGGAATTTATTCGATATACTTATAAAGAGAGAGAGATTTTGCGCCGAGTTTCATGGAATTATTAAATTGCTGCGTTGTTATTGATTTTATATTAGAATGATTTCGAATAGATCTCAAAAATGTGCGTGTTCTACATCAGAATAAATACGACGATTATACGACAACGTTGTAATCCGATCTTGCAAGGTGCTTACAAACATGCTCGCGTCTTAGATTTTTGCAAAACAACTTTTAACACGTCGCAAAAGACAGACCTGTTTTTGAAGCTTCAACAGGACACAAGCGTTCATCACCAGGTGAACATTAGCCCGAAGCGTCGCGGCGGGAACGCTAATGACTTCCGCCTGTTTCGATCAGCTCGGATTTATTGCCGCGTCTCGTATAAACAGGCCGATTGCGACTGCAGGCGCAACAAGCGCGCTCGGAATAACCTGGATAAAATGACACGATTTTACCTTTCGTCTAAGAAAATTTTTTGCAAACACGTGAGATTCTGTCGCAGGACCGATACGCAATAAATTTATCGCGAGAATTTATCGCATAAAAATTGTTTTCCTTCATAAGGGAGGCGTGTATTTTTATTTATATGCGCAACAATGCGCACAAAATAGAATACTAATCGATCGATTTGATACTGAATCGAGATTTCGAGTTCGCGAACGGCAAAATAGAACAAAAGTTTTGTTAATAATATTTATGTGCGGATAAAACACTTCGGATGACGTAGATTGTGTGTTTATTTCCGTAGGGGATTATTTTTCTTTGAATGAGTAGCAATGATAATTGTCATATAAAGAAAGATTATTCGACACATAACAGACATTTCGCGAAATAAAACACGAGCTTTCTCTTTCTCTCTCTCTCTTTCTCTTATGTTCGCTAAATAATCACAAATGTTTACGGAAAATATGTGCGCGCACATCACACATATGGGTATTCTCTCGCGTGAGATAATGGAGAGTGATAAAATATTGTAACTTGAATAGCGAACGGGGTCTGTGATTTGTGCGACAATTGAAAAAACAAATTTCAACTATGCGTCGGAACAGCACTTACCGTCGAATCCCAAAAGCGCGCGTCCTCGACAACAAAACGATTACGTACGTTTTCCCGTCACATAAAAAGTGCGCAAGAGGCAAACGCGCAGCGCAAATCAAAGCTTTTGCGGTAGCAATTTTAAAAATAAGATGAGTAAACTAATAATGTTCGCGAGCACGACCGCTCGAGAAAAACGATCAACGACAACGAACGGCATCTGGAAACGCCAAGGAAGTAATTACATCGAGAACACATACATGTCGTCGCGCATTGAGCTCGCCTATTAAACCATTTCTACTGCACCCTCTTTTCTCTTCTCGTTCCGCTTTTACCTCGACCCACTTATCGCCGCCGCGCCGATTGAAATCGTTCGTTTTTTCCATTTAAACCGGCAATCATGGTGATTAAAGAGGAAATACACGGGCTAAGCCTTACGTGGGATGAACTCCGCATCCATTTTCTCTCCTTACCGGAGTCTCGCGCACGAGAGAAAATTGTTCGATTACTCGAACCGGCAGTTCAGTAACCACGTAAATTGTATGAGAACTACACAAATGTGCGAATATCTCTTTTTCTCTCGTTATTTATATTAATATACTGTACGGACTAATTTTTTTGTATTTTTGAGAATACATATTGCACGTCATTAAAACAAATTGCACGCTCTCATTAAGAGAAAATGGTGTTAAAACACAATACACGCGTCGACACTTTTTACGTTAATTTCACACAGATCGCTCACACGATAAAATTACATAGAGTGAATATTCATGAAGACTGATATATTAACCGCTAAAATTCATGAAAAAAATAGAAAAAACGCAATTGCTCATTTTGATTTATTCGGCGGGAGGTTTCTCGGGTCTCTCAATTTGACACGAAATCTCGTTATTTTTGCGATAATCGGCAAGAGCTTCACAACCGTCGGGATCCATAAAAAAGCGAGGATAAGAAAAGGTAAAAAAAGAAAGTGACAAAAAAATGTGATTCCGAGAAAGAGAAAGAGAGAAAGGAGAGAGAGAGAGAGAAAGAGAGAGGGAGAGAGAGAGAGAAAGAAACAGAGCAATTTACGTCGTAGTCTCCGACCCTTATATAGCGCGGCGAGAGAGAAACCTCCGACACAGAGCGTCGTAAGAAAAGCGGATGCGCTTACCACAGCTTGCACACCTTTTATCGCGTACTTTATGCAAAACCTATCTATACGCGTCGTCGTCGTTCTCTTTCGCGCGGAAAGTGGATTTCCTTTCCTTTAGAGAAGATTTCCACCTTCAAAATTTACCGGGCCTCTAGACGCGCGGGTTTCCTCCGGGAGATCATGAATAATCATTCGGTAAATTCCACTATCGCGCGTCGAAATGTTCGCAAAAGAACGTGGCAGTCTGAGAAACTAAGAGATACATTTCTTCTCTTTCTCCGCTTGTGCTCACCGACAGCAAAACTTCAAACGGAATATACAAAAGCCGTAGAATGCATTATATATACGAACAAGAATTTGAATTTCGCAGCGAATTGATCAACAGGTGAATTATTAATTTACACTTTTATCAGTATCATCGCATTATCGTCCCGACGGATAGATAACAACGTTTTACAGCGTAGTATATATTAGCGTGATTCACAATGGCGTTTCGTAACGTATTCAACGGTCGATGATCCCGCGAACCAGCACGACCACAAATTTGCATGCAGTTCTTGCAAACAAATTTTTATACAAGTGCGAATTTATTCAAGGAGATGTCGTGCTTTGTCACTTTTCTTCTAGATATCGTTAACTTCTGTATAAAAAGAAAATAAATTCCCGTTCGTGTGAGATTTTACGATCTTATATAGACAAAATAAGTAAGTTTCAAAAATAAAAAAAAAGAAGGCGGAAAAAGCAAAGGGAGATTAAATTCATTGTCGTAACCAAGAGGTTCACGACTTCCACGCCTGGTGAAATTACGATTTTTTCTCTAATGAACCTATTTATAGTCGCACGTCACACGAATCTGGAGCGTATAATCGGCTGCATATATTATTTAACATTATTTATTAAAGGCGTTTTTTGTTCAAGTAAATTCTCTCAAAAATTTTTAATATCAAGAGAAAAAGTCTCCGAAAGAAAGTTAAATCATTAAGTCTGTTAAGTTAATTAATGTGTTTAGTTTAAATATTATAATTTAAGTGTTATAAAAAGTTTGAACTCACAGATTGTGTCAAAATATATTATTACAATAGCTATGTGTGTTTCACAACTGTCAGATACTAAAAATATTTTCGTTCTCATTACAAAGTAGAAAAATTGTACAATACTAAAGATCTCGACGTGTCTTTCTTTCTAGGAAATAAGACTGTCAACTGCAAGAGTTATTTATTGCAACTACTTAATATTCAACTAATTATCCTGGAGTAAGTAACTGTTAAAATTATGAAAAGGCTAAGCGCCTCGAGTGCTTTGTATTTAACAGACGCATTAGCCCGGCTAAGTAAAGAAGACCAGGCAAGAAAAAGAAAAAAGAGATAATTACCCTGTATTTCTCAGCTTGAAAATTCTTACAAAAATATCCCGATGGAAAACTTCCTGTCCGAGTCGAGATACGAGGGCGCGTGTTATATGTACGTATATATTTACTCGAATCAAAGGTGAAATTTCTGTTGGCGGATCGAGCTAATCCACTCAAATCCATCTCTTGATAAGTTTCGTAATTGAAATGGAAGGTAGAGAATCACAGGTAATACGCAAAATTCGAGAGCGAAAATTCTACTGGTAATTTCACGATTGGATAAAGAACAGCGTCGAGTACAAGTATTTTAATTAATTTCGCGCCGGAGTGGAAAAAAAAAAAACACAAGCGTGAAGAGATTCTGAACAGTATTAAACTTACATAAATATCACGAAAATTAAAGCTGTAATAAGCCATCAACTAAACACAAAAAGTGCGGCGAAAAATACGCTCTCTCTCTTTCTCGTCGAGAATAAACTTGTAATGAAAATCTCATTATCAACAAACAAGCAATTATGCAGTCATTTGAACATTTTGCTCTCTTGCGACGAATCAAAATCTTTCTCGGGATCGTTTGCTTTATGAAAATAATCGACGCGATTCCGTTGGCGTCGATTATAAGCGTAATGTACGCCCTGGTGTTTCACGCCATTTAGCGAGTATAAAACTTATCCCGCGCGGCCGAACAGAGACGCGCAAGGACATTTTTTCATCGCCGATCGCACGCACTCCTGAGAAAGTAAATGATTCGTTACGAGAAGGGCACTCGGAGGTCAATTAATCCGAGGAGGCGACCGAGCCATCGGCACGACGGGACTAATTAAGCCGAATTAAACTGGTATTTAACAGAGTCTGGATGCGCGCGCGAACGAAGCGAAGTGTCGACGAGAAAAAAGAAAAAAAAACGAGCTCGCGACAAGAATCGGCTTTGGTTGACTGACCGACGAAAGAGAAGAGAGACACCGTCGTCGTTGGGTTCTCGTTCGACGGTTTGCTGCAGCTGCAAATTGACACAGCCAGCAGTAGCGACAAACTCTGACGTCAGCTCTCCCTCATAAAAATAGGCGCGTTTCTGTCAAGACGGCTGCGCGCCTGGCATGGCTTTTAACGACTTATAGAGGGACGAGGGCCCAATTAAAACAACGCACGGCTGCGTATCGGGCCCTCGGAGAAACATCGTCGCTGATTAATTGATACAATGATGAGCAGCCACACGCTCGGCTAGCATTGAGCCACACGCGATTCTAGGAATTCGCGGCCGCGACGATAACGTGCCGCGGGGTCGATGCGCCGTCTTTTCACGACGCGATCGTTCGCAAGATAAATCGTTTAATTAACGTCCGTAAGAGAAAAACAATATGCGGCGCACGCGAACTGCATATTCGATTTTCTGACATCTCTCGAACAACAGTTTCGAACAACAAGCGTGAAAAATAATTATTGCAAATTGTTCAACTTTTTTACTTCGCGATTCTGCATACGTATTTTTATGCGTATCCGTCAACGCGAATTTTATTACTGTATCTTTTTTTTTTTTCATTTTTTATTACCACACTCTCTTGTCTCGCGCGTATGTCTCATAAATTATAAATACTTTTAAAACTGTATTATATATAGACAAGGTCGCGCGTGTTTTTTGCGATAAAAGATTCTGTTTTTCTTACTTCTTGTTGTCATTAAAACAACATGTGTGTGCGTGTGTGTGTGTGTTTCTTTCTATTTATAATATTAGAAGAAGAAAAATGCAGAAAAATCCTTAAATTTCAGTTGCTCGCCACGGACAAACGAATAGATTAATTATACCGTTGCACACACACGTCAATCTAATTCCTTTCTATGGCAATAGAAAATAGGAAAACATGTAATCGTCGTGACTGTTAGGAGTGCTTTTTGCGTTCTTTCTTTTTTTTCTCTATCGACAATTTCTCTATTTCAATAACCGCAAGCATCGAATGCATCTTCTCCGAACAAAGAGCTGTCTGTCAACAAATAAAACAGCGATGCTTTTTTGGAAACTTGTCAATGATACGCGCACGTGCACGACGCGAACTTAACCGCATATTTCACATCTTCGAAGCTCGACGACGCGCTTCAGAGAGTTTGCAATAAATAATATAAAATCGCTCTATGCATCACACGTGGTGGGTAGCCACCTGGGAAAATGCATTTAGCGACTTCTCTCGGAGTTTCGTGGCAACCCAAGCATTACTTGAGAGCGCGACTAACTTTACAGATCACTTTTCCTGATGTATGGGCCTCCCGACTTTCCGCGTGATACACTGCACTTTATGATCGTGCGCTCGTGTTTCCCCGTCAGCTCAATTATTATTCGACTGACTCTCTTACGTTCCACTTTATCTTGGAATTTATAACCTCCCCGATGAACTCTCGAGCGTTTTACGATTAAGTAAAAACGACCATAATAAAAAAAAAAAAAAAAAAAAAAAACGATTTAACTAATTGATTTAAAAGTGCAGCCCGATGAACGTAATCGAGAATGCCGGCGCGAGTTTCAGAGAAAAGTTAGCTTTTTTTGCAATAAGTTACTTCCTGAAATATTACGATGCACAAATTAGCGTAAACTCTTACGAGCCATTACATCGAATCTCAATTATCGGATTACTCGACTTTCAAAATATTTCATACTGAATCCTTTCGAATGAACACTCGTAGCGCATAAACTCTATTTCACAAAGCGCTTAAACCGTAATAAAAGTTGAACATAAAATTGCGTGTATGCAATATGCTGGACCGGTATTACTCTAGTGTTACCGCCGTGTTCCTTTCTCGATTACGTCGCGGGCAGCGCGACATAAAAGTTAAGTGAATGAAAGCAGGAAACCGGGAAAGCAAAATATGAAAAATGCACAAACGCATCACACGACCTGCCGTCTGGTTGATGTAAAACTCGAAGGCGGCTAGAGGCCCGTAAGTGCTGGAGCAGTGCGAGTCGCGATGGTCCACCTTGATGTGCCATCCGGGTAGCGGTCCCTTGGGCGAACTGACGTATCTCACCGCCAATAGCACCGCCGGAAGTACCCTCGGCAAACTCTGTTCGTGATGAGGATCGCCTGGCGCGATCACCGCCAGTCTCACTTCGTTCTTAAACTGCGACGTACGCGTAACACCGACGCATTCCCTCGGGCTGACGGCGGGGGTGACCGGTACCGTCGTCTTCGTCGTTGTCGTCGTCGTTGTCGTAGTCGTTACAATCGCGCCAATATCCGCGCAATGACCCGCGCACAAACCCGACAATACCAACATTAGTCGCACCAAAACATCACACGCGCACCGCTTTCTTGTCCGCGACGCCATCGCGCCACGGGCGCACGTTATATCTCACCGCCGTTTTATCTTCCGCCGGAACTCTATCCGTGTAATTATTATACGTTCCGGCGCATTTTCCGGATTGCGGTCGGTCGCGCAAGTGGAAACGCGAGAGTCACTCGCGCTATTTTCCACATTCTAGTTTTGTCTCTTTGACATCACTTCGAACGTTCCGCGAGTATATTTCACGCTTACATTGTTACGTTTCACATATTAGCGCGCGTAGTAATATGATCTTTCTTGTTAACTTAACATGGGGTAACAAGCGAGTAACAAGCGAGAATGTAAAATGTTTGGGGGTTTAATATCTTCAAACTCGTTATTTAGTTTTTATCAAATGTTACAACACTGCGGAAAAAAATAATATTATTCTTTTTCCTCGCACTCACACGAAAGGGGAGCGAAAGATACACAGATGGCTCTCCGCTATTTTGACAGACGCGTAATATTATTGCCTATCGTTTCTCATTTTCACGATGTATATACCGACACGCGCCGTCGTCTTTAATGACTTTGTCAGAAAATAGTCTTGTACATAATTTTGCGTCCTCGTCTGAATGCGAGATACCGGTCTTCGTCAGAACGGTTCGTTAGAAGGTTCAAAGTGTTCCAATTTAACTTCGACGCAACGATAATCATTAGAAGTCCCGAACATCATGACTTCACTAATTAAGGATCGCACTCTCCGAAGATGTTGGTTGCAAGAGGCATCCGAAATTACAAATTAAGAGATTTGCCTCGAACAGCTTCGTTACCGCACACATAATTCTATAATATAATATTTATGTTACACATTGCATCGTGTCTCTCTTTGACATTTGTTTGCAATATTGTTATTTAATTTACACTTGAAATATAATTTACGAATGGTTTACATTGTCTCAGGACATTTCTCAAAACACACGAACGAAATTTCCTTACTGTTGACATAACGAATCGCCGTCACGTTCTTAACGTTTCTCCGATGTTTTGTGATATGACATGTTCGAATTTCTCATAATGAAAGAGAAGTGCAAAATCATGTTTTGTCTTGCTAACAAAAACATGTAGCTTGAAAGCTCTTCTGCAACCGACAAATTTGATTTGATCTCACTAAAACATATTTTTTGCATATTTATTATAAAAAAAAATATATATAAACGTTATACTCTGTTATATATTACTGTTATAATTAAATTACAATAATTTAGTTTTTTGGAGAACAGAACATGTTTTTCATGTGTTTAAATCGATTAATATCCGGAGCAAGGAAAAAATGCATTTGTACAAAGAAAGCTTTTTTATAATTAATTTGGAAAAAGTTTCACATTTTCCTGCACAAATTGAATTTTCAAAAACTTTTAAAAATATGTACAGTGTGTGCGTGCGCGTGAATATATAAAAAGTTAAATAGTCACTAAAGTAAAATTAGTAATAATAACGTTTCATACGTTTATATAGTGAACTTCTCTATATATCTATATTTAATGTAGTTTCAATTATTTTTATTAAACATTAATTCTTCACATAATGTCAACTTGCAATAAATAATGCAATCAAAATAACTTTTACACGCAATGACTCGCAATTAATCGAGATGTACGTGTGTTTTATCAAAGAGAGAGAGAGAGAGAGATTGTTGCAATCCAATCAACGCTGCGTAAGATGAGATTTTGTTTTTTTTCTTTTTTTGTTTATTGAACGAGGCACAAAAACAAGATACTTGTGTGAACGTCTCTGAACGATTACAAACCTTTCACTCTGCGGAAAAGTAATGAGGATACGAGTGGTGAAAGACGCCATCTATGTGGCATCTTTCTCGTACCCCGCTTTTCTCGATTTCCGCGCTAGGCTTTCGGCGCGCGTGCAAAAAGGAGAGATCTGCAAAATGGAACGCACCCTTTGAATTAGGGATGGAAGAATGTTATTACACGAGACAGCACGAGTCGAGTGAAGAGGACGTACGTGACCGTGCACGTCAAAGTGTCTTCGAGTACGCGACAGACTCACATCATGTAACTTTTAACTTACAGCTGCTATGGCAAAACGTAATCTAACTTTACCGTCAATGTTTTATAAAACGTATCAAGGATAATACGTGATTTGTATTTAAATTATTATGCTTCCTCTTTTTTTTATTTTTTTTGTTACAAAAAGCGTTTTCCTTTTTTTTCGATAGTTATTCTACGTACTTGTACATTTTTTAAAACATATTTTTTTTCAAATTAATAAAAAGATTGATTATTAGTGGATTAACAAAACTATAACGCTGTTTTTGTTAATATAAGAGAGAGAGAGTTGTCATTCTCTGACGTATAATAGTTAAACTTTACATATTAATATATTTTATATTTACGATATACAATATCAAAAACAGAAACAAAATTTAAATTAAATTTTCTCAAATGTTTTATAAACTTTTCCAATAATTTAGTTATTGAAATCACATGTGTCATTTATATATATGCAGATTAAAACGTAAAATCCTTGCCAACATAGCCACATAATAAAGACGTATATTTATATTTTACATAAATTCACGAAATAAAATATTCATTTCTTTATTAATAATTGAGTTCACTATTTCTGTATTTGATCAATGTATGCGTATTTTACGTATCAATCTTGTATGTTGAAAAGATACGCTAACATTCAAGAGATTTTGAATGACATTGATAACGGTGATGTGGACCAGTGATACGTGAGAAATTAGTGTAGCTATCTAGCCTTTGGATGTTTAGTGAGCTTTCACGCTCATTCACTTTGTTACACGAGACGGCATTGATCGATCTCTGAACGGACATAGAGAGCGAGACGATTTTCGGTCTATTGTGTTCTCGCTTCGCGATCAACGATAAGGCACGTGAAAATGACGCTCACAGTGGGTTCCTAATACGAACCGATAATGATTTCATTTACGTGTTAGTCGTTCGTCGGAGTGAGAATTAATTGTGGCGCACAAAAACCCGAATTCGACCCAGATTTCTCCGTCAAAGCGGATATCGTCGAGTAATCCAAAGCAATTTCTCTCTAAATCTCACTGTTATAAGAGTAGCATCAAAATTGAATAACTTCGCATTGATAAACATTGATCTTGAAGCAATATGTAAAGTGTATCGTCTATGAAATATGCAAAGTGTATCAAATATTTACATATTTGCATATTTCATAAAAGGTTTGCGAAAGAAATACAAGATAACTCGGATACAGTACAAGATACAAGATACAAGAAATACAAGATACGAGATTTACGTGTCGAGAACATCCTCCGCACAATTTGCCACTCATTTTTTTTATCAATTAGATATCGTTTATTTTATGTGAATTAATTTTATTACATTATAAAACGATTATTTTTAAATCCTTGGAAACATTTTCAAAACAACACATAATTAATCAATAAAAATAATCGTTTCAACAGAATCTCACCTTACTAAATTTGGTTATATTTATAATAACTAACGTTTATGCTTTAATTCTCTCTGAGATGAAGTTTAATACTCAAAAAGAAGATACAAGAGATAAATAAATCTAATAAGTTTAACAAGAATTAATTAAAACAAGCATAATAATATTTTATATCGAATATCAATCCTATTAAAAATTCATCAAAAGAGAAATAGGAGCGGCTACGCTTAATGCAAATTATTTATAAAAAGAATTATACATAAAAGGACGATACTGCAACAAGTGGCACAACTCGGCGAGCTCTATCGAATTCTCTCGGTTCTCTGAAACGTCTTCGATATTCATGAAACGTTTTTTAAAGTAAAAACCCTTGCGTACATTAGAAAGAGATTTATAATTATAAGTTATGACGTATCTCTGCCTGCAGGAGTAATTTTTTTAGAAAGAGATAGAAAAACGGTCTGTTGGAAGATAACTCGGATACAGTACAAGAAAAAGTGAGCAAGTCAGATCTAACGAGAAAAGAGACGAGCTCTTTTGCAAAGAGCACGAGAACCGATAGTAAACAGAAAAAGAGGCGGCAAATATAGAGCACTTGAAAAAAAACTAAATTCTTTATATTCTGTTCACTCAAAAGTTTTGATCTGGTAACGAAAATAAAGTTTTTTAATAATGAGAGAGAGAGAAAGAGATAAACATAATTGTCACTTTTCAGCAAAATCGTTATCTTCTATCAAATATAAATGTTCAACAATTGAAAGTCAAAACTCATTACAATAATTATGATTTGATACAACGATAGGTCTTTGCTTTCAATACGCTCAAACGAGATTTCTATGCACTCTACACGTGATCGCGTAATACTAAATATTATTGCATTATTGCAAATACGCATCAGCCTATTTTGTTAATAATTGCCTCATACGTGTGTTGGTTAATTGATGTACGCATCAAACGAGCAATATGTAATTCAAATAATCATTTATCTCGTATTCGCGTTCAAAATCACTAGACGTATTAAAATCAATTCTATTTGCACACACTTTTGCGATATAAATATAACAATCCAATTATAAGATGAAAATGAAAGAAGAAAACAGAATTTATATGATAATTATGCGCGCAATATTGCTTTCTGATTGAAATTACTGCCGCGATTATTTATGGATTCGTATTAAATTTGCGATAGCGTATTTTTAGATTGTTTTCGCAGATTTATTTCAGAAATGTGACAGTTTTCACGCGGCGGCGCGACGTTGTACGTATACCTACATATATATTTGCGATTTTCTTCGTCAAGTGAACATTCTCATTCGCGATTACCGATGCAAACTGTCGGGATTTCGCGCCAAAGTTCACTCTAAGAGAGAACGGCGGGATCATCGGAAATTCGCAAACGGGTGAGTTAATTAGCAGCTGCCGGGCAATGCGTCGTTTAATTAAATCATGGTTGACGGGACTTATTAAAGACCACCGCGCCGGAACTCACATCGTTCCTATACGGATGCAATCAACCGAGTAAATATATTACGATCATTGTGTGGATTCGACCGATAACGCAGGGAAACGCTCGCCTGCTGTTTTCTATGAATAAATTTAATCAAACCATCGTCGTCTGGCGTTCAATTAAACACGTGGAACAATACGCAAATCGTAATGAATCGGCAATGCTTCGATTCGGGCGATGTGAAATCACGAGATAGCGCGATGGTGTTTGAAGATAGCTATTCAGGTGCCTGTAAAGCGTCCGCTTTATATATTTGCTCGCGTGAACTTTATCCTCCACATTCGGCGAACATATCGAATGCGCAGATCGTCGAAAGCTTTGTGCACATTCTCCGAATGAGAATACTCTCTACACCTAAGTGTTCACTCTCGGAATCTGCATTGTTAACACTTCAAAAGGAGCAACGCACATCGAATAAATGCACACGTTGCGTGCACGCATAGTTTCGAATTTCGAAACTGCTTCTGTTGCTTGCTTTTGTTTTATTTTACAAACATCGTCAATTTACTTCGCGTCAATATTTGACGACTACGTCTTCAGAATAAACTCATTAATCAGAAACGGTAGAGCGCGGTACGTAGTGATAACAGAATATCTTGCGTTTGAAGTTCTCTCACACGATTGTACGATATACAACGAGCAATTTGTATTATAACGTTAACTTGTATTAATTTTTTCATTTAAAATCACTTACTTTTTGTTTTAGCGATTTATTCGCGTAACTATAATTCGTGAACCGATCACTTAGTGACACTTTACAGCGCATATCATATAAATAATATTACCATATAAATAATATTAGGTACATTTTGAAGCCACTCTCTCCGTAGGGAGAGATGGGAGTACATATTATAGAGCCGCGATGTGCATTTGATCCGCTCCGGCCACTAAAAGCGTCATGCATGTTTTTGCATTTTAATGCATCCCTTATAATGCGTATTTATAGAAAAGATATTGCCCATAAACTACAGACGGTGCGTTTCAAAGAGAACTGAATAAGCACGATAAAAAAAAAACACTCTCTAAAAATCACTCAAAAATGATTCATTTCACTCGAGGTACGCAAAGCCGAAAAGAGAATTCACGCGATCATGTGTCTTCATCGTGTGTGTCGTATTTCTCGTGTCTCATATATTTGTCGCGCTCGGACCTCGACAACTCCTGTGCTTTTGCGGGATTCCTCTCGCAAAACTTTTGTCGTCGCGCAACTCGGCACATCGCATATGATGACTGTGAGCAAGATATCTAATGTCACGAAGCAAACTTGAGAAATTCTCGAAAGGAGACGCTATGTGACTTCGAAAGAAGAAAAAGTTGTCACTTTTTGTTGTCGTTGCATTCTCGTTTTCTCTATCGAGACATATGATTGCAAAGTTTCCTAGTTTTTTCTCGCGAATACACAGGTGTACATGTTTTATAAAGAACGTACATCAAAAACGTGTACACAAAACGTGTCGCACATTTTTTGTTTTTGGATCATACGTTACTTCTCGTTCTTTATTACGTTACAGTTTTTCTATTGTGATAAAATTCAATTCCCCGTAGATAAACTTTAAATTCAAGTAAAACACGCGCGCGCGGATTCTCCGGAAGTATCCTGTATCATACTGTCTCGGACATAACCAAAACCCGTGGTTCGTATACCACACCATTATTTAACAAAACCGGGACACGTAAACAAGCTAGCTACGCTAATTAAAGTTATTTTAGTCCTTTTAAGAAGATATACAAAATATTTTCTACAGACTTTGCGGTTTTTTTTTTTTGTTTTTTTAATTGAAAATACACAGAGATAATAAGGTGAAACGAATATTTTTTTCCTCGCTCATGGCTCCGCGTCCCATCTAATTCAACGGCAGACATTTCCACTTGTGTTCTTCCCGTTTGTGTCAAGTGCACAAAAGTGTATTACGAGTCTGCCTTCGCGTCGTTTTCGTAGCTCGTGTGTATGTATGTGTGTACACATTCGTATTCAGTGCGATTTCTCGTTTCAAGGGTACACGTACCCTTCGAACGAGAAATCGCACCACAACGGCGTTTACACATATCCGTATTTTACGTACAATGCGAGACGAATGCAATCCGAGGTTTTCTTGAATAACTTCGGTCGTTCGACTGCATTGCCACGAGACGGCGAATAACGAGATGGGTGTCACACCGTGACATTTTGCCATTCTCGTTTTTCCGATCCGCAACTTGAAAGCGTACAAGCGCGGAATTACGAAAAAAAAAGACGAGCGTCGGCTGCGCAAAAAATGCTTCTCTTGATTAAAGGGATGTTTTTGTGTTTTTCTGTTTACCGCAATTTTATCCTCGGCACCGCGCAGCATCTTACGGTTTTAAACGTGAAACTGAATTCAATTATAATTACATTGCGTCGAATTGCGCTCGCTGCGTCGGCCGGCGGCGCGAGTCTCGCTCGAGTTTCACGGTCAATTTTGTACAGCGCGCGCGCATGAGATTCCTGAACGGTTTGCAGGACGCGTTTATAACGAGATTTACTGTATGTACATAATAGAGATAAGAAAGGAGAATCCGTAGAATTTCGCGCTAATAAGCTTGATTTGCTTAGGATTTGAACGCAAGGTCGGAAAATACGATGTTATATCGCCGACAATTTAATCGCGTTGTCTCAAGGCCTGACGAAGGTGCTGATTTTATTGATTCGATTGCCGACGAATCTACTTTTTTTCTTTTTTAAATGACTGAAAAACATCCCGAATGCATTCACAACGCGCAATCACATTTGAGTCACAGAGAAAGCAGACTAACTCTCCTTGCAGAATATCAAATGGCTAAACTTCATAGCTTTTATGGCGTCGTTTCGTTGCGAGATTACAACGCGCGGCTAAAAACTACCATCAATGTCGGCGGACCCGTCGTCGGAGATTATTCTATTGTGATTGAGAGAAAAAGATATTTTATTCCGCAAAAAAAAAAGTAAATAAGAGCGACGTTTTATCTAAGCGACATTTAAAGTAATTCGAAAACTCAATCTTTATTGGTTATTGATTAAAATATTTGTATTAGATAAAAAAGTTATTTCAGCACTGATTTTTTATCGGTGTGCATCTTTGATATTCGCGCGAAGCGCTGTTGAAATATCAGAGCTTCCTTATTATGCAATATGTTGGTTACGTATGAAAGTCACGAACTGATCCTTTCGCGAAAGAAGAGAGTCAGACCGAACCATTCCGAAGCTTTCATGCTGCGTGTGTGATAAAAAGATTTATATAAAATTCGCATAATGAATAAAACTGCAACGCATCAGCCGAACGCGCGTTACATCGTAGAGAAGTCGTTTCGCTCTTCATCTTACGATAACGAGAAAAAAGAAGGTATTTCTTAACATAAAGAGCAAAGTACAGTATGTGTACACGAATGTATTTGTTTTTCGCCGCCGATATTAGCCAGCGTCAAAGCAAAAAGCGACGGTCGTGAGAATTTATTGCCACAGCAGCTGTTTTCTCGTACAAGTTCCGCGCGGGAAGAACTATATTCGCGCGCGACATTTTACGACTCGCGTCGCGCGTACGATCACTATTCACGCGGCAAAGAAAAAAATAGGAGAGAACCGTTTTGCACGATCGCGCGATTTCAAACATTCGTTTAATAACACGTGAAAATCGATAAAGATAACACGCGGAAGCGATGGCAGACCGAATGGAAGTGATGAGCCCGATCGCGAGCTTTCTTTGCGAAATGCGCTCTCCAAGATGATAAATACGTTTCTAGTATCGCGCCGTTAACATTTTCCAGAAATCTTTAAATGTGGTTTTAGAATCTTTCGCGCGAGCTGTGATAATAATCGAAGAGTTCAAAAACAAATAAAGAGAGAAGAAAAATCAAGTCGGTATTTTTTTACTCGCACTTCCTGTGTAAAAATTCTGCGCAATCAAAAACGAAACTTGAAATAAATCAAACAAATAAAATAAACCTTATTTGTCAATTATAATAGTTTATAAGATACACTTTACACTTTTTGCAAATAAGAATTTCAACATTTTGTCATAATTGGTACCATCAATTTTTGAAGCTCGTTATTTGAAAGCAAACAGTCGAGTCACATAGAAATCGGTTTCGAACTTTTCGCATAAACGGAAAAGCATCTTGAAAGCCCGGCGGAGTACCGTCACGTGTTTTCCAGTCGAAGAGAACCGGTAGAGAGACAGCACACGCACGACCGAACATTACGAGATATCATTGCGCTTTTTATCTCAGACAGAGAAAAACGTCCGCACGGATCTTACCAAAGTGACCTCTCAATTTTTTTTTCTTTTCTTTAACAGCAAAATACATACACGTACCGAATCATATTGTTCACTATCGTAACATATCGCTAAAAATCACGCATCTGTGCGACGTTCTCCGACGGTTTTTTCAACAACAAATCAACTTCTTCACTAGATCTAACTACACCAACGAACACGAATAATCCGATCATCGTTTTTTCATACAATCGCATCACGAAACACGTGTTGTGCGCGTCGATGTCACTCGGAGGTGATCTCGGATCGGTAACAGCGTCGCGATCAAGATCGATTTTCCGGCCGATCGCGATTCTTTCGCTCTGCTTATTTATCGAAGCGGCTGAAAATTACGTGCAGTTCATTAAAAACATAGTGTTGCTCTTTAGATATAAATTTTTTGTAGATCGATCGCGACGCAATCGTTTCGATCATCGATCCCCCGCGACTCTCTGATTTGCGCTCTCCTGGAGCAAGCTCGGAGCGCACGATTCAAACTGAGAGCGAGCTGAAGGAAAGCGCCGGTGCTCCGGATCGCCCACCGAAGTCGACGATCGCTCCTCCTCTTCCTCTCCATCCTCATCTCTTCTCCTCTCTCGCGGTCTCACCCCGTCTCTCTCTCCCGTCGTCTCGGCACTCTCTCTTTTTCTCTCTTCGATCTCTCGCCGCCCCTCCGCACTTTTCCCTCCTTATCTATCTTCTGATCTGTCGATCTCTCTATCCTTGCCTTGCCTCTTTATCGCACCCCCACATAGCGCGATCCGCTCGTTCTATGCGGGCGCAAGTCCCGCCACTCGGTTTATCGTGTAGTAGGTGGATGTCGGTGCGCGCCTCCACCGAGGTAGACAGCGTGAGAGCGAGACGCATGCGTCGATACCCTCGTGTAACCCTCTCCGTGCACACCACACCTTTCATTTCGCACGGAATCGCCGCGAGCTACGGAGTGTTTATTAGAGTTGATATTAAAGCCTATATATCTTGGATTATCTCTGTTTTCAAAGTATTTATGCATAATATCTGATACGCTGACCCAAAACACGCGAAAAAAATCATTTGAGAAGAAAATCCTTAATATTCGAGTTTTCGTGCCACTCGTGTATTTAATGAAATATTTATAATAAACGTCATATAACATTTCCTCATGTAAAACAAAATTTCCTCATGTGAACAAAATCTAAATAATTTGTGAGTAAATTTTACTTGAAAGAGATTGTGTAAAATGCTTATTTGCTGAGACAAAGTTTGAAAAAGGGTTGGTAGAAACAAAAATATAAAATATTTACATAGATTATAATCTATTTATACTGATATAGTATAATATCTATATATAGAAATAACTATCAAGGCTTTGATTTTCTTGATAAAAACAGAAATTGTATCTTTAAAAAACGTGAATTTATTGCTTGAACTAGTTGCAAAAAATTAAAAACTGCTAATAAGAAAGTGCTAATCTCAGCTAGAATATAATATGGGACGATGTTGCGCTATCGCGCGCTTTTATCGATAACACATCACTGTACTTGCGTGCAAATATTAGCAAAAAAAAAAATAGATTTCACAGTATCTGAAATCATGTTACGTGACAATAACCGAGTGAAAATTATCAATAAATCGAAGATTGCTATCGTCAAACATTTATGTATCCTAAATCTACTTTCTATTACGTACTAATCACTTTCTGTTTCTGTTATGTTTATGTCATTTAATTAATTACCGTTAATCTATATTTCTTCATATGCAAAAGAATTATATATATTTAAATATTATAGAAAAAATTTAACTTTTTTTATTGTACAGATTTTTTCGCAAGATTGTCATGAGTTTTGAGTGCGTGTTCTCTGTGTGCGCGTTTCTCTCCGTTCTGCCGAGATTGATCGTCTTAGTCTTGAAAAAGTGAAAGAACTGTTCGAACATGTCATTTGCGCAAGAGCAGTTTGAGTAGTTTCCTCTACCATCGTTCAAAATAACTTTCTAATTGAACTAAAAGACTGTCAATGTGAAAATATATTGGTAACTAAAGTATAGCTAAGTTTTGAAGTATTTTTGTTTCTTCATAACGTTTGCGTCATGAACAAAAACTTTCAAGACATTGAAAGTCTGTTGCAGACGTTAAATACTTTTCTTCAAACTCTTTGCTATATGTACAAATCTTTTACTTTTATGACAAGTTAGAATAGCTGAAAAACATTCATTAATGTTCTTATCAAGGATGTAACTTTCGATGGTGCTTGTTTACTAATTTTGATAAATCTTACACTCGTATATCGTCGCAGATATCATTAAATTATAATTTTCACGTGATGCGTAAAAAAAATTGTCGCCTGTACGTACATCTTTTACTGTATGTTTTAATGATATATGCATTATCAGCGAAATATTTTATGTATAATTTATCGACGACGATTCGGTAATAATAAATATCTGCTCGTTTGCATGAAGATGACATACGAGCAAGAGTGATAAGAATATATGTCACTTTAAAGTTGTTCTTTATCGTCTCCCAAACTTATTCTCTTATTTTTCAGAACAAGATATTTTTTTTCACAACACAATAACGTAAAACGAGACAGATATTGCCGAACTTTAAGACAAATTACCTGAGGTGTTATTTTCCACAATGTTATCTCTAAACTATTCAAAAGACGATGCAAAGATACTTAAAATGTTAAAAGTAAGCATCTAAACGATTGTTTAAGAATTGTTTCTGCGTGCCAATTAATAAAATAATTTATAATAAAAGTCTTACACTCATTTAATATTTCACATCGACACCTGTACGTTCAATGTTTTATTTATTTGTCTGAGTTTTTCAATAATATTTTATTTATATACTTTTTGTTTGTTTTTTTTTTTTTGCAAAATACTATACCGACAATTTTTACCGACGTAAGATCTTCTTCACGAATTTTGAGTAGCAAGAACGATACTTTCGACGGTCGATAAAATATTCTGATACTCGCGAAATATTGATTAATTATTAATCAATATCGTGTTCAAGTGTGTCAAATATAAACCTTTCTAAATACTTCGTTCCAAAAAATGTGTTTTACTGATATTTTTATTTTAATTGTTAATCGTGCATAGAACATGCACACACGCAATTATTTATCGGAAGTTATTTTTACGCAGTTTTATACATTTTGCAATTTGTTTGTTGTATACACCCTAGGTGTACACAACGCAACGTATCATGTGCGCGATGTATCATCTCTGAGAAGTTTATCTTCAAACGCAGAAACAAGTATCTGAGCCAAAATCCTTGTAACACTTTGAATAGATGTCGATAATATCTTGTTCTAAGTTCACCTAAAGAAATGTTTAAATATAGACATAATGACGTGTAGGCAGTGTGAGAAGATATCAATAATAGAAATGTCCAAGCATGATAACGTTACGCGATAACGTGCAAAATGATATGATAAGGAAACGGTTCAGCTAATGATTAAAAAGAATTAAACAAAAAATTACGCAAATACTTTCTTATCCGCGCTGAAGAGATATTTTTAACAAGCAATACAACGTTATTGACAGATTAATTTTTGTTCTTCCTACTTGAAGAAATATAAAGTTTTGTATTTGGTATTCCGTTTATATGCAATTTTGTGATCAAATATTATTGTCCATCAAATTATAATAATAATATATTACAACATATTTACTAGTAATTTTACAAAATTAATTAATTTCCGTCTGCGCGAACAAGCAATTTTACTTTTGCTAAATGTATATAATATGTATTTTCGCAAGATTTATATCGCTATTACGTCTGGAATTAAGAGAAGAATGATCGCGTTCCCGAAAACGACGGAGATTATAACTCTATAGTGGAACTCTCGAGATGATTAATGTACTAGACAGATTGCCTTACCTTTCAAATATCACTTGATGTGTATTGATTATAGTCGAATTTATAGTTTAAAGAGAAACAAGTTAAGCAATTAGTATATACGTGTGATATAAAAAATTATAGGTATAATAATTTCCTATATATAATATATATGACATAAAAACTTCAAACATTCTGCCATTAAAAATAATTCTCTTTTGTCATAAATAAGATATAACGATATCGAGAGTCGTGTTAATTTTGTACATATCAAAATACGAACAAATTGGAATATTGAATCAATCAATTATTGAATCTCGTAATTGATAATTTTTTACACATCAGATGATATCCGCGTATTAAATCTTCGTGTCTGATGATGTTTGCATATTAATCGCACATGTGCGATTTGTGATCATACGCGTTTTGTTACTTAATTTTAATAAAATAACGACAGTTATATTTAAATATTTGTTTACAGCACTTGGAGCGTCGTTGTCTACGGCGCGATCAGTTAAAAGAAAAGTACGCGATAAATATGAATAAACACACACGAGAAGAGAAAACGATGATTAATATCTCCTTAATCTGAATTCGATAGTGCGATATGTTTTGTAAGAGGAAGAACGGCTTTGATATCGCGCGATAATTATATTGATGTATGAATGTATATACATATATCGCGCGATCGCTAATTAACTCTTGAACAATTCTTAAATATCTTGATGTTAAGAGACTTTTGAATATTTTAATTTTCTAAATAAAATTATTTTATTTGCACACATTGTGGAGTGACACGCGCGGTTTATCTCGTTCTAAATCATCTTCTTGCTGTATTTCGAAAAAATAAAGCGCACATAGAGTTCTCGATTTAAATAATAAGACACAAGATAATAAAAGCAACGACTCACCGCTGTAGAAATTGCCAACGTGATCTCTCAAAGCCTCGGGATAATCCTTGGGAGTTGTAGCTTCGACGTCGAAAGTACCGTAGGTAATGTTATGCTCTTTTTTGATGAATTCCACTATTGATTTCATCATGAGTTGACACGTGTGTCTTCCAGCAACTTGACTCTGTCCGTTCGTCGCGTAAAACAGATGCACCTTACGCCACTTGTAACTAACGTAGAGATTAAATAAAAATAAAACATATTGCACACAAGTATAAACAGTAATGTATGTATTGTGTAAAAGTTTACTTTCACATACCGATCTATTATGGATATAAAGAATTTTGCGATGTCCCTAAAGGCTACATTTCCGATTCTTGTGGTCATGAAATATTCGTCTTTACATTCGACCTTCTTCTCGGTAAAGTCAAAAGTAAAGCCTCCTGTGGTTATTAGCGGGGCTCCGAAAAATTTTACCACTCTACCGACGACCGCTATAAAAAGCACGCGCGATGAATTAATGATTGAGACAATGCCGAAGAGAAAAATATTCTTACTATGCGTAATAAAAAAATTATAAAAAAAAGCAACATACCAACGCAATAATCACATGCCGGCCCGAGGAACAAGTGCACGCAATGAGAATAACTGTCAATCGCGCCAGTTTGCGCGTACATTGCGTCGCAATGGTCGTCTTGCGCTAGAAACTTCAATTTCAACCAATAGGGCAATAAATTTCGCGATCTCGCTTCATATACCGCTAAATCTGTACAAGGGGAAAGAAACATTTCCTGCAATCTCTTTGGTTATATTTTTTTCTGATTTTATTCTTTTGTTTCGAAACTTCTTAAAAGAGTCTTCCTCTTAATTTTGTTTATTGTTTAAATAAAGTATTCCTGTATACGTAGAAAAAATTTATAACATTTGCATTTATAAAAAAAATATATATATATATTTTATAGATTGAAGCTTTTTTGCTATTTTAATCAAGTAAGATAACGTTGTAATTATTCACATTACTAAAACAATTTAAAAACAGAACTTTACGCTTATATCTTATTTTTTAAAAATCAACATTTAAAATCATGAAGAGCGTTTACACGAGACTCTTTGATTTTCTGTTTGTTAATGCGTCTCTTCTTACCGAGTACCGGAAGAACCTTAGGTAAGGAAATATCGAATCTCGGATCTGCCGCGAGTAACACAGCGACTCTCAGCTCGCAAGAAACAACACCGTCGCGACTGGTGGTGCACAAAGTCTCGCAGTCGCGATGCAGCTGCACTTCGCGGCACGTCATTTTGCCTTCCGTCCGATGTGTCATCAGCCATAAGATTGTCAGCAAGACAATCCTACAGTATTCCATGAGTACAAATGAGAAGACGGCGCGGTGGCTCGCGAATCAAAACGGGCCCTTTGCGAATTCAAATCGACAGCTGCGATACACCATCACGTTTACTGACGTCACATGCAATATCACTGCCACGATCATCCGATAAGTATCTTGTTCATCGCGACAAAATCCGTTAAGTACACGAATCTTGATTCATAAACTTATCCGTCGCTATGCTCCAGAGTTTTGCAATTCATTCATACTTGTGCACTATCGAGTTTTCACGGTCCATCCGAGCTGTATCATAATCACTTTTTTGTTTTATTCACAGACACCCCGTGAAAGAATTATTCTTCTAATTTTCTCTGATGAAGTAGTGCACAAAATGAGTTATTTCATGAGTTATTTCGCACATGTAATTATTTTCATTGTAATAAAATTCTAAAAACAAAGTGTGTGAACGCGTTATTTCTCACTAATATGTTCGATCACAGAAAAATAACCATGTTAATTTTATAACGTGTTTCCGATAGAACTCGAAAATTAAAAAAATAAATCTCTAATATTCTCCATTTGAATAAGTAAACAGTTAATTTTACCAAGTAATTTGGTAATTTACCAAAAGTATTTTTCCGTTAATCCTGACTTGTTGCAGATGTTAAAGAGTGTTATGTAGCACCACACAACTACTAATTCATATATTATCTATCACTTTAAACGAGGAATTTTTGTATTACTACTTTATACCTCCGTAATGTACAACAGATAAAATTATTAGAGGAAAATTATCAGAAACTGTTGTCACTATAATTACAAGTTTACACTAGCGTAGCGCATTAGTGGAACTGTTCCGCTCGTCATATCGCTCAAGATTTTTAAAGCGGATATCGTGCGGCATCTCTTCAAGCACTCAGAGAATCTATACGCGCAATCATGATTGTTGAAGAAAACTTGATTGACTATAGAAAAGCTGCGACTCGATTAGAGTCTTTGCTAAAAATTTAAAATTAAACATCGATCGACAATAATCTTTTTACCGTCGGTTTGCAAAACACGCGCGCGCACAGACGCTGAAAGTGTCTTTTTTTTTTTACGCGTCATATATTTTTGGCACAAACCTTATTAAAAGAATAGTATCGATCAGGGCCAGCCGCGCCCCTTAATTTAGAAAATACATACATGTGCAAGCAAAGCTATAAGAAGTGATCGAGAGAAAATGCGGGTTTCTTCGAGTTACTCTCGCGAGTTCGCGCTGATCGAGTTATTTTTTGCGAATATTCGAGACCGCGGGCGATTCACGTCGACATTGCCGGGAAACTGACATCTCAATCACGCGAGCCGCTTTGTTCGAGTGACGACCGAACACTTACACACGCGCGTCCCGTCGCTCCATATTATCACAGATATCTCGATTGATAGTAGTTATCGAAAACTCCGATGTGCACACTCACCTACTCCTCTTGCCTCGCGGATCTCGGAATTGCCGTCCATTTCGTCTCGCAGGATCGAGTTTCCGTAGCAAGGACTCTTTCAGTCCTGTCTGGCTGTACTTCACTCGGAAGAGACTCGCGCTTCTGCTCCGTAATTCTCCACCGTTTGCCATTTTACCTCGTCGACATTTCCCGGTAAACACTTCAACGTCCACGATATTGTTCTTCTCCATGGTACATTTCCGACTGTATTGATCCGAGTTTCGTTTTACAAAGATTTTCAGTATGTTGACTGACAACATACAAGTGCACATGAAGATCGTGACTTATTTTCAACATTCTTGCTTTTGACACTTGACAACTGATTCGTCGCACGAATAATATTTTAAGTAAAACGCCATTATATCTCTTTTCTGTCAGCGTTTTCTGAGTAATTTTTCGCAAGTAGATTATAAACTGATGCGGATTTTTTTCTTTACATAATTCAAACAAAACAAAAATTTGTAACATATATTTTCATTGCACTTGAGCAGTGATCTTTACTGCCATGTGATTGTAACGCTTCAGAATATTTACATCATAAATATATTAAAAAAGGCAAAAATAAGGCCATTATAAAAAAAAATAAAATGTAAGTGACAAAATACCTGACGAAAAATGATCAAACGAGAAAAAATCGGGAGATATTTGTGGATCGTTTACGTGTATTCGAATGAGAGCGGCCACAGCCGCATTTTTGAGCGCTATCATGCACAGTGGTGCACAACGGAACTACGGAGCTATGTTCACGAATCTTTCCAGTCGGTTACACACTCTATCTGCCGTTATGATATTTAGAGATGTATAAATGTGGTATTTATACCTACACAGTACACTGTTTTCTGATTCGATATTTCAAGAATTGCAATGCATATACGTATCGCGCTTCGATGCGCTCGATACATTCCCAGAATGTTGCTCTATGTATTTTCCGCGTATTACTATTATTGCATATCAGAAACTAAAAAGAGGAACGTAAAAAGAGACAATGGAAAAACTAACAACTTTGTATATGCAACATGTTTTATTATCGAAATCTACGATTTTCAATGAGTAATAATAAGATTTTATCAAGCAGCATCACAGAATTCAATGATGACAACCGTATAACAAAATACGGAGCAGATAAAGTGTATCCATCAGGTATCATCTCTTTAGATCATTATTTGCTGCCATTACTATACTTGTTAACAATTTATTAAAATTTGTTATATATTTATAAAACAGCCAAACATATTCAGTTTTTTTTTTTTTATATTCAATCTCTTTTTACTTTCAACCCACATGGAACAAAAACTCCATTAGACATTCATTAGATATTTCATGAAGCTATTGACGTCCAATGGACGTCTAATGGAGTTTTTGTTCTGTGTGGGAATCCTCTTATAAGATTTTTTACTTGTTAAATAACACGATACATATAAATTATACATTTTATGAATTACAATCATTTTTTCATTTGCCTATCATTTTTACAATCTAAGTTCTTATATCTATAAGAGACATTACAATATCAGAATAAAATCAGTTTCTTCTAAAACTTATACAATTAAAAAAAAAAGACGTTACGTCTAAAAGTTTACAATTAGTTTTTTTTCAATTGCCTAATATTGTTACAATCTGAACTTATAAATTAACTTAACGTAATTAAGATGAAGGCAGCATATCACTCGCTTTTATTTTAATTTTACAACATAAAATGTCTTTTTTTTTTAAAGAAAATAGCACCTAAGTATTTCTATATATCCCCAACGCCAGCAATTTTTATTCCTGTATATTTTCTACATATTCTTATTTGTTCCTACCAATCCCTACATGTTCCTAACTTTTCCTGTTTATCGCGCAGTATCTCTTTTTATGTATAGAAATTGTTTTAAGTATACCCATTTCAAAAAACTTTTTTTCTCTTTTTAGTATCTTTTTTATTCTATCTTACATGTTTATTCCTAATACGCAATTATATATTTACGCAAATACACGTTTATATTTTTACATTTATATTAGTTTATAGTTTTTAAGCCCGAAGGAATATAAATTTATAATTTATTTTGAAGTAGATTTTATATCAAATATGCCAGAAAATATATAAGAGATGTTAAAGACGAATTCAATAAATTCAAGAGAGAATTCTTCGAAGAATTTGCAAAATTCAAAGAATTCAAAGAATAATAAAAAAGTGTAACAGTTAAGAATAAGTCTAAAAAGTTGAGAGATATAAAACTTCAAATAACAATATATATTCAATAATATACAAAAAGTGAATAAATAAGCAAATCTAACATTAATAAACACATCAGCTATAAAAATAAAAATTTATACACATACCATCACCACATTCATATAAAAATAGCAAATAAAGAAAATCATTCTACGATATATGATTGTCTTTATATATTAGCGCCATTAGAAATCAGTGCGATTAACATAGGCGGATACTACGCATGCAATAACAAATTGTTCCTTTCAATTGTATTGATTATAAATACATATATTTTTGTATAGATTACGTATATAAAAATGTCTTTTTATATATATTTTCTATTACTAAAAAGAATAAAATTTGAAAATCTTTTTTGTAAAAAAGGAAGTGTAATTGTAAGCGTACAATGTATGATAAAGATAAAAGAACTTTTAATTAAAAGGAACAATTGATAACAGTTAATTTTGTAACTCATATTTATGCGGTCCCTTCGTCGTCCATCGATGTATCTTCCTCTCCAATCGGTCTCTCTCGGAAGTGGCCCAGCAGATTTTGCGTTGTCGTCTCCCATGTAGTTATAGCACTGTTTATCACTCGCGACACGAAGTATAAACACACGCGAAACTTAAATTTTATTACAGTTCAAAGTCTATATTTTTCTAAAGTCCGCACTTCAGTTACTATTAAATCTCTTAAAACTCGAATAAGTGAAAAACGAAAAATGAATCACAATAAAAGAAATTTGCGAAATTAAATACCGCGTATTTGTTTAAATTAATATAAATTGTCAAAACTCGTATAATATACAAAGATTCGAAATATAAAAATTATTTTTTATGACGAAACGAGTATTTCTGTTTATTTCGATGTAATTGTTTGCGTAATACACAAAGCTCGATTTTTCTTGCAGTTTCTCACTCCGAAGACTTTCTCACAGTTCAGTTTTGCGAGAACTATTGCGCCTTATGTTCAAGCGAAGCATGATAACTATACTATTGAGAGTCGTATAATACTAACGTGATTCTACAATATGTGTGCAACTTTAAAATATCGCGAATTTCAATCGTAAAACTTAATAATCTCAAACAAAAAACTTCGATCGTAAAGCACACGTAGTCGATAGAAATCTCGTAAAAAAACTAATCAGATTTTAATGAA
This sequence comes from Pseudomyrmex gracilis, assembly GCF_002006095.1. Classification (NCBI taxonomy): domain Eukaryota; kingdom Metazoa; phylum Arthropoda; class Insecta; order Hymenoptera; family Formicidae; genus Pseudomyrmex; species Pseudomyrmex gracilis. The sequence goes on along the minus strand of NW_018020592.1, from coordinate 1,336,900 downwards.
AAAAAAACGGATTATTTTCAAAGATATTCTTTCTTGATACATTATACACTTATAGATATAATTAATTGTTTGCGATATATATGAACGTAATAAACTGAAACTTCGCGAAAATCGGAAAAGAAAAAATAGAAAGAATTGTAAAAATAAGTGAAAAAGTATAATAAACAAAGTAACAATCTAATATTTTCCGCGGAAAAATCGCGATTCTATTCTAAGGCTTCGCAATTTGTGGCGCAATTCAGACGTCAATTTTGATGCAGACAAAACGAACTAAACTTCCGTTTTGATAAAATGTAAAACTTTACCACTACAAAATGTAAAACATTGAGAACTTTATAAAAATACCAAATAATATATGTCTTATTATAAATTTATAGTATAATGGTACGTATGTCTAGCAGATTTTATAAAAAGAAAATAAAATGTTTTTTTTATTACTTTCTTTCGATTTTCATGCAAGGTGTAAGAATACTTGTAATATCTTACTTGTGTGTAATATTATTTATAATATTTTAATGTGAATTTAACACTATTGCCAATGTATCAATATCTTTTAAATTACGGAATATTAAAGGTATGTGCTCAATGTTTCAAAATTTATAAAAACAATAATCTACACGCGATTCGCACTGATTTCGAACCATCACCACAACCCTAAAGTTTACTCACCGAGCGTTGGTTACCTTCTGCTACACACCACTCTGTAACAAACATGGTATTTTCTCATTATTGGATGTAAGATAATTTTGTAACGTTTAAATATCTAATCATGTGGCTTTTTAACAGATAAGCAAGAAATTTTGAAATTTTCTAAGAAAATATATTTAACAGTTATCCTTTACGTATAAATGACTATATAAAAACAACATACCTTTGTGCCAGCATCCTATTGCCCGAACCGGCTCCTCCTGTGCCGCAAACTCCTCTACGTAAACAATCCGTTTGCACCTGAAACAACGAATAATAAGAGAAAATTAATAGAGTTAATTTTAAGTGAGATTATTAAATCTTTAAATAAAAAGAGTTGAATATGAATATATGAATTCAAGTTTTACAACTAAAATGTGTTGTATTCTGTTTTTTATTTGCAAATTCGATACTGACCTTTATACCGTTTTGAGGTGATCCGAACCGGCTCCTCCGGTGCTGTCGATTTCTTCTTTTTGTGTGAAGAATTTGTACGCACCTAGAATAACAAAAAGCAAGAAAAACTTAATAGAGTTAATTATGAGAAAAATTATTGAATTTTTAAATAAGATTTAGTTCAAGTTTTAAAACAAAAATGTTATGTTTCGTTTTGTACTTGTGCAACACTGACCTTTATACTTATACTTTCAGTTGACTTGAATCAGCTTCTCAGATGCCGCAAAGTATTCTCAATAAAAAATTACTGTTTGCCTGAAAAATACGACGAAGTAGAACAAAATTAGCAGGCAGTTGTACGAGAATATTAAATTGTTTTATAATTTTATTAAAGAATAATGTAGCATGATACATACTTTGTAACTAATATGTTATGAGCTCCAAATATTCTCTTCTAAACTCGTGAATGTCTACCAGGCCTGTAAAAAATCGTCTCTTAAAATAATCAACATTCACTAAAATTTCTAAAAAAAATAGATGATTTATTTTTAATAATTTTGCGTTAATTTAATCTCTCGCGCAAACACAGTAAACAAAGTATTAGTTTAATAATAATGTTTTTGTAAAAAACGAAAGAGAGAATTTTTACGTGACTCTATTTACACAATCTTTTATATATATGGCTCTTATTTTAATCTAAACCAATCACAATCGATCGCTACTTTGCCGCTCAGTGAGCGGTTGTGCTTTTGAATGCACTATTGTGTCTTCAATAGTAGCACTATTGCCGTGAAAGTGCTGCGTAAACAGGCGAAGGAAAGAGAACGATTGTACATACGCGCCGCGTTCTCACTACTCCCACTACTTAGTCCTTTGTCCCACTTGTTTACTTCTCACTGCTCAAACTAGAAAAAAATGTAAACTTTTAACGTTCCAAAATTTACAATAACAAAATTTTTGAACTCAAAAATGTAGAATCTCGTAAAACAAGATATCGATACGATTTACTTGCCTATCAGAACCAACGTTTGCGCGATATTAATTACGTATTATAGTAAACGTATGACACATTTTGCAACAAACATATACTACTGATATTTGCTCGAGAGACGCTAATCATCGCGAGAAATAACGTGACATTCGAACTTACCTTTGCTCTGTGTTGCGCGTCGGCAAATGATCGCCAAACTGTATCAAAACACGCGTGATACTAATTACATGTTACTGCAAACGTCCGACACTTTGCGACAGATATTTATTATTAATGTTCTTACGCGAGACGATACTGATCGCGAGATTTACGAGAAAAAAACGAAACAATTCAAATATACCTCTTCTCTGCGTTGCGCGTTGGCAGCAAATGGGTGCCAAAGTGTATCGAAGCGCGCGATATTGCGATTCTCGAAATATCGAATCGAAGCAACGCTTCGATACTCTCGTTGCTGCGGGCTCGATCTTTCATCACTGCGTACAGGACGGGAACATAAAACCAGAGAGAAGAATGGTTACGTTCAGAAAACTCAACGATTGAGAGATCATCACTTATGATAGGACTATTCTTCAAAATCTACAGCGATTCCAAAAGTATGATCCAATCAGAAGTGATTATCTCTCAACCGTTGTGCTTCGTATACGAAAGTTTTCCAAGAATTAAGGCCCTGTATGTATGTACCCCGAAATTTATCTTCGGTCACAAACTTGTTGAGAGTTCTCTATCTTGTTACAATCGCGTGTTCATAGTTCAAATATCGCGTGCTGGAGCTGTGGTTGTTAGTGGAAATTTGTGTATAAATAAATTAGAAATATGAAAATTAAGCGAGTCAGAAAAATAAAACGTAAAAAGAGATACAACGCGAATGTGAATCGAAAAAGACTGCGAAATAAGTTACACAAATTACCGATTATACCGTGGTAAGTTTTCTAAATTTTAGACTATCTTGAAATCTATTATGATTGCTGGAAAAGCCAAGATACAGGCTACAGTGAGCGTTAAAGACGGAGTAAAAGAAAAAATTTAGATCTAATCCAATCTAAAAAACACAAAAAAGATTCGTTCCGAAAATTTTTAGCGCTAACAGCAACAATAAACGAAGAACAGTACACAAGAAAAATAAATACAAGAAAGAGATATAATTGGTTTTAGAATAAATTTTATATTATTTTATGTTATTAGTGACGAAGTAAAAAAGGCATGGGAGCGTAAAAAGTCTTTACGTGCCAATTTAAACGAAATGGGTTTGGCATATGATGCAAATGAAGCACTGAAAATTCCTAATTCAAAGCAAGAAATGTTGAAGAAAGCTAAAAAATTAACTGTGGAAAATGAATGTTTGCCGGATCACGAAGATGAAGTTACAGATGTGTGTCCATCAAAAAAGTATGTAGTGGAACAGCTTGAGGCTGATGCAAAAGCACCTAGAGAACATCGTCTAAATATACCAAAACCACAAGCAGAGTTTCTTACATATTTAATAAAGAAATATGGTGAAGATTATAAGGTAAAAACTTTTCTTGGAATAAAAGTGTTATTATTTCGACAAAATAAAGTATATATATATATATAATTCTTTGTTCATAGGCAATGTCAAGAGATAAGAAAAATTATTATCAGTTAACTTGGAAACAAATAAGAGCAAAAATAAAACTGTTTAAAGGTATTCCGCAACAGTACAACAAATATCTTCAGAATACTAACATACAAGAATTAGAGAGTAAAGTTGTCTAATTAGGTATGTTTGTAAACATTTTTATATTTAAAATTTACCATTATATGGCATAATAGTAAACAAACTTAAATATACGTATGGTGTTATGTTTTACTTTACTTTTTTACATTTTTTCAACTTTGATATGAGTCCCACATAGAATTGGTTTCAAAACTTTATATCAAGTAAAGCCTCGCAAAATGATATAACTTAATGTTTCATTCTTTAAAGTTTTATAAAAAAATAAGTATATGTATATACAGTATAATTGAAAAATAGTTAAAAAATCACAGGTATAATAATAACATATTTAAATAATAGGACGAGAAATGTGCATATTTATGTCAGCAACGGATACATTATTTTTATTATGTATAAAAAAATATGGATTTAAGGTGCTCTTGAGAAACTAAGATTTTATTTTTAAATTGAGGTTTTTCAATATTATTCTTGAAACATTTTATGAAAAATAAAAATATTTGTCAATATAGTATTTAAAAAAACAAACCAACAGTTTGCTATTATAGGATTACACGAAATAAAGACACTTGATATAAACAGTCTTGCTTTAATTATACAAGTACGTAAAATACGTAGAAAAGTAGCATAGCTGTGTTATTAATGTGGCTAGGCGCATCTTGTGCCCTGAGTGAAGACAGGCTATTTTTCCGGCTTAAACATTCGCAATCACGCTAAAATCCTCGACATTGCTCGCGTATGTATCTTTTCAATCATTTTTTGGGGTAATAATGTCATCGCGGATATCGAGGCCTGAAGAAACGCAGGTCCAGTCTTGTGAAGATCGTGAAACTTCAACAACTCTCTCAAAAGTGTGTTTCTTAGATCAGATTACTTTATTTCTCAGACGTCCTAAGCTTTCGATCTCGGTTTCGAGCACGTCTCCACGCTAAAATATGCAGCAAAGTTAATACGTGGTGTGATGTGTATAATATAATTCAAAAGTATATTTGTCTAGTTTTTCAATTGTTACTTGTGATGCTTATACACGATAACTTTACCTGTAGAAATTCTGGTGGTTTACGTGTGAATCCTACACCGGCGGGTGTACCGGTAAGAATTACGTCACCTGGCAATAATGTGAAAAATCTAAAAGTTCAATTAATATTGTCAATACCTATATGTTTACTTGTGTGATCGTTTGACGCATTATAGAAAAAGATATGCGACTAACTGTGAAAGATATGCGACTATCTCGTGAGGTTTGAAGATAAGTTCGCTGGTGTTGCCGTCCTGCTTCAAATTACCGTTCACCCATGTTTTGACGGACAGATTGTTGATGTCGCATATCGACTCTTTGGTGACAACAGCTGGGCCCAGAGGACAGAACGTGTCCATCCCTTTGCCGAGCAAGAACTGGCCACCGTTCCTCTTCGACTTCTGCCAATCGCGCGCTGTTATGTCTTGCGCCACCGTGTAACCGAAGATACAGTCCTCAACGTTGTCATTGCTTACGCTTTTGCATTTCTTACCGATTACTATTGCCAACTCGGCTTCCCAGTCGACTTTCTAGAATCCAAAGATAAATCACACTTTAATAATTATTGAATTTATGAAACAAAAAAACAGCACAAAAAAACAAACGTGTAGTTTTCTATATACTTCGTATATAATATCGTTTGTTGTCGCGTTCTATTTTTCTGAATATTATGAGGCAAGAAAGCGAGCTAACAGTTGATAATAATGAAGGAAAATGATTAGCAATTGAAAATAATACAACACGTGAATGTAATTCTCATGTTAAAACTCGTAGTTGAAGCAACAAACCGTGCGAAAAAAACAGATGAGATCGTGACACAATATATTTGGTAAACCAAAAATATACCAGATTCCAGATTCGGCGGGAATCGAGAATTCTCAAGGACATGTCGATCGATACCCGGCAACGGTAATTAATATTTCCAACTTACGTCCGAGATCTGCGGCAGTAGAATGTTGTCACGAGGCCCGATGATGTTGCTGGGAAATTTGCTAAAGACTACCGGACTTGTTGGAATCGGTACACCTTGCTCCTCGCAGTGGCCGCTGTAGTTGAGGCCAATGCAAGCGAGCTTGTCCATGCGCGTGACCGGCGCTAAGAAGTTCACATCGGCCTCGGGTATAATGCTACGTCCCTCGGCGACTATTCTGTAAAGCATCGCATGCTAGACTTAGTCGGATCGCGAGACAGACTTTGGAATCGTCTGATCAGAGTTAATCAACTCGCACGCGAGGCAAAACCTGGTCAGTATTATCTTTTTTTCTTTTGCTAAGAGTGGGAAATCTTGTAATGCAATCTTGTTAAATGAAAAAAAAAAAAAAAAAAACATTAACGCTTGTGTAGAAAATCTATAAAAGATAAAAGAAAAGAAGAGGAGATTTTGAGTTACAAAAGTTACCTCGTGTAAAAATATTATTGCTTCGCGCGTAAGAACGTTAGTTCAGCTAATAATTGTCGTATAAATAGACGACATGCGGTTTTACATGCGCAACAATTGAGTTTCTAGACAGAGGAATGGCGACTCAAGCGTACGCACTAGTGTCAGTTAATTGCTTTTTTAATCACGCGGCTAAACTTCGCTTGATAATTCCAAATTGCTAATTGATAAACTTGATAAGTTTACGCTCTTTATGTACTTGTTATGCTGTCGTTTCTGGTTTAATTGTACCATAACACGCTCACACAGAGGTTTTACAAACAGAATTCTTCGTTTCACGTCTTCTCGGAGGTCAAATTATGCAACAAAATTGTTTCGTGTGATTTTACATTCTATTGAAACACGACATGCGATATTTATTTAATTTCAATAATTAAGTAAATAAAATAAAAACACAAAATAAAATTTATTTTTAATAATAATTAAATTATTATATAATTATTATAAAAACTAATATATAATATTAACTTCTTTAGTTTTATGTAAATTTTTACGTAACTTGTCTGTGACAAAATAATGACTTACTAGTCATTATTTTACGATATTACATGAATAATGTACAAATATATCATGTTTTCAATAGCAAGTTGTGTAATAGAAAGAAAAAAATAAGTATCTATTACGTATATATAAAAAAAACTTTTAATATCATACCTTTTTTACACAGATTACAGTAAACGACAGAAACGATGCACAAATGATTATTATCTTAACGAATTAATTATCATAACTATTATCTTAAAGAATTCATTATATCATTTTTATCGCTCGTCCTAGTTTGGTAGCTGAACGTCATCTACCGCGATTAAATTTAAGAATAAATAACAAAAAGAAAATAAATGGATTTTGTAAAATACAAAAAACTACAAAAATTTCTTTTTTGGCATATTAGAACGGATATAAAAAAATGCTGCTTCATTCACAGAGGCGTCTGTCCTAAAGAAGCTTGAAAGCCTGCCAATTGGCAGTGGCGCAAGGCGCCGTCTTGAGTTAGTATCAACAACTGCGTCTAATCGAAAGCCAGTTGTAATGATAAAATTCAATCTCGTGCGTGCAAGACGCAAAAATTCAATATGAATATGTGGAAAAATTCGTAAAATGTATGTACATTTACACTTAATTTCAACGACTTATGCGAGATAACAAAAGTGTAATCGGTAAAAAGATTGCGTTGGCAATATTTGAATGAGATCGGTAAATAAAACACCAGAAAAACATGCACTACACAAATACTACAATACATACATAATTCGTGAAACTTTATGTAATGACGTGATATGAAGCAATTTTTCCTTAACGATAGAAAAAATATAAATTTCAAGATACTTAAGTGTCATTAGTTGTCACGACTAGATCCGGTCTTTCAATTGTTATACCGAAATTGCTAAAAAAAAAAATGATGCACAGGTAATGGTCGGAAATTACACTTGACATTTCCTTTTGAAAACTATTTTGCTTTCAATTTGTTTGATAGTGAGAATTCCCGTTAACTCGTGAAAAGCTAAATTGTTGATAGTCTATATTGCTATATCTTATTTGCGCATGATAGTGATAAAACATTCGTTATTGCTTAATCGCCGTATATCGGAGCAAATATGATTTCTCGTTCGAAAACTCATTCTTATTTTAATGCTACTTCTATTCAGCAAGAGAGATCATTGACATTAATTTATTCGCGAATAGTAAAGAAACGAAAATAAACATTTTAAATGTAACAGATGAAAAAAGATAAAAATAATTAAAAACAAATAATAAAGAAGTTTATACGTGTACAAAACGTATCAATTTCTTTTTTAATGAAACTATCAGTCTGGAGAAAGGCGAATCGATTGATCTAATGAAGGTGTGGTCTCAATACGTTCAAACTTAAAAAAAAAAAGGGACTAATAACACATTACGTATGTGTGTGTAAGCGTAAGTAACTAATTGAAAAAGGGAATAAAAAGAGAGAATTACTACTTTCTCACACGGATTGAATGCTGAAAGCACCAACCTCTCTACTTCCCTCCTTAGGTCGATATCGTCTTCCCTGGTGAAATAAATGTTCACGATGAGCTTGAGTAATATGTTCTTTATTACTCCATGTATTATTCCACCCGTAATATTACACTATACTAAGATAGCTCAAAAAATCATGAAAAGCTTGTAAGATAACTGAGAGAAGTTGTAATCACGTTTATTTCAATCACGAGATATACGAATAGATAGATTTCATTGTTTTGAAAGTTTAGTTTTTCTAAAACAAACTTCTAAATAATCTTTTAATTTACAAAATTAATGTTTTAAAAAGTAAAATAAAGAATATATAATGTTATTATACTCGGAAATAAGCATAATACAAACATAATTCCATTCTTCAGCTTGATTTATATGAACATTGCGTAATCGCATGCTATTTAATTACATGTCATAAATTGATTGATTGATTGATTCGGCTTTATTTTTATAGCGCTCTGGGAAAAGTTCCCCTCAAGCGCATAATTAATAAATAAGAGACAATTGCGGAACTATCGGGCACAAAAATATTGACGCAACAATCAATAGTTTTACACACAATACACGGTCTCTCATTATCTTTCCAGCGCACATTATAATCGCATGGAGGAAGAAGGAGAGGGATCTCTATCTCTCTCTCTCTCTCTCTCAAAACTAACCGCCAGCTGTTTAAATCGCTTTTTTACCTTTTCGCCTTCTTGAGAAGGTCATCTCCGCCTTCGAGGAATTTTTTCAGCGTGTTCGGGATCCGTGAATCGACAGCCGACACGGCAATGATGTCACCACCCTGCTTCAATTGGACTCCGAGGTGTTGCGGACCTCCGGTCTTGTTTGTGAATTGAACGAATCTGCGAAAAAAATACAACCGGCGCCATTATATCGACCGGATAAGTGGCAAGAGTGATCCAGATAATAATCAAGTTTTACACGCGTGTGGCATGACTTTCTAAATACGTACACATGGAGAGATCATTTATATCATTTGCGGAGAGATGAAAGCGCAATTAAATAATATACATAGCGAAAAGTAATAAAATCACATATGGCGAAAGTTCTACATATAGATTTTTCTATATACAGATTTTTTTTATATATATATTTATTAATTTGTGAAACACCGAAAAATTTGATCTCTACGATTCATTGATTTAATATCGAAAAAATAAGAAGAAAATTCTCGGAAGAACTATCACGCATCATTCGATAGATCGAAAACCTTTCACATTTCGATAACTGTGCCCTCTAGCAGCCGAGGCCGCAATTATCTCTGTCTGTAAAAACTGTTTCGAAAATCAAACACAGCATAAAAACCAAATAATTTACATGTTTACAGAAAATAAGAGGTAGCTATTTTCGAATCCAAACGTCTCAAATTACTTCTAATCAAATCCAAGAAGATTGATATGCGTTTGATTACATTCTACTTCACGCCTATAATCTCGAGTCCACCTCCAAACACGTCTCTCATTATTTTGCATGTGAAAAAAATAAATTTAGATGTTTAGATCTAGAGTCAGCTGTTGCGTCATATTTTTTAGAAACGGACGTCAGGTATGTTTTCTCCAAAAAGAGACAAGCAGCTGGACCATAAAGTCGGGCCATGATTATAGATAAGCAACACACTTTGCATTCTAAAGACGGAATAGCGAGATTCGGAACGTCAGTCTCCGAACGTGGAAAAAAAGCTACGAAGAGACGTCGTTCGTCGCGCGAGAAGAAAAACGCTTTCAACGCTGAAAAAAAAACCAAAGCTTCTATATCTCTTACGTGAAAAAATAGAGACCGGCTTTTCCTCGCACTCACCTCATATCGAGCGTGCGACTCACAGAGAAATTCCTGCTGCCTACGAAGTTGGCGGCGACGACGGTGAGACTCGGATTGGTTTCACGTTTCCCGCACGAGTTCCTGACCGCCAGCCCGAACGCCCTGCCAAGCAATCGCAATCTCGCGCGGTATGGCATTATCGTTATCGCACCAAGGAAAAAAACCGAATAATCAGGTGATAAGAAAGAGAGCGAAGTGTATCTGTACAAGAGTAACCGAGAGACACACGACTTCTCCAACCACACTCACATGAAGGACAAATCACGACTAAGACGCACGGGGCACATTTATACAACCGTGCGGCTCTCGGGCGCCGCACGTACGTAGCGGTGCCACGTGACCCTGTGATAAAAAAAAAAAAAGTAATCCTTCTGTTAAAGCGCCTGGCGATCGATGCGATTTTCAACCGATTGCAGAAAACACTGAGAATAATTTTTGCGCGCGAAATGAAACAACTTATCGTAAAATGTGGAATATAAATCAAGAGCGTGTTAATCTTATCTTGCAACGATATCGATTAAATGTTAAATATTCCAGGTGTGGAGATGCGAATATGTCACATGCGTATCGTTACACATGTCAACAAACTTCCAAATATTTATAATAACTTATATAACTTACATTAATATAAGCAATTCAAGAAACTCACATACACAATTTTGCTTATAAAATATAAATATTCAAAAGTAAATGTCACACAATTAATTGTTAGTACATTTCAAAGCACATTTCATGTGTTATGTAATAATAAAACATGACAAAGATATTTAAAAAAAAAAAAGATACACGGCACTTAGACATCTTTAATATTTTTACTTCACAAAAATTTGTGTTCATCTATCAAAGAATACGTCACACGCATATATTTTGCTTAAAAGATATAACCACGTTCGAAAGAGTAAATATGTCACATGTGTATAATTTATTTAATTAATTGAGTAAAGTACATGATATTTTGCACATGATATGAACAAAGCGTAGCAAAAAGATAAATTTGAGGACAGAAACGATACACCGCACTTACAGAGATAACATTATTTTTAATACTCTTCTGTTCAACTTTACAAAAACTCGTTTATCTATTTACTTAATAAATGATCAGGGCAGCGGTTTTTTTCGAGTTATAAGAAACTCTTCTCGTTCGTGATACGGATTATACGGATCGTCGACATAATAGTGTCGTCTCTTCCACCATTTGGACACCATTTTATCTAGCAGCGTACTTTGCTGGGCGTTGCAGAACACATGCTCTCGCAATCTCTTCTTTCTCGCGCACGATTTTCTCCACAAATGTTTTTTTCGTCCTGCCTTTGTTCTAATCCATATACCCCTGTAAGATTTTATTAACTTTTTTATTTGAATTTTTTTTCAGAATTTATATCATGACATGTACGAAGTTATGTAGGAAAATTTATAAATTTACGATTAAGTGCAATCAAAAAGCATGAAAAAAACAATCTTAAAATATTACCAGTCTAATCTGTAAAAGCGTTTTATAACAGCTTTGACTGTTGCGGGTTTTCCTCGTGCCATAGTAAATTTAGTTTTTGTTCTGACAGGCAAAACTATAGGTTCTACCGGCATGGTTAGAGCAGGTTGACTTTTTGATGCTGCGTAACTGGAAAGACATTATATTTTTATATAATAAACTTGTTCAACATATTCCATTATTATTCACATAACGAAAATGTTTGTATGTTTTAATAATATATTATTTTAATAATATACTTTGTGTTACATTACTTTAGCAATGTCTTATGTCGAACTGTTGTAACAGGATCCCATTTCTGAACAATAGTGGACAATGCGCCAAACCCTCTGTACTGTGTCAGATTCACAACAGGATTACATTTTGAAGCAAGAGAATCAAAACTTGCCAAATTTGTGCTTGCTGCTCTGGTTGCAATTTCTGTAAGAATAATAGAATACAAAATATACGCTTTTCCAAAACCTGTATTCACACAATATCGTATTACAAAAAAAAAGTTCGTCACAAATTATTTACACATACAATCACGTAAACGTAATAAAACTCAAAACACGCGCAACTGCGCCACTAGATACGCAATTAAACAAGTTGAGAGCGAAAATAAATCTCGACGTGCATTCAGGATAAGAACTTCTCGCGATTTAAATGTGCGCGCGCGCGCGTTCCGCGTTCCGTATCGTTCCTTTCGCCAGGTGCGCAACATGGCGGACGCGGCGAACATAACCTGCGTAAGACGCCGATTTTCATCGCTTCTGTCGGAACGGGGCACGGAATCGCGGTGAATTATGGTGCAGCGCGAGGCCGCCGCGTGACGGATCTTCGCGCCGCGGTCGTCGATGACAGAATCGGTCGTGAGACACGCGTATACTCACCTCGCAACGCAGCGCTCACGACACGCAACATTCTTCTTTTCGCGCAGTCACCGACGGTCGGTGACCAGCTGTTTTTGTGCCGTCGTTCCCTTTTTCCCGCTGGCTGCCTGACCGGCCACTCGAAAGATGTTCCGAATTGGATTAAAATTTCCGTGCAACGGTCTAAATCGGGTACGTAGAACGCGGCGTACGCAAACGGCGCACGATCGTTCGACGGTTTTTTTCCCACCGAAAAATAAAACGTGAGAATTGTCAAAAACCAACGTCGCCCGCGATGACGGGGTCACACCGTGGCGATCACACGTCCTCGACAGTGTCGCGCGATGTTTTGCCACAACCGATTTCTTATCCTCGTGTTGCATGTCGCGCGATTAACGACGAGCGAAAAGGAATCAAACGTCGCGACGGCGACTGCTCGGTCTCAGAAATGTTTTTCAGTGAATAAATTCGGTCGCGGGCGACGTTTCGGCCCGCGTGTCTCGTGCGTGTGACAAAGATGGCATGAATGCGTGCTTACATAATTCCAGGAGTGTGTGCTTGACCGTCATCATTACTCTTTCAGGTCAAAAAACACGGCTGCTCCAAATTACACCTGACAGCGAGGTACTATGAAACGCGAGCGCGAGTTAAGTGCGAACCGGATGGAAGGTAAGAGTTTGACGAGAAGTTTTATATTTTTCCGATGACAAATCTCTCGCCGCTTGTCAATTGTGTTACTCGGTGTCATTATCGAATTTTATTTAATCCGAAACAGTTAACGTAATGTATTTCGGTTCAGTCACGAAGAGTTTTTAGTAAAATATTGTGCTTTATGTTAGAGCAAGTGAGGTTATGTGTGTCTGCTCATGTGTTTTCCTAAAATACAAATAACGAAGTATTTTTACGAATGACAAGTGTTTGGCGTCTGTCTTGTTTATGACCTTATTACGGCTGTAAATAGGAAAGATTGAATGATTACATAAAGTACACAGAAATAATAATAGATTACAAAAGCTGCAAGTTAGTTTTGCAAGTAATATATATTTCAGTTATGTAAGTTTTTAAAGTCATTGTTTTAATAAGGTCTTTCAATTTGCTTCAGGCTGTGCAAAGATGTCAGACTTGTATCCAGAGTTATTGGACCTAGATATTCAACTGCACCATCAAAAGGGTATGTAATATTAAAATGCAGAAAGAGAGATTTTATATTATTTTGCTGTTAGTATACTAAATCATATATATATTGATTATTATTTTGTCAATAAATATTTACATGCTATAAAAAGTTTAAACATAATTTTAAGTTAACTGCTTTGTTTATGTTTGTAGCAGTGAAAAGAGTCGAGGAGGTTCTGGAACACTCATAACTCTAGGAGCTGTAACAATAGGTACCTTAGGAATAATAGCATATGCAAAAACTGACCCAGAATTTCGAGCCACTCTGGAAGGATGGGTTCCTGGCACAGACAAAACTATTCGGATTATCTTTCAGGAAGATTCCAATTACTACAATCTCATATTTACATTCTTTGAAACACTAAAGCAAACGTAAGTTAATAAAGTTCATAGCGTTAATAATAAATTATGTTTACCGATGATTTTGTTAATGTAAATAAATCTTTCACAGGATATTTGGACTGTTCATAAACGAGAAACCAGAACCAAAAGCAGGTCGGTTACATCATAAAATGGATTGCAAGCTTACAGAATACATACGTGAGCCTCCAAATTAATCCTATTTCCTCAACTCCCGTTTTACACACTTGCCTTTTTTTGATATTTTATCTCTCCTTTGATTTTTTCCTCTGCTCACATTTCTTGAAATAAATAACAATATAATATATTAATTAGTTTTCTAATTGTACATAGGAATATTAATAATTATACTAACTTATAACTATCGCGCGTGTACATGTGTGTGTAGCACCAAAACCAGCATTTAAACCACTTGTTGAGCAAAAGGAACCGTCTAAAGAGAAGTACGCCGAAGTTCGTGTTAGTAAGGAAAAAGATGAAAAAAACGTTGGTACGTTTGCATATTGTTTTGAATATGCTTTATGTTGCGTGATAAAGCAAAAGTTTACATACAAAACAGAACAATACGTGAAACAATAAGTGACATAATATATATTTATGTGCAGTAGTTGAGAAGCCGACACCTTTGAAAAATGTGCCCGAGGAGTTGCTACCTCAAAATCTCGTCGAGTTGGAAACACACTGCGGCGAAGCCGCCGCTAAGGCCATCGCGGCGTATCAGAAGGCTGTGTGCGCGCTTCATGACTATAACAAAGATGTTGTCAAGTTGGTCGAGAACGCCGGCACTACAATAAACGAAGCCGTTTGGCAAAGGTGATAGTTATTATGCTTACGTAAGTCGTTTCACGCCTCATTTCTATATCGATTATGTAATTGGAAATTGTCGCGGTTGCAGTTTAAAAGAGGCGACGGAAAAGAAAAAACAGATGATACAGCAGGCGGAAGAGCATGCGAGAGACGCGGTGGACTCTCTTAAGCGGATGTATAATTTAATCGACGACACTGTACTTCAAGCGCCCGCTCACATGAAAACAGCCGCGAGACGAAACGTCCGAAAGATTTTGGACGATGTGGACGCGGCGAAGAAAAAATATACCGATGAGCTGCAGAACAGCGGCGTCTCTGAACAATTCTGGAAACAGGTTCAGACGGCGCGAGAGAACTTTAACGAAGAATTGCACATTCTGTTTCCCAAAATAAATATTCATGAGAAGAAACTGTCCGTCAGCGAAGAAGCCTTCGATTTATTTGTTCTGCATATGTATCACAAGGTCAACAATTTGCAGAAAGAACTGGAGAAACAGAGGGTGTGTTATTGTTACATTTATTTATTTATTTATTTATTTATTGAATATTTTCAAAAGAGAAAAACAATACAAATTTTTTATACGACTCGTTTTGTCATAAATAATACACATTTTTCCGGAAATACATATATTTATAAAACAAATTGCACGATTGCAGATATTGTACGAGAGTAAAATAAAAGCGGCGTTGAAGGCGGCTGGCGACACCACAAACCAAGAAAAGCTGGATGCACTAGTTTGCCTCGCAGTTGACAAAGAGAAACTTGCCATGGAAAGCGAGAACGCGAAAAAGGTAGGGAATTCTCGTGTTTTTTCAACTTTTGAAGCGAGTCGACACAGAAATATCAAATTTCGAAGCGACGTGCAAAGTTTTAAATTTGCAGACGCAACGCGCTATTTCGGTTTTGCGATATTTTTTTCTTTTTCGTTCATATTGCGCTCTATGGAAAAAGATAGATGCTAATTCGTTTACATTGTTTGTGTAATACATATGTATATATATATATATCCGCGAGGAAGGAGCAAAATGCTCGTACACGATTCACAGTTGTCTTCAAAGCGGATATTTGGCGTGCAAATCGTATACGCCGAGTGGTGCGTCTACGTGTTCTTGTTCTTCTCCTTCCCTCTCTTCTTCCAGTGTGCAAATGCTGCGAATATACGCGAGCTTTGGCGTCATTATTAATGTTGCTCCGGCGCGCGTTCATATGAGTTTGCGACCGCGCATTCATATCGCGGATCTGACTCTGTCATCGCGAGCACGGATACAGTCGCGCGAATTAAAGAGAGATAGCATAAGATTTTCTCCATTTATGAAATCTCTCGTAAGTCGTTTTACGACGATAAACGCTCGAAAGGTTTTCGAGGTTCCCGGAAAAATGTATTTTGCAATGTAAAAGAAAAATGAGAGAGAGAGAAAGAGAGAAAGAGAGAGACAGTTAAGAGTGGAGAGATGAAAGTACTTAAGTTGTAAGGTGAAAGAATAGAGAGATCGCGGTGATAAAGCGGGTCTTCATTAAAAAGCGCTGGGAAAGTAACGGAAAAAGAAAGTAACGACGAGTCACTTGAGTCGTAGCTCTGCTTGGCATTTATGCTTTTTTAGTGCTTTTTAAAAACCTTTCAGGCCGAATACAGATTGCACGTAAAATAATATTCGGGCCCTGCTTTATATATGTATAAAAGCAGCCTAAGTACATCTTGTACAATTCTTCCAGGAAACGCGAACATTTTTCAACTCGATTATCATTTCGATTATTCTTTTTTTTTTTTTTTTTTCTATAGTCAGATCTGATATTTGCGCAAACTTTTTTGAATCGAACGAAACCGCACGAATTTGTAAATTTCGGATCGTATATTTGGATAGAAGCGCGCTTCGTTTTTTCTGTTTTTTTTTTTTTTTTTTTTGTTTTTTTTTGTTACATAACAAAAATTCATATTAATACAGCATCGTATGTAACGTCGTTCATATTGCTTTCGGATATATGCCGCGTCGGACGGTTTCACCACCAGCCGTCGCTGGCTCTTTTATTTATTTCCATTTGGCCGGTCGCCAATATTTTGACAGCAACGGGCGAATGTTATTCGTCGGAGTAGACGCTGTGTTCACCGCGTACCTATTCGGTATGCTATCGCAAGATATCTGCTGAGGAACCATTATGACTTACTGTTCTCGTGGTTGTTCGACGTGCCTTCTTTTCTCTTTCCGCGAACTCAACTCCCCACCTTCTTTTTTATATTTTTTTCTTTCTTTCTCTTTCGGGTCGCGCGCTGTCGAATATAAATCTTGTCGGATCGACCCGGTCGACGCGCGCGACCTTTTGTTCCCGTTTCGGACAGGAACAGGGGTGTCCTCTAATTGCTATTTGTCCACGAGCTTCCGGTACCGCTTGTTAACGTCCGGTCGAATACGTCTCATCGTTAATGCGTCGCGCGTGACGAGATTTTCTCCCTCCCTTTCAACACTGTTTTCTTTGTCGGAGTCTGTTTAGATATCGAGAAGATTTTTGTAGCAAAGATCGGGGGATTAAGTATCACTCCAACCTGTGAGTTGGTTAAGATTCTCGAGATAACTCTTTGTGTCTGTCTTATATTCATTTCTTCTTAGTTGTTGTTTTATGTTTTATGTTTTTGTCTCTGATTTGTGATAGATTTCTTTTATGTTATGTGATTTTTTTTTTACGGTGTTTAATGTGTGCTTCATTGATGACCATTATATTTGCTCTCTCCGTTATCTCCGCGTTATCTATCACACGTATATGAGTGTGGAATTAATTATGATAAGACTCGCAATCGTCGCATAATTCGTTCATAAGTTGCCGCTGACAAACGGCCGTTCGTTTCCGCGGAAATCGGTTTCAAACGTCGGGAACAAATGCGACGAAAGTGTGCCACTTGGTCATCGCATAGGTGCTCGACGAATCGCGAAATTTACGGCGCGGCGCGCCGCTGTTCGTCATCGCGCGCGCACGGGATCTTTCTCTCGCGTCATTTAATTATAACGTACTATTCTTCTCGGAAAAACAACTCGTTCCCGCCGTTAACTCGAGTTTGCTCTCCGAATGTTTACGCCCCGAACGGTAGGTAGCACAGAGGTTGCGCTCTTTCTCTCTGCAAATCGTCAAGCGAACGGTCAGTGAGAGAAGGGCAAGAGTCAACTTTTTTTTTTACGACCGGAGAAGAGAAAGAAAAGTTAATTATCTGATTTTATGTTCCCGGAATAAGGTCTCGAAAAAAAATCGCGAAAGCAGATCTACGTGAAAACAGAATAAACTAGAATAAAATAGAAACTGTGAACAATAGATCAAGTAGAATACAATAAAAACTGCGTAGTTGAAAGAGCATTGTTTCCGCGTTTTTTTTTTTTTTTAACTCCCAATAGACAGATTTAACTTGCTTCTTGATTTAAGCAGTTTTATATCAACTTATCAAGTGAATATATCGAACAAATTACATTTATTGAAACGATTCGTATGATTGTGATTTTTTCCAAAAAAATTGTAAACAAACAATAACACAAAAACTTTGTCGAGCACCGGTATTCGTTTTTTTATCGAATGTTCCATTATATTTATGACGAGCAAATAGCTCTTCCCGTAAGAGCAAGAGATAAGAGTCGTAAGAAAAGTGAGAATATGTCCCATAGTCGTCTAGGAAAAGAAAGAGGTTGCTTGAAAAATTCAAAGTTTCTTATCTGCCACCACCGTTTGGGATTTCAGCCGTGGTCCGACTGCGGGATATCTTTATGGCCGTACACCTGAAAGTTATTTACCGCAACGGACGTGAATTATCGATAAAACTTTTTGCCGCGATTTGTTCTACTCTCGCGCGCGCTAGCGGAGCTCACCTATTGCTACTACCTGCCGTCGGGAAACAAAAAGCGAACGCTGAAACTCGTCCGATCCATTTTCCATAGTTTGTAAAACGATGCTCGTTAAAGTATCATCGATAACTTTTATCAAGCGCAAAATAAACAATTACATGTTGTTCGATTAAAAATCCACGATGTTTAAACCTCATCAATCGAGTCCACAATATCCTCCTAAAAAAAAACAAAAATTTAGTTTACGAAAATCTCACGCGCCTTTTTCAGTGCGGATGTTTAAATACTCCGCTGGGGACGTCGGGATTTAAATGGCCGCGCAACCTCATAATTGTAATTATGAGGAAAAATAATTACGTCACACGTGTGACGGGCGTTGAATATATTATTCCTTTAAAGATTCTAAAGCTTCAAAATGCGTACTTCAACGGAATCGTTATTTAATAACATTCCTTTGAATTCCAATAGCCTTCCATTTTCGATATCCGTCTTTTCCTTTCATAAATGTGCAATGTGCACTCTCATTTATAATCCCCAAGAGTCGCTTAGCCGCTTTTTTCGGACACGACGTGGTGTAGCACGCGTACTCCGGGATTCCGAACGATCTTTAGTGCACGTGTGCGCCGCAATCGTATATCTAGTTTTACGACGGAAGCACCCGCCGCACGCGGTAGGGAAAAATATTACGCGACGTGTAGAGAGCGACTAACCAGTTCGCGCGCAAACAAGGAAGCTGCAGCGTGTGTTTGCTGTCTTCTTCCGATGGGCATATTGTGCCAACACAAGAAATTAACGCCAACGTAATCGCATCTGCCGCACTGATCGCGCGCGCATTACCCTCCCGAACATTCTTCTCTTTCTCTTCTCTCTGTCTCTTTCTCTCTTTCTCTCTTTCTCTCTTTTAGAAGATCAATTTTTCCACTTGCCACTTCGTGCTTCCCGGCAAATGGCAAATAGATAACGTAGCAACCTTCTTCGTCCTGCGGCGAGATTCCAGAATAATTTAAGAATCCGGAAATAACTCCGCTCTGAAAAATTCGAACGGATTTTTATCAAGATAATAGACACACCGCACAGAGTAAAATCTTTTATTTTTTATTTTCACCAATAAAGTTTTCCTCGAAATTGTTGCTTAAGTAAATGACCGATTATTTATTAGTACTTTCTACTTTTGTATTAAATATTGATCGATTGATTTGATCAAGCAAACACGTCATGCTAATTATATTTTCAATTGAAGAAGTCCGACTGAACACGAACAATAACATTATTCTTCGTCGTTTAATTGCGTTTCAGAAGTTTCGTGAAAAGCCCTTCATTTCTCAATAGAATATTGATTTTCGATTGAGAGAAAATCGGAAATTCGAAACTCGGTTAGTACCTACTTTTTGACATCTCGCTCGGGAATAAATTTAAAAAATGTGAAAAATAATTCATTTTGCGCAAGATACACATTCCTGAAATCAAAAATAATATTTTCATTGAAACGTTCCCGTGGAACTGACCTCGCGAATCGTTATCGTAAACTGTAAACCCATCTCGTAACATAAAAATATGCGCAACCTAAAATCCATCTCGATAATTTTTTCTTTTTAACATCACGTATCATCAACATAAAGAAGGAACATAACGCACAAGGACGAAGATTCGTTTTCAAACATCGTTACGAGTCTTACGAAGAAGATGTAGATACAATTCTACTTCGCGGAAATCACATTAAATTATATGGTGTGCATAAATTCTTTGAATATCTTCAATTCTCTATTACGTTCATTCTGTTTTTAAGCTCGGAGAAAAGTCGATCTAGATTTTGTTAGATGAAAAGAAGGAGCTTAACTGACTTTTTCAGCCGTTCTCTGTATGTGTGTGTGTGTGTGTGTGTGTGTTTGCGCGCGCGCGCGCGCGTGCCCGATTATCAAGCAGGGCACCATTAAACGCAGACGCAAACTTTGCCAGTTTCCGTCCACGGCGTTTAGAAAAAAGCTCCAAGTTTTTCTATCGTGAACTTTCGATCGGTTGGCGGAATAAGCGCGAGGTGCGACCTACACGAGTTAATGGTTCCAAATTCGTTTTCTTTTCTTTCGAAGGGTTTGCTTCTCGATGCGATCTCTTCAGGTGAATTGTCGTACAAATTGTCGTCATTAAATTGGTTGCATGTCGGGAAAAATCGCCGCAAAATCTCACATTCGTCGAAGTCGCGAGAGAGATGAGCGCGAAATCCGCAAGGAATTGGCGTAACGAACTTATACACATACACTTTGTGTTTTTTTATATTTTTATTTTATTTTCAATAATTCTGATATATAAATACATATAAATATTTTAAATATTATATATGGCAATACGTGCGTGTGCGATACAAAAAAAAACAGATGATACGATATCGGGCGAGAATATCTGTCGCTATATTTTCGCGAGCGTAACAATTTTCGCGTGACTCGTCATGAATATAAACGCGGCTTATGCGTTTTTCTTCTACCGCATTTAATTAATCCGGCTTGGCGCGGCATGCGACCGGCGTTAGTGAAGTGCTTTGAATTTTCCAAAACGGATTGTAGAACGGCGCGCCGCTGGAATCAGTTCAGTTCGCGACAAATAAAAGCGTCTTACTTTGTGTGCTGTTTGTTCTTATGCTACTGTATTACATATAAAATTTTCACGTCGAAAGAGTGAACTATTCTACGAAAGATCGTTATGAGAAATTCATATTTCGGCAAAATCACAATAGAAACTACTAAGTAAAAGAAAGTTTGCGAAAGAAACACACAGAACTTGAATTTATTATAATTGCACATAATTATTAATAGCTCTTTTGTGCAAAAAATTTAACGCCGTTAAAAAATGTACGAGCTCGTTACCCCAGAGAAATGGCAAGAGTCTCTTTTTAACGTTGAGACTGTCGCAGAGTCGACGATAGGAATAGTGAAAAATGGCTGCTTTAAGATTTGCGTCTCATTTCCATTTGTCCTCGATTCCACCGCATTTCACGGAGAGACAACCGCGTCTTCGCGCATTACCGGCAATCACTGCGAGAACTTGAGCAACCTATTTGCCGAATCCGATTCACCGGACACGTGAATAGCAATCGCGCGCATTTTATAGAACACCACCGGTGGATAAGAGCAGAATCCTCCACGTAGACTCTTGAAACTCAAACGCGAGTTGCCGGTTCAGTCGGGCGTTAATTATTGACACGGGCTCTGGGCACACAGAATTTCGGGCGATGACGGGCATGTCCAGTGTACGAGCTGCTCCAGAAACACGAATCTCCGCAGACGTTGGCCGCAAACATGGTCAAAGGGCAAGAGGGGTCGAAAGCGCGAGTAAAGCGATCGAAATCGCGGACGGGCGAACAGAGGACGCGCGTACAAGATAGGGACAGACTAGACTTTCGAGGCTTGGGTCGCTGCCCAATGAGGGCGCCTCAGGGTGATACCTTAAGTGCGGATAATTCATCAAAGTCTCATTTGGCTAATGCCTTGGGACCTGTATCTTGAACGGTATTATCACGCCGAGGATAGTAATTGTCGTAAAGGAGAGAGAGCGCGAGCTTCTTGCTGAATTTTAATCTTTTATATGAATAAAGCTTTACGCGCAATCATCAAATGTATTTTTTTCACAAGTTGTACAAAAATCTCGCAAAAGTTTATTGCCATTTTCGTTAAATTGAATTCTTTTTCGATATTTAAGAGTTTCTTTCTAGTTGTTTATTTCTTTATTTCTTGTTCAAAAACAATGATTTTTTTAATACGAAATTACAATGTATCATACAAAATCGTATCATGTTTCTCTTTCGCGTAATTATTTATATATTCTTTGTGAGAAGAAACATAAAACAGAGAAATAGGTATGTTTTTTCCATGGCCGAAGTTTGCGATTGCAAGATCCATCTTCGTGTTTCAGCTGCTGGCGGAGCAGAAGAAGTTCGACGACGAGATGCGGCGGCAGCTGAAATTACAGTCGGAGATACACGCCGATCATCTTCGAGAGGCACTTTCGGTCAAAGAGCAAGAGTCGCAAAGAACGCTGCAGCGCGCGCTCTGCGAGCAAGCCGACGCTGAGTCCATAAAGCATAAGACGCAGCTTGCTGCGGTGGTGGGAAGGTCACGTGCTCTTGTGGCAGCTCTTAAAGGTGAGTACCTATCGTCTCCTTATATCTTGAGCAAGAGATATTTTCTCGTAATATCCTACTTGAAGGCAAAGCTTGAACCACAAAGCCCCGAATTCCTCTCGCTTCGGGAATAATAATAATACTTTAGGATGTTCAATATCTAAGTTAACATAAAAAAAAAACGCAAAGTCTCCTCTTCAAGCCAAACGATCATCAATATTAATGAGTCGATCGCTTTGGTCTATGCGATTGTCGATTAAATTTCGAAATTCACAATCTTTGACAATTGAGATGAGCAACGTAAATAACTCGCGTAACAATCGCGATTTGTGTTACCGTGAAATTTATCTGTTTTTCCTATCTGTTTCGAATATATTTTTCATTTTGTGTAAATTAATCTCTTGTAACAAATGAACGGATTAAAAGACTTAACAAGACTTGATCGCGCCAATACTTTTACGTAACTCGCATCAACTCATACATCACGTGATAAATCTCACAGAAAATCTTCATAATCCTACCAACACGTCTTTGTCGGCCTACAATAAGTAACTGTCCAACACGTAACGTCTATTGTGCTAGTCGGCGAACAAATCATCTTTCGGGGGGGAAGATGTTCTTTGCTTTTGCTGTTTCCGCTATTGTCACGGTGTTTAATTACACGGGCGAGCAAAAAATACGTGGGCCGACGCTCTATAAAGAGACCCGCGCGCGTCCGCGCGTCGAGAAAGTGTCGGGCGACATTTTGAGATGCTTGATCTTCTCCGTTTGTTTGTTTTTTTCCCCGATCCCTTTGTCCTTCCGGCGATAATGGACCTCTCGTGTCCCGATTTGGATCGGGTCAGATCCACCGTCGCGTCTACAGTGCACATCGATGCGTGATGAGTATTGTTTGACGACTTTGGCTCCCTGTCTTTCGCTGAACCGGACACGTGTAACTTATAGCCACAAATGTTTGCGAAAGAGAAAATATCGTACGTAATTGTTCGCGAAAGAAAGTTAGTGTCTTGTTGCGCACGTTACATCAAAAACGTCTCTTATCAAAGATAATGATTGATTGTTGACAGGAATATCACACACACACATATTTGAAAGAAACGTTTAGATGCGCACATTCTAACTGCGATGTCAGATTTGTGTAAGTAGTGTCACTTGTCAGTGTTTTTGTTTTTTTGTTACATCTTTTTCTTAAAAAAGATAAGTTTTACACTGATGTATTATTACATGTGGCGCACTTTTTAACAGTTTTTTTTTAAATATTTGTTTAGTAGACAGCGAACATTTATTTATATTCGTATTTTATTGAATTTCGGATATTTACCGAGTGTGAAATTCTTTCACCGAATAAAAACCGCGAATGTTTGTTCTCTTGCACATATAATTCCATTATATCTCGCGGTAGACTTTGTAATCCACATGTGCGGGATACACAAAATTCTGAGATGTACCAGTCCGAGATATCCCGGAGCGTGTGTGTTTGTCCTTTCTGTTTTATTGGTAGCAGAGGGATCCCGGAATTTAATCCGGATTAACCCTGTTCGAGTTTAACACAGCGATGGCACTTCCAGCAACTCCCTTATTGCCGTCACCCTCTTTCTCTCTCTGTCTCTTCTCTTCTGCTCTCTCGCTTGGTCGCTCTCGGTGAGAGAGATTAATTCTCGATTAACAAATCTCGTACGCGACATGCACTCGTTGCGCGACGCGCTGGCCAGCCGGGCCCGATAACTATCTTTAATTAGTTTCCGTTCGAGTAATTTTCCGCTCGCTAAACGGATTACGAACGCGACACATAGCGATATTTGCGTCGCGGTTGCGCTCTTTGCGCGTGCACGCGTTGTCGGCATAACATTATTGAAAATCGTTGTTCGCTCGTGAACGCCTTTTTGTTCGCGTTCAATGGCTCATGATCGAAAAAACGAAAAAAGGCAAACGTGTTTATCGCGCGAACATTTACATCGATTATTGTCGCGTTTAATCTGCCGCATTTATGCATCTTTGATACATAGATATCGTTCGGGAGGAATATTACACTTCATCTCGCGCAAAGTACGTAATAATAGTTCGAAGAGCTTTCGAAGGAAACGAAATTTTGAAATTACTTTTATTCGCGAGCGTTGCGCGAATATATGTCACGTGGAAGAAATCCTACTTCGGAATTCATTGCGAGTTTCTCCGACAAATCGGTTAACTTGATCGCGAAGAGAAAGATGCGACGCGTACTTTTCGCGCAAACTGTTGAAGAGACCGCTTTCATTACGCTCGCTTTCGCGCAAAGTGTTCTACCGATAAAAACGTCTTAATTTCCCGGTGGTTTGCTGGCGTTTATATAATTATTGTTCTAATTGCGGATTGTCTCTCGAACCAGCGACACCGGATTCGGCCAACCAGAATGTTTCCAGAGACGCGCGTTCTCGCGAAAACCGTCCGCTCGTTA
The DNA here is from genome assembly GCF_002006095.1 of Pseudomyrmex gracilis. NCBI lineage: Eukaryota > Metazoa > Arthropoda > Insecta > Hymenoptera > Formicidae > Pseudomyrmex > Pseudomyrmex gracilis. Next base: position 1,311,811 of record NW_018020592.1, on the reverse strand, counting down.
ATTAACTTCACCCAACAAGCAGACGGAAAGTGTAGGTGGAGGTTTTCCGGGTAAGGGGAGAACGGAGAAAGAAACGTGGAATACGGTGCTCACCAGTGTATAATATCCATTATCCGGCGAGGAGTTCTGCGTTTAATTTGGCGAATTACGTCGTTTTATACCGGCGCGTTTTGCGGGACCGGCGCGGTGATTCGCACGAGGAATTCCACTGGAAGATAATAAAATGCACGTCGCGCGAACGTCAAGTGGAAGCAAAAAAAGGGATGCATGCGCGATGAGATTCCGTAACGTGTAAATCCCACGTTGTGTAAGGACGTATTAAAAATACACAGGCATTTCGTAAACAACAGACACTTGTGTAAATATATCTTTTTTTGTAAAATAAAAAAAACACGCAAACACTTTGCTCGCGGCTGCAAGTGACAGGATCGTGCTTCATGAATAGAAATCAGCAAACAAAATACGACACGAAAAGAGATAAAAGAGACGTTTAAACACACGAAAGGTGTAAAATGTTTGATTTCAACGGGATATATTCGGGATCAGGATGAAATTGTGAGAGGTTGGAGAAACGATTCTGAAACTTGTTCACGTTGTAAAAGTGGCCGACTTTCGATCTTAATTTGGATATATATATATATGTAATAGTAACTGCGCGATCGTAACCATAAATGATCGCGTAGTGACAAGCTCCGCGCCAATCGGATCTTGCGATTCTCGCGCGTATATGTTTCCAGAAATGGAAACCTTTTACGGTTTCTGTCCCGAATATAAAATGTCGATACTTTGTCAACACCGTTACGCGCGATGCAAATGAATACAAGCAATTCGTAACCTTTCTCTTTAAATTAAATAAATAAACAAGAAAATTACTCGTCGACGGGAAAATTATTAAATTTTATCTCATTTCATTATGTCGATATAAAATAATCTGATGATACAATTCTGTCAATTAATCTAAATAATGAGTACAAAAACTGTTTTATTAGATATATCTCAAGAGATTCTCGATCGCGAAGTTGTAGGAAAAAAAAACAGTAGTATCATGCAGGATGGAAGCAGTAAAACGATTGCATGCGAACTCTGGACGAGAGAGATCGCGAGGTCGCGGTTTTACAAGTCCGACAAACCGGCCAACGTGTATGCGCCACATATGCCCCAATTATAACTTCCGCCATACGTCTCTCGCGGGCGCTATTAAGGGTCAGTACACAGGCCGCCATGTCGAGCGCTCGTGCGATGTCGGTCGCGCGAGAAGAGGAGGGGAAAAAGGGCAGCTAAAAAACGCGCGGCTGCATTTTGCATTCTCGCAAGTTCGCATTTAACGTAGGCGCGTTTATACGACGCTCGATGCGACGAGCTCTCGCGCCAGAGAAGAAAGAAATAATAATTTGTTGGTCGTAATTTATACGGTAATACCGCGTGCGGCAAAACACGCGGAATTGTTTTTGCTCGCGGTGCTATTAGAACGAGGCGCGGTTCACACAGTTCTGAAATATTCTTTCAAATAACTACTACTAAAAGAGGGAAACAACGACATTTAATCTGATCGCAGAAACGAAATCGACGCGTGATTCATTAAGGAGTCTGCAATTACGGACGCGATACATCGTGCATATTCATGCACTTAACGAAATAAATTAGAACCACGCTGCACGCGACGACACCGTTTGCTCGCGTTAATGTCGGTCGAATCTTTCGGTAGGAAGAATAGTGGGGAGAGAGAAAGGGGATGCGTTATTCCGCTTGACGTCGATGTGGTTTACCGCATCCTGCTCGACAAGCTTCCATCTCCCGCGAGAGATACAGTGAGGAATGAATCATCTCATCGAATATATTCACCTCAATTACGTCATGTTGAATTCATCCGCGTTGCGAGTTCCGTCGGGTAAGTCGCGCGAAGGAAACTGCGTTTGACGGATTTTACGGAAGAATCCGGCTTTCGTGCTGAAGACGAAGCCGCGCGACTAACGCCGAATTCGCATAGAAACGAACTTGTCAACTCGTGGTATATACCTTAAATACGTTTGCGCGAACTATATTTTCACACGGAATTTACGATTCGCGCGATAATGTCGTCTTCGCTTTTTCGCGATATCTTTGGCATAAAAGTTGAGCCGATGTCGCAGGAATTAAAATGCGATTCTAAAGAGAAACATTATCGCAATATGTATTTTTTCTCTTCAATTGAATATAATAAATTATCTCCACGATAAGACAGATAAATAGATAGATAGATAAAGAAAGAGAGAGAGAGAGAGAGAGAGAGAGAGAGAGAGAGAGAGAAGGGGGAAGAGAGGGAGAAAAAGAAAGAAGCGCCGTGATCTCGTCTGATCAATTGATTCGATTAAAGGCTATTGGCTAACGTCGCTCGTTACCCACGGGAGCTAAAATTTAAATCGGGAACGATAAATCTCTTAATCGCCTACGGGGTATCGTTTGACAGAATTTATGACGTGTGTTTTTATCGCCGAACCGCTCGCCGATGTTCGCGTAAAGGAACTGACTTTGCACATAATTTTTCCACCGCTTGTAAACTCGAAGTACTAGATATGAATTGTATTATAGCGGGGCATAGAAGATCACTCGCTGTATCAGTTATCGAGGAAGAGTATGTAGCATAGCAAATCTGCGAAAGAGTTTAGGATTCAATATCCGTGAGAACGGACTTTTTTTTTTTACAAGGCTGCGCGCGACAAGACTGTGCGCGCAAGAAAATCGGACATTTAATCGTTGCTCGCGCAGGTGCGACGTTTACGATTTCATATTTTCTCGGTTGCGCGTGAATGGCGCGGCGATCATGTGCGAGGGTCGGAATCTTTCTCGTAAATCAGACAGAGTACGTGTTTCTCCTCGTGCCGAACGTTTTTTTCGGAATTAATAACCGGCAGAAGATGTAACCGTGTAGAAACGCATAAAACTCGAGATAAGAAAAAAACGATAGTGGAGTATACCAACAGAAACACAGTATTGTATAAAAATTGTATTTTAATGAATTTTTTAAGATATTGCATGCAAATCTACTCTCAAATTAAAAAAACACACAAGATAACGTGACTGAATTTTTTGTATTACTAGTTTAAAGGAGAAAACGTTATATATAAATACTATTTCAAATATCAAATACCAACATATCGTATTTTAAATATCGAATTGTAATAAAAATTCAATTACAAAGTTAAATAAAAAAAAAAAACAAACAAAAACAACGGATAAACTTCCGTTGTTGTGCATAGTTCTAACGCGTCGTTTACATAACGGTCACGTACGCGGTTTGATTAAACTCATGTTAAAAGGATTAAAGGGATATAGTGTACACATAGTTTTTGGTATATATTTTTTATAACATCCCGTATGTGCTTTATGCCGAGTGATTCTCGTTCCCGCGAAAGTGGTTTCGCGAAAAATCAGGAAAAAAGAGAAAGAGAAAAAATAGGTCGTCGGACTGGTAAGTTCCCACACATCAGTCCTTTCTTCTTGCCCTTCGTTTGTGGCTGCAACGTTTAGAACCCTCGCTCGAAAACGCTCTTCGAGAAGAAAAGCACACTCGTTTATGTGAGACTCGAAATAATATAACTAATATAAAGGAAAACTCGTCCGTGAGAAAATCTATTTTCACCACAGTACTGATAAAAGAATCGCGTTTTGAAAAAGTCATTAAAGTTACTCTTGATTATGTGTATTTTATTTATAAGTAAAATTATCCGACGCTTTTTCTCTCCGATTGACGTGTTATTTTTATAAAAAATTGTTTTCTTTTCTCTTGCTTCAAAGTACAACTTTAAAAAAAGAGGAGCATATATTATTTGTGAAGAGTTGTCAATTATTAATTTTTAGATGTGCTTTAAGCACGAAGAAAAATACGTACGTTCATATGTTATCTGATTTACGAGAGGATTGCAATTCGCTCGCGCGGTGCTCTATTTACGTGCGACCGAAAAAATATGAAATCGTAAATGTCGCGCATCTGTGAAAACAATGTGATTATTTGTTTGGTTTTAGATCTCAAATTGTTTTTTCCTTAAATAAAAAAAAATAAAAAAACAACGGTTATTGTCACGTTACTGTTTCAAATAAATGTTATTCGAATTTACTTTAATAATTTAGTTGAAAAACAGCTTAAATGTAAGAATACTTAGAATAGGCCTTAAAGCCAGTTGATTACTGTTTTAAGTGTTTTATTTTAATTAATCAAAATTGAGAAGAGCATTTCTCAGAACGACTTTTGAACTTAATAATAATCGCGGATTCTCGCGTTTTGTTTTTATTCCTAGAATTTTCCGGGTGTACGAAGATTTTTTTTTATCTCCGCGCGCACCACCGCTGGCTGAGATAGCGTGTCGGCGAAATACGGCTTAACCGCGTTCTTACCTCGTCGCTCGAAATGCAACGCGCAACTTTCCCCGATGAGCGCGCTCATCTCCTCTTTCTCCTCTATTTCGCGCCGCGTGGTTTTAACGTCAGAAGACAGAGGCAAAAAGGAAGAGCAGCCGTGTTCTCTCCCAGCTTAGTACACTCGAGGTATCCGACAGAACTCTCGCTCGTATTTTTAACGGCCCGTGGGGGTCCCCGCCAGTGTTGGCTCGTGCCACTTTGAAACTGCACGACAACAGAAAATAAAGTCCGGGAGTTCCCGTAACAAATAACGTAGCCAAATGACGATACTCGGTGTGCTTCTCTCCTTGCGATAAAAGAGAAAAACTCGTCGTTAATGAAACAAGTCCCGGCCGGGTTACCGATCAAGGAGTATATATGTCGGCTTACCCAGAGGGTTATAATGTGTTGGTTCTTTATCGAATCGAAACGGATCGGAACTTTGGCGAATTTTGTAGAACGAACGACGCAGAAAGAACAAAAACAAATTTATATAGGCCGCGCGTTGAAAGCGAGTAATATTCTCGATTGTTCTCTAATCGGTATAATTGTTTTTGTCGATAATTTATATTGGAATTGAAAATAAAATCTCTTCTATATCTGTTGAATGCGCGCGTGACAAGCTCAGGTTGGAACTCGTATACGCGAAAATAATCGGATATTATATATATTTTGAATTGTTGACTGAAAGCTCAGTAGCTAATTAGAGTATTTGTAGATTCGCATTTCAATCGCCGCTTTATTAAGAACACATCGGTAGTTGGCATTTCCGGTTGTTTAATAACGTCCAATTAGCAGCGTATTTGATTACAAACATAATATGTCATATTCCGAATAGACGTGCACGTCACACGACCTCGAGTCACAAAGGCAAATGTTATAGATTACGCGGTAAGCTCCTTGGTTTAATGTCAACACGCGTTCCGCCTAGATGGAATATTCTCAAAATATGGAATCGGAGTCGAAATAAGCGGTTGCGCGGTTGAGCTGTTGCGTTTTTATTCGCGCGGGAATTTTTTGTTTCATACACTTATAAATAATCTGGCCAGCGACGGGCAATATAGGAGCGACCGTTGTCGTCGACAAGCGAAATCAAAACCCATCCGCAGTGCAGCAGTGCCAAATTGATCGCCCTCTATACCAAAGAGCTTGTTGTTTCGTTCTTTCGATAGCTGACGTTTATTGTATTTTTGTCAACATATCAGTGAAGCGAAAAGTGGCGTGTCCTTAAAACTTGTAGGAAGTAGGAAGTAAAGAAAAGTTGAATAAAATATAGTGAAATGTGCAAAATATATATCCGAAGTGCTCGCGCGCTAGATAAAAGTCCTAAGGTGTTCGCAAATAAGTTTTTAACTAACGTCATAGAATTTTAATTAGCGACGCGATTAATTTTATTTCTCTCACTTAAGAAACACTCAGAATCGCAATCAGGACACAAACAGTATCCGTGCTTGTCAAATTTGATTTGTTTACGATAAGTAACGAATCATAACGTATTTTTTATCGTGTATTTTTTTTATTGTAAAAATCAGGATCGCAACACAAAGTGTTTCCGATATTTGTTTGTCAGGTTTCTCCTGATTTGTTTACGAGAGGACACGTAAATCGTAACGTTTAACGTTGCCTCCCATCACAATCCCGGCGTTGTACACGCGCTATGTCAAGGTGTAAACGTATGTACGTACGTATGGACGCGACGTTTGATTTTGTGACGTTGACGTAACACGCGCTATGCGGCGCCAACAGCTCGTCGAATCGTGTTTTGCAATAAACATCCATGTATGTATATCCGTTTTCCGACTTGATTGAAATAAGTGTCCTTTGATTGATACGCCATCGGCGGCCTGGATTGGTTAATTTGTTTATAACGTCATATTTTGTAATTTTATAAAACACGTTCTGTTTGTCTGCACAAAAAATTCTGTGTAATAGTGGAAACATCGATCTTCCATCAAAATTTCCCGTAACACTTTTTTCGCGAAATTTCTGTTGTATTTTTTTAATCTCTCAAGTTTTATTCGTAAGTGTTCTTTTGCGCGACACACAATTGAATTTAAAATCAAAGATCTGATGGAGTATAAATTCCCCCGTCAAATTAAGCGAATAGAGACAGTGAATTCATTTTAAGGCCGATGTAAAAAAAAACTCCGTCGATCGACAACTCTCTTGCGCGAGATAGATTTAGTAATATTGTTTATTGTCGGGGACGGTCCACTGTGCTCGGCTCTTTAACCGCGACTAATTCACGAAGCGGACAATAAACCGTCGCGACGTCGACGGATCGCATTTGCAGCGACGATTAATTATCCCTCATTGCCGCCGCGCGAATTTTCCTACCGGCTAGAACTTTCCATTACGCGTCTGATCCCTATAGATTTTCTTTCTTTTTTTTCTCTTTTCTCATGCAGCTCGAACAAAAAGCAATCAATTATCGGACTCGGACGACGGAATTTTCGCGTTTCCGCGTCACAACGTCTGTATTCCATTTCAATTTATTCTCTTCGCCGCGTCATACGTGATATTCTCTTTGAGGCGTATGTTTTTATATATCCTAGTTTTGGCTAACCGCATTTTAAAACTATTTTTATTACTAGATTACTAGATTATTGTATAAAATTGAAGTAGTATGGAAATTGGATTTTCTCTCTCTCTCTCTTTCTCTCTCAAGTATTTAAAATTATAGTACGCCACTCGGCGCAAGAATGTAAATTCATATTTTATACATCTCGTTCGAATAAATTAAGTTTGCATGTAAAATTGCACGCGAACGAGAGAAAAAAGTGAAAAGTTCACAGAGGTGCAGCACACGAAAGTGATACGGTTGCGCTATATCCACGAACTTAATGGAGAAATGAGAGAGAGAAATTATTTGCAGGTAAGCTAAATAGGCCGTTTGCTTTTCCACGTTGTGACCGCAACGCTGCGGCTTGGAAATTTAATTTCGGCGGAGAGTTTGTGCGGACGCTTGCACTCCTTTCAGATATGTTTTATCGCTTTTATCTTTTTAGTAGCCGAGTTTGCATTCTAGGGTAGCAATTTGACGCGTCTTACGCGACTAAAAAAAAAGAAAAACAAAATCACCTAAAATAATTTGCTTTCAGTTATAATAGAATTTTGGCCGTAACGCCTGCGTGGATGCTGTTTTTATTGTTTGATTGTATGTGTTAATGCACGTAAAAAATAATCGGATTAATTTTGTCTCGGAGAGTCGCTGCGATCTTATTTTGCGATTATCACGCGTATCGCCGCTCTGCTGATTCGCTGGAGATTTGCGCATTTCCGCAGGAGAAAGTTTGTCGCGTTTTACACGGTGTGCAGCCAGTGAACCATCGGGAAGGGAGAACCGCGTCACGACGCAATGTGCGTTGGCGATGGCAGAGAAAATCGTTTGGTGTGTTTCGACGTGGTAGCGCGAGGGTAGTACAATCCACCCTTTTGTCGTGCGACGACCGCATCGTTACGCTCGTCAATGCGAGAGCGTTCGAAAAACAAGGTCACAGAAAGGGCGAAGAGCAGCAAAGAGAGAGACAACGAGAGAGGGAAGGAGAGTGTGGATGAGAGTGAAAAGGGGATGAAAAAGGAAGAGAAAACAGAGGACAAGCCTATGTGACGACGAGAGCAAAGCACCGTAGTGGTTCTCGAAATTCGCGCAACTCTCGAAGCGTAAAATGTCACGTGGCTTTACGCCGCTTAATTCATTGGACTGATTTAACCAATGTTTTGGCCGGTCTCATAAACGATGAACCAATGGATCGAAAACGACAGAAAGCGAGAGGAATGAAAGAGGAAGAGAGAAACGAACGCACCGCTTTCGAAATTCGCTTGAATGAATCGATAAGTACTGTCCGGTCACAAATTCTCGCGACAATAATGCGAGCGTTCGAGCTTTCTCCTTATCGATTAGTCGAAATTTAAACCCTTGAAAGAACAAGAGAGAGAAAAGAGAGAGATAGAGAGAGAGAGAGAGGCAGCGGCAGAGTGTGACCTGGCACGGTGCCATCGGATAACGTAGAGAATTTTTTGCGATGAACAGCGGCAAGCGTGTAAATGATTATTGGATTGAAAGTTTGAAAAATATGTGTGACAGGGAGCGCGAAACATTCGCTGAAAAAGCATAAAGATATTTAAGAGAAGAAACGCGTTTTAAATTTATGTTATTTTATTGCAATAATGCAACATATCGAAGTTTACTCACATTTTAATTTTACTTGTTTTGTATATTTTATATTTATTATATTTACAGCAAAACATACGTATTTTCCATTGAGTTTTGCAACATAAAAGAAGTTTTATCGGAATATACAAAAATTGATGTGTATCCGATTCTGGAGACAAATCGTTTACTGAAATTTTTCTATCGATACCAAATACTTGTCGGATTGAAATTTAGGACACGCGTCGATAATCGAATTCGATTCAGTTAGGTTTGCTCTCTTTTGGTGTGGCGACAATTTTTCACAAAGAACTTGAGGCGATATTGAAAAAGACATGTTTCTAAACTAATTACAAGCTTTTAGTTTGCCGTTGATCTAATTACGTGCACTCTTCGCGACTGTACGACGAGAAAAAAAAATTTCTGTGTAACAATTACTTTCTTCGCGACATACAACCGCCTCGGGTAGAAATAATGAATTCCGTCGCGTAACGGGCTGTGAAACTTGATTCATCCGAGTAACGTTGGAGGGCCGAGCCATGCGCTTGAATAAATCAGTAATTATCCGGAATAATTGGACGCGTTTGGAAGTTGGATAATTCCCGTGGATATACGACGAATTTAACAGAAACTTTCCGCAGAGAGACATCCGGTTCGGAACCGCGGTTTCGCCTACGTAATAACGCGATTTCGTCCGTAAGGAGGACGAGAAATCATCATCGAGACAGAAAAGATTTTACTTGAAGCACAGTTCAAAACCCTTCGACCTTTTTTCGTTTTTCCGCGTCGATGCTCACGATCAGCTCGAGCGTGAAGGAAGCAGCTGTGGAAAGTCCATCGCAGAGAAAGAGAGAGAGAGACGAGGAGGAGTAAAGGGTGCATAAATGGAGGAAAAATCGCATAAAAGGAAGGATAATAGAAAACAAATCAGCCGTTATTTTGATACTTAGAACTGTCGATCAAATCCACGCGTTATCCGCTCGTAGTTTAATCCAAAATTTGATGCTGTGCGATTTAATGAAAACTGTGTGTTGTACAGTGAGAAATGGCTGGTGTATCAAATATTTTTTTTAAATATTCGGCTCTACACCATTAAACGCTTTTTTTTTTGTTTTAGGCACATTGTTTTATAAAGTTGACGGAGATCGATTGCTCGTGTGACGCGGTGAATATTGCGAGTTATATGGAGTCTGGCACCTAAATTAGAACTATATATTACATTAAAACTTTCCCACATTTATCTTCGAGGATAATAAGCGGTCCGGAACATTCGACAGTTGAATCGTTCATTTTTCTCGTCAGTTATATAAATTCTGACAGACGGTGCAAAAATGGAATAGCAAACGATCTGATTCACACTATACGCCACAATGTTGCTGGAATTATTGTGGGATCCAGCGAGTATTGGCAATAAAACTGAACATCAGTCGCGCGACCGACAAAATATAAAATCACAAACTTAATAACCGCGCAGATGTCTCCGAATAATTGATTTTTACGACGAGCGACGGATATACTTAGACGTTATATATCGCGCGGAATTTTCTTCGTAGTCTAGACGCGTCGTCGTCGTCGTTGTCGTCGTCGTGAATGACGTTGATGCGATTTTTGTTTGATTTTTCATAAAGCGAGATGACGAAGCGTACGACGGATGAGGAAAATTTACATATGAGAGAGATCTCGAGTCAAATCCTACTATTTTCGATTTAAAGTCTAATTGTAAATTTTTTTACAAAGTAGATACCGCGTAATGTATTGAGTCTCTAAATAGTGTTGCTCGCGCAGGAAATAGAATAATCTTGACCCGGAATGTATCGGCAATAAAATGGCGAAGCAGAACGAGCAATAAAAGTCGAAGTAACAATTGGTTGCACGAATACGGTTGAGGCGGTTTGTACGGCAGTTTATGAGATGGGGTTTGCGAAATCGTTTGCTTATACAGCGAAATTGATAATACGGTCTACTACCTTCTGGTTTTTCCAGAGGCGCGATAAAACGCGTGCGGGCCCCCCTTCTCCGCGTACACGCCAAGGATTAATTTAATTGCTATGGAGAGAGAACGGGGGAAGTGCCCGCGAGAACCGTCCGAATTATCGCGAGAAATGATATTGCCGCGATTATTACGATTCGGTTATATCCGAACTCGCGAGCGGGCCGGTATAATTTAAGGCGGGAGATTAACCACGTCGGTTTGCTGACTAAGCCCCTTCGCGAAAGTCTTTTTTTTTTTTCTGCTCAGTTGAGCGTATTACGAAGAATATTTTGTGAAAGCATGATAATGTTATTTGGGTGACGAAAGTGCGCCTCGTAATTCAACGGAGCGATAAAATTGCGGACTTGGTGAACGGGGGGATTGGGGGAAAAGGACGGGGAGAGAGTGTATAACCCTCTGTAGCCGAGGGAGATTAATTACGCGCGCGCATGTCCTCGCAACATTTATGCTTTCAAAGCCATTGTCGTTATAAAGAATGACATTGCACTTATTACGGACTGTAATTTCCTTTCGTGTTCTCGAAAGTGCGAACATAAATTAATTGTAATTGCTCGCGTAATTCCGTCTATGTGGTTGTGATGAATTTCGTGATTACGTCGGAGTAAAAACTGTACCACACAGATTTAAGCGAGCGCATGCACACGAAAGTCCAGAATTAAACTCGTATCAAGCAAATGACGAAAATCGCTTCGTCTAAGTCAAAGTTAAATGACTGAGATCTCATAGCGGTCGTTCGGTTTGAATGGAAATGCGGATTGCCGCCGACGCGAGAATGAAGGGAAGGAAAACAGGCTTCCTCCGTCGCGGAAAGCCACACAGGAGAAAATCTCTAGCGCGAAGTAATTTTCTCGAGACAAGATCACTCTGTAAACCCTCTATCCGGATTGATACGCGTAATAAATCACGAGTTGGAAGCTCGGGGAGATCCGGGACGGGTTCTCGTTCCTCTTCCACGTTACCGGCGTTAACGGCCGTATACCCAACGAATCTCTTTCTACTCTCCGGTCGCTTTACAGTTCATCAATTGCGGATTCCGTCGCGGTCGTCGGGACGACCGACAGGATGGACACTTGTCGTGTCGCGCAATTAAATTGTGATTATCTCTGACGATCACATTTGTTGAACGATTATTCACAGTCGCGTCGATGAAGTAAATATAAATACGGAAACCGAAACAGAGACAAGCGCGATTGCGTTCGATCCGCTCGCTGTCCACTTGATCCGCTTTGCGCAGTGTGCATAGTGTTTATTTGAATAATATTTCCATGCACACGTGATCCGCAAGCAAATATTTGCAATGATGTAACAGTGTTCTCTGCGTACTGTCAATTCCATCATGTATATTGATGCCGAAGTTTATTTTTCTTCGTCGTTGCCAATTATTTACGCAAATTTCGACCGACTGCACACTTATTGCATTTTATCACGTAACGCAAATTATGAATAAATTTTTATACAAGTATCGTTACCAGCATAATAACAATAACAATAATATAATATAATATATTTCAATTTTTAATGTTTTAATAATCGTCGCCTGTACACATCGGACTCTTTTATTTTTACAATGAAAGAGAATAGCGTGCGTTATGTGCGCAGGAAACGCGCTCTCGCACAGCTCGACAAGCTTTCATAATTCATGTACATACTGGCGCGACGAGATTTTTGCCGTGGTGAGTGTTGTTATCGAAAAATTTGTCCGCGTCACGAAAATGCGCAAAATGTTTGTCAGTGTGCTGTAACACAACGGCGATACCTCCGAGAATTACTCGAATCGTCGAGAAACCTCCGCGGGTACGTCGACGCAAATTGAATTAGACGAGAGCGAATTTTACGAATCGATTTCTCTTGACAATTGCGGTTTTCTTCTTTTTTTTCGGCGATTTTGCGGCACGAAACGGTGAGATGAAATTCAACACCGACACGATTAATAACGCGACGGTGCGCTCGCGCATTAAGCTTTTATTCCCGTATTCTTTATATTATCATTAACGACGATATACAAATCAGATAATTTATTAGAGTCTATTTAATCCGGGTGACATTTTTGCAAAATGAAGTTTCAGAACCATGTAATAACTTTTGAATATAAATCTTAATGTAACTATCTCTTTCTCTCTCTTTCTCTCTCTCGCGATAATTTATGATCGTAAAAATGCAAAATTATGCAAATTCAAAGAAATGAGTGCATTTTTTAATTCTATGAACACCGCATTAGCTCTTCTTTTTGACTATTAACAGACCTAAATTTAAATTTTTAATCTGTAAGGAAAATCCCGTTCTTCGGTAGTTTTTTTTGGGAGTCAATTATGAGAGGAACTTTCTTCGGCGCAATGTTTTTGAGCGAGACAAAAAATTTATTTTTGTTTCAGCTCGCATAGAAGAGGAGAAGGGCGCGTCGAATGTGCAGATCCTTTGGTCGGCCTGTCAGGCCTTGGCCAGAGCGGTAAAAGTCGCACCACCGGGAGCACCGAAGGATCAGATACTTCGACCGCTAGCGCCCGAGATCAGAGCCGTCTGCAAAGCAGCGCGTAAGTATTTTGATTGAGTTTTATAATGATGTAATTACATAGGAAGTTTCCATACGAGAGATATCACATTTTACGGTAAACTCTCTCGGAGTCAAACAGAACTTTTCTGTTCGACTTCGGAATCGACAGAACTTTTCTGTTCAACTTCGGAATTGACAGAACTTTTAAACACTCGATTTTTGAATGACGCGACAATCTCTATCGCATTTTATATAAATCCCTCTCAAATTTTTATTTTATATCTCTTTAGTTTACTATTATTATCTACATCTATATGTTCTATAAATCGTCTCTATCATCTCTATTATTCTATATTTTCATTTCCTATGTAAACATTCAAAACGTTTACATAGTAACGCGCGCGCGCAACACAGTATTATTAAATTTCTCACTTAAGCAACGATGTATATATTTCAAATATTTTAATATGTGTACTATACGTTAATTTGTTATACGCGCGAATGAACAGAACTCGCTTTCCAAACAAAGAAATAACACGACTTGCTCTTAAAGTAATTTCGTACGGCAGGCTGCAGCCTCTCGCGTTTGATACAAAATATGGCAGGAATAACTTTTGAAGCACTTAGTTTGCGAAACTTAAAGCAGGGTATGTGTATATACCGTAGACTTTACGGTCTGTAGCTGCCAGAGTCGCTTGCGTCTCAGTTCCGCACTGCAGCCACTCGTAATTATTATTAGCTGCTTTTGTACACATCGTTATTGTATGTTTTTCACAAGTGAGCTAGTTAATTTAGCACCGAGAAGCTGAGGCTTAATTAAATCTACAATATTTTCCATGTTTTACGGTATTGCTAGTTTCTGAACCGGTTAAATATGCGCGCACGTATCCATTTCCATATGCGCGAAACACAGCCGGTATTAAGACAAATAATGGTTAGATACACGTTCTCCGTACACAATTTTTTTTTTCGCGCTAAGCAAGTTTATTTAAAAGTTACCGTGAGTTTGCACCGAGTTTCTTTCTCCAGAAGTAGTTCGGGATCACATTTTAGTGTGTGGGTCGTTTTCTAAGAAAAAAAAGTTCGCACGGACATGTGTTTTCTTTTTTCGAGCGACTTTTCTCATTTTTTCGTTTTTGATGACCGATTTAAAACACAACGACGCGAAAATTTCGCGATGTCAATCTTTTCGGCAAGTTGTACGTTTTTTTCGCCGACCGCGGTGTATAGTTGAATTTAAATCGCAGCTGGAGTTGACGAAAAGAAGATGAATGGAGAGAAGAAAGGATGAAGGGAAGAGAGTGAGAAAGAGAATATTATTCTAGCTTTTTTCCGTTCGAGAACGATTATCGCACGCGCTTTAATCGCTCGCCGCGGTCGGCAATTCGTATGCGGGAACTCGCTTTCGTGAGTATAAAAAACTGGAACAATAGAGAAACCCGACGACAAGGTCTTGTTCAAATCGAGTGCGTGTATGTGGGCCACCAGAATCGGAGTGGATAGAAGAGAGCTCGGTCCAAGATTTACGACTTAATCGGAAGCTAACGTTCATAAAGGCCGCCGGGCCTTTCATTTCACTGAGTCTGTGTCGGTCTGATGGAGCGCCACGTTCGTGTTCATTAATTATGCCGCGAACATTCGCGCTTAATTGCGCTAAGTGTCTATAAATTTTTTGTCGAGCTTTTTTTTTCAAGCCTTTCGCCGTTTTTAGTCTCCGTCGAGGAATCGACTCTCAATTTTTCTGCTGAAATTCGCAGTTGCGCAACAATTGCGCGATCCGACGAGATTTAATTATCTAATGATAATTCGCGCATTTGTGTAATCTTGCTGTTAATATTATATAAGCCACATAATTGTTTTGAAATTTAATCTCATCGAATATTTAGTTTTTTATTTTTATTTATTTATTTATTTATTTAGCACGTGCAAGCTGTTTACGTGATCGGATAATGAGATCTCGCTTATCTGCGTTTAATGATGGATAAGTGCTTTAAAAGCACTTGATGTATTTAATAATCGAGCGAATATCCAATGCGTTAAAAATGCGTGCCTTCATTGTGATAAGCTTATTATTATACGTTATCGGTAAAATAACCGAACGCAAACCGCACTCTAAAGTGCGGTAAATATTCGCACGAATACATATTCGCGCAACGAATTGTATTCATTCAATGTGGGAAAGATAGAATTTGATTTGTTGTAGGCACAACGGCCACAAAGTAAATTTAACTATCGCGGAAATTTGATTATTGCAAAAATAATACTGTCCACGCTGATTAATTTTGCTCGCCAGGAATCACTCTGAGTGTGTGAGCCGAGAATCGGTAATTAATATTTGAATTAAACAAACGGAGAGCAAAGAGAAGAGAAAAGAACGAATATTGTGTGTCTGCGCGTTTGTTTATTCAGTTTTCCATTTCTTTTCTTTTTCAGCGAAGGAAGATCCTCTGGTGCATGCCGCTCTCCAGAGCATTCCTGGGGAGGCAGCCAAAAGAGGAGTGCTACCGGAGGACGTTCTTCGCGCGAGGTTCCTCAAGGTGATTTTGTATTCCGCAGAGTTACTCTCACATATTCACTTATTTCACTTATCTTCTCAGACGCGTAAAATTGCTATCTACAACATTTTTCTACACAGCGTGTCGTGATTCAATAATAAACGGAGTGCAATTCCGTGCTACACAGCCTCGAACTAAATGCGGAATAAATTTTACTTTCGAAAAAAGGTTATTAATTATTATAGTTGTGTTTATAGTCAAAATTGTTTATACGTGAAACGTACCTGTTGTGTGTAATAACACGGAGTGTAATAATAACAAGTTCTTGTACAGAGATGATTAATTACAATTTCTGGCAAGTTCGTTCTTATTACGTGTTCCTAGATAGAGGGTGTGGCGAGAAGGTTAGCCATGGTGCCTGAGGAGGGTGCAGCTTTGCCTGTATATCTCCTTAGCTATCTTCAAAATTTCCTGATCATCAAAACGGCCAATCCCATTCCGAAGTGCGAACTCGAAGACGAGCCAATCGACGTCGATTTGCTGAATACGTACGACATATTGCAACGTGCCAGGTAATAATCTTTAGCAAATTGGTACAAACTCGGTGTGTGCGACGTGTGTGCGTGACGGGCTAATTTTCACAAGTTTGCATTTATCGTGCGCAAAATTTGAGCAAATATTTACGAGTAAAATTCTCAAGAGACATTCTCGAAATAATGTAAAATTATTTTGTGAATATTTATCTGCAAAATATTATTAATAGCGCGCATCTTTGTTTGAATTTTGTCGATAAAACGTCGAAGTTTTTCAATGACAAAACGCACGAGTGAGAGAAAGATAGAGGAAGGTTATAAATAATTACAGCGCAAAACATCCGCCGATGCGTCGCTATTTATCGCATCCATCGATTAAATGCACTTTTGTTGTACTCGTAATTCGAACGGCAAATTTTGCATCACGCAAAGAATCCTTCTGTCTCTCTTTCGCTCAATGCGCT
This sequence comes from Pseudomyrmex gracilis, assembly GCF_002006095.1. Classification (NCBI taxonomy): domain Eukaryota; kingdom Metazoa; phylum Arthropoda; class Insecta; order Hymenoptera; family Formicidae; genus Pseudomyrmex; species Pseudomyrmex gracilis. The sequence goes on along the minus strand of NW_018020592.1, from coordinate 1,295,308 downwards.
CGGTGACCCTATAAATTGTGCCCGTACGAGACCCTAAGGACCAGCGAGAGAACGCAATATATCCAGCCGACCATCAACGGGGCGGGAAAGACGAAAACACCTGCCGTAATATCCGCCACGTACACTTTGACAAAGAACACCGCCATTTACCACTCGTCAGGTTATCCCTGGCGAAATCCGGTGGCGAGCCATTTCACCGACTTATCCCTTAGTTTTTCTCGTGTCAGCCGACTCCTTCGGTTTCCGGGCTCTTGTCGCCCGATATTTCCGGTTTATATCGTAGGAAAGCACCAAATAAAGCACGCACGTGTGAAACGTGCGCATACTCTTTGAAAAACATTTATTCAGAGTGAAGCACGCGCACGTCAAAATATTACAATATTTGCCAGCCGTGTGTGCGTGTTTTTCTATATTTTAACAACGTTAAAGTATTTATATGAAAAACATTTATGTGGGAAACGCGTTTGCGGTTGACTTTCACGAGAGAATGTGGTTATTAAAAGTTTTATGTTGATAATAGAATATTTCGCACGACTGAGAAAACAGTTTCGGCACGCGCGGTTTTACGGGAGGGGATCTCACGTTTGAAAATCTGTGAAAACGACGGCATGTGTTTTCGTTCGCACGAAAAATTCATGCTCGATCTCGCTTGAGCCGCGCGGCGCGCGAAGCCCGTGCGAATGCTGTTCGCGGTAGTACAACATTTCGCCGCGCGTATATACACACGAGACGTAAAAAAAAAAAAAAAAACAGTTCATGATGCGCCAAGAAGTTAGGAATAGGATATCGGCCACGAGGGAGAGTCTCTGGTCAGTATCTATCGCACACGGCTTCGCGAAAGATAGTTTTTACATAACTTAAAAGCGCTTTTCGCGCGCACGCTTCTTTTCGCACGTCTGGTGCTGTTTCACCGCGAGCGGTTTGCGCGCAAAATATCGAATGTCGGCGCCGCGCCTCTCACGGAAGGTGGGAGGGTTAACATAAAGCCCGATATTCCCGGCACGTAGTTACACGCCTTCCTCCGTTCGCCATTTCTTAGCTGTGGTTCTCTTTATATGTGGCCAACGTCTACAAATTAAAAATATATTATTCACCGTAGCTCTCTCGCGCGCGTGGATTGCGAAAAATAAAAGAAGAGAGAGAGGAGAATGCGTTCGCGCAAAATGTCAAAGTTTATTATCGACGCGCAAAACACAATTTTACAGAACCCTGCAAAACAGTCGCAGTTTGTTTTTGTTTTTGTTTTTTTTTTTGCGCCCTTTGTTTATTCGACTTTCACAAATTGTAACATGCGAAATTGCGTTTGATATGTTATTAATTAACAATTCAATTGACGCACAAACAACTTTCCGATATATAGATAACATTGTTACGTAATTGCATATAATTGCGTACTTGGTGCTTGCACTTGGCGCCCTTTTCATCGGAAAGTGTCACCGCGCGATACAATTATTCAAGTTATTCTTCTCTCGCCCGCTCTCGAGAAAAGCGCGAGCGGTGTATACTGATGAATACTTTAATTATTCTGTTGGAACATATACCTCGTTCGCCGCCGCCGCCGTCGCCGCCGACGCGAATTCCCGACGTGCAAAAACAAACCGATACCGCGACCGACATTACGAATGATATTCAACGTGAATAAAAAAATAACGCGACGCTGATGCGGACAGCATATTTTATTAGCTTACATACCTAGGCCTATACGAGCTCAGATGACTCGAAATAAGTTATCGCCGCTCTCTCATTGCTCTCGCACCGTAAGCTTTAGAATGTACATACACACGTGTAGACACGGCGTGACACGTTTACTCGCAGCGCCGGTGAAACGAACACATGCATGAACTCCAAAGCGGACGTGAGTCTTCTGAATTTTTAATTCCGAGGCGCACTGCGGTATGCACACACTCTTTCAGCACACGCTCGCAGAGCGAAATTCTCGAGTTCTCGTGGATGCACCATCGCGTACAGTCGATATATCACTCAGGGAAGATACTCGTAAAAGATTTCTCGAATTTGAAAGGGAACGCCATTGTCTTTGCTGATTACAAATGAATACTTAATTGTCGAATAAATGCACTCTAGAATTTAATCTTTCGCATTTTGCACTTTGGTTAATCGAGAACGGACGTAAATGTGTGAGTCAAATAGAGAACATAATTATTTAAGTAAATTCTTCTCTAATTACACCACGGAGTACACCTTTAATTGCGATTGTATAATTTAACACTCCAACAATATTTTGTTGCATTTAGCCGCTTACAATCGCGTTCGATTGTAAAGTTTTATAGTGTTCTTATTCTTAATTTAATTTAAAAAAAATGACAAATTTGCATAATGGATACTAGAAGGACAGAAAAAAAGTTCTTTCTTCTTTTTTTCCGCTTTGAACTCTGAGTCAAACTTTGCTCCTCGAAGTTTACTTTATCATGCTCGACAAATGCGGTATCTACTTCCGTTACCATCGTCTGCCAAGTCAGACGTGCAAATTCATCTTTATTGTGGAATCAGTATCGAATAGCGAGTTGGCCTAGAACGTTTGTGCTTTAAGGATGAAGAGACTTCTATTTTCTCGTGGAACCTCGAGTTCCTCAATGCGTTATTTTATATTAGCGGGATATATTCAATAAGAGAGAACTTTTCTTTTCATAACATCGAGAAACTTCACGTGGAATTCAAGTTTCAGAAACTCTTTGGGCTAATAATACCGTCCACTTTGGATAGCCACAGAAATCGATTCTCTTTCGTAAGTCGACGAATTAGGACAGAGTTATGGATTCCCGAATTTATATATTAGCAAAACAACCTTTAGCACAATCAAATGACACGTAAATAGAAATTCAGAACTCTCATATTGCTTGTTTTCGATAAAAAAAAAAAAACCGATGGTCACGTTTGCTTTTAAGTTTAAAGATAGCACAATCGTACGAGAAAGACTGACCAGAAACTAGTTCGAAAAAATAAACCGATCGATGTTAAGTGAAACCTATCGGCGATGGTGGTGGTAGAAACAAACGTTCCTACATCGAGAAAAAGACGAAAGATTTTCTTAATGGATTTTAAGGATTTATCTCTTGCGGATTGTGTGAAGGTTAAGCGTGGAAGTTTCCGAGGCAAGCGCGATATCAGCGAATATGAAATCCGAAAGCAACAAGAAACTTGCACGTCCGTGCCGCGAATTAGGCCACGTGGACCACATAGTAACCTAACAGAGTTGATTTCAAGACTATGGATAAACGTTTTACATGTTCCATTTCGCGTAACCATAGCGCAGGATTCGTCGTCGCAACGAAAAGGCAGACGTTACATTTTCCAACGGACGTATTATTGTCCGTTTGATCGTATTTTCTTTGAAAGCATCAAGCACTTGTTAGCAGACAATTGAAGATTGATCTCAACTCAGCATTTTCGAAATATATAATTCATGTTTTAATTGTAGCACTTCAAGAATATAATTAATGCGTTTTTTTTTTACAGTGACAGAAGTAACCATACTTCTCTTTTTTTAAATAGATCTTATTATTCTTATAATTATTTTTTTAACATAATTATAGATCTTCGTAAACGAGGAAAGATACGAAAGAGTTGTACACAGTTCATGAATATTAACAATTTGTTCAATTGAACGATGGTTTTTAATTGCGTTGCTCGCGGTCAGGTAAAAATTCGTTCGCGTCACTTCAGATACCAATACCGTGTGTTTTTTCTTCATAATTTGCCTGTAAGCCGTGCTGGAACATTAATCTCATCTCTTTATCGTATCGGAGTGATTCGAGTGTATATTCGTGTCAAGTTTTCATCCTACGTTATCCTCTGCACGCGTTATTCTCTTCCCCCCTTTTGAAGTTTCGTGTTTCCACGCCGGGAGAAAGACGACATCCGCGCCAGATATCACTAACTTAATCCTAAGCCGGTGAATAAACATTCGTCTTTCTCTGTTTCTCTCTCTCTCCTCTCTCTCTCTCTCTCTCCAAACGAACGAACGAACGAACAACCACGCGAGAGATGAGAAAGGGAACGGGAATTCAGTTTGGGAGACGCTTATCCGGGATGCGAATTTTTAACGAACCGTAGTCTACGTAGATCGGCGCTTCCTTTTGGAAGGTTGCGTCTGATAGCACAGTTTCCGGACGTACCGGATGTCGCCAACTATTCTGCCGTGAGTGCCTCGCCTTTTGCCAAACTATCGCGCTTCGCGCGGACTCTCCGGTATTTCTCCACAAGAGCAGAGAGAAAGGTGGAGGAGGAGAAGAGAGGAAGGTATGTTCTTGTCTGTGTTTCGAAACTCGGAGATGAAGTGGCCAACGGCAGCCAGTTGTGCACTCGTGAATAACCATAGAGAAATCGGCCAACAAATCTTCCACGTTGATTGCTTCCCACAAATTGCAAACCGCGAACGGGTCGCGTTGTTTGCCAGGCATTCGATTATATAGCGAAATTTATGAATCAATATAAATTTATTCAGAGATCAAATCCCATTATCGCACAGAGTACGCTAAACTGCGGTCAATAAGTGAGAGAATGCGAAAAATAGTCATTTGTGTGCCGTGGCTTCGAACGGTTGGCCGTCATTGGTTTGTTTCAGATACTGGTTGGATCGTGGCGACTTCAAAATGACTCTGAAATACATGAATCTGCTCAAGGGTGCGTCCAGGAGCGTCGCCAACGACTGGATGAGGGAGGTCAGAATTCTGCTGGAGACGCAGCAGGCAATTGACATCCTGCTGGCGTATGCAGGCGCGGCCGGTCTCATGTATCTTGGCGCTGGAGACTCGCCCAAGGTCAGTGCACTGATAATATAAACTTATGCAGGCGAACGCGATTAGATACGACGGGAGGTGCTTCCGGCAATTAATAACAACACACTATCTCAGTCGAAACAACGATAGCTTGCTTATAACGTTTCCATACTAATAACTAAGTAATCTTGAGCAGAGTCACACAGCATGAATAATATCAACTATTATAATATTATTGTTTTTGTTTATATTTTCGATATCGTCGATCCGTATAATAAAGCAAGTTGACTGTCACCGATAGTTGGATACATAAGAAAGCTTTATCGCAACTAGAAGCCAATATCTGCGTAGAGAACCTCTCTCTTTATGTCACCCTTTCGATTTTGTCCAAATTGTTCCAGCAGAAGTAAACACACAAGACTGTCCCGAAACACGAGACGGAGGCATCTATAGAAGAACGGGGCGGGGGTGACAGAGGGAAACAGGGAGAGACACGGAACGGGAAGTCGAGCGACTGTAAACGTTGAAGGGGAAAGGAAGAACACAAGAGAAATCGCTGCCAGCCTTGTATAGTGAACAATGTCTTTTCTAGCAATTAAATAATAGGTATATTGTCGCCGAGAGAAGCAAAATGTGTAAAACAGAATAATGCGCTTTTCTTTGCGCTTTTCCTTGAATAAACTCACTCGAAAATGATCTTTTGCACGGAAATATACCCTCGCGCGCGTAAATATTGGTGTCAGCATTTGAATTTCTCGATAAGAGAACATCGACTATATGTCGTAGATGATGAAGTTACGTGTGTATTTTGTACATCTCGAATCTCGAGAGTGAGCCGTTGAGCGGAACAGTGACAATAAATATGAAATAATTCACATATTTAAAAGATATAAATATATTATCGGAAAGAGAAAGAGAGAGAAAATACATATATAATATTATACTAAAATTATATTATTTTAATATATTTTATTGAAATAAACATTTTGTTTTATAATATATATTTCGGTTTCATTTTCTTGTGATTACTCATATTGCTTCTTGTAAAGCAAAGAATCTAAATTAGAATATTTTGTCGAAACAATTGTGTGCGAAACTCGACATAAGTCGAATCAATTATTTTTAGCTGCCACTATTCCGTCCAACGAGCTTAAATCACGACGGATTAGAAAGTCAGAGATCGCAAATATCGAGGTGTAATGTCGGAGATATAGTCGCGTTTAAAGACGGCGGCTGTGTAAAAAAGTGTTTATTGCAGTGCGAAATATAAATATACGTTACATCATCACGTTACACTTGCGACACGTGATCGATCACGTTCGTATCTTGTTTCAAATCGCGCGTGTCGCAGTCCCGTATCTTTTTTTTTGTGTGTTTGCAGCTTCAGTAATCACTCCGCGCGCGTGTCCGTATTCTGCGAATTCTCCTCGTCTCCTATGATCCCTCCTCTATGACTGAGAGAATCCAAGTACCTTTTACCTTTCGAATGTCATTTCTCCGCGCACTCAACTCCCGATCTCGCGAACTCCACACCGATCGTCGCGTGCCATTACCTCGTCTTCCGTCTGTCGCGATCTTGACGAGGACGGTTAAACGTGCTAGAAATTATTGTAAAAATTGGAAATAAAAAAAATGTTGATTGACCAGGAAGAACTTCCTTTGATCATCTTGGACTGTGTAATTCAATGTTTTTTTTTTTATCCGTTTTTTCGTTCCCAGCTCGTTCTTCTTTGAAGAAAAGAAGACCTGCACAAGACCTTGCGAAAGACAATACGAAAAAAACTATTTTATTCTTTGAACTTTTGTTTTACAAAGAAAATAGGAATAAATTATACATTCGGGATCGCTAAGTATAAAAGAGTAATATGTTAGACGTCTGTTTGCAGGTGATAAACTCAAAAAGCGGTCGTAAATAATTTCGAAGTAACCACGGAAACTATTCGCTAGTTTATGTCGTCGGTAGCTATTATGTCGCTCATAATTAGCGCGCAAAGTGGGTCATTGTGTAGTTACGATGATCCCTGAAAACTACCCTGTAGGATACTCGGAAGTGGAAATATGGACTTGTAGTCAATATTACTACACGGTCTTTTGTAATCAATTGCTTTTACACAGGTAAGTACACTTATATTTAATTTTCATAATGCATGTCCATAATACACGTTCGCTCGACTACATTGTTTCTCGAAGTTTATGAGAATGGCGTTAATATTAATTACACAAAATGTTCTACGCCGAAGTTTATAATGCGTGACTGAAATTTTTCTACTGCTGGTGTTCATTCAGCAACCGCGTTGTTTTTCGCGCGATTTTAAATAATAATTCTGTATGAAGAATGAAGAGATCGGCGAGAAGAGATGAGTACATAGCTAATTGCGTTAACTAACGACACTAATGACACCGGTGGAAAGAACAGCTTGGGGAGTTTCGTTAGAATGTACCGAGGTAAAACATACGGGTCGCGCGCGCGCGCGCGTGTGTGTGTGTGTAGAAATAAAAAGCAAGTCCAAAAACCATGTAACAATAGCACACGAGCAAAGATAATTTGCAGTCGAAGATTTATTGCGGATTAGTTTTCAAGATGAACAAAACTCTGTAGTTTTGATTTAAAAAATTTATATTAAAGTTCGGAGCAGTAGAGAAAACAAGATATTGAAGAAATCGCACACATCTCATGCTTATAGTACTCAATAAAAATTTCACGCACCTTACTGATGCATGAGTTTGTGGCTCAGCTGTTTCGTAAAACGTGACTTTTCTTTTTCTCGTGTAAAATGTCACACGCAAATTTAAAAAGATCGGGTGTTGGTGGTCTCTTTTGGGCCTTTATTTACCGACGAAATAACCGCAAGAGCGACGTATTTCTGTATGAAATATCGCTTTACGTTGTTTTGCGGCAAATAAAGATCTCAGAGGGCTCGGTTATAAAATACACGCGCAAAGACGACAACGGGGTCGCGCTAATTGGCGACGTTAATGACACTCGCGGCCGTTTCGCTTTAATCTAATAACGGTGAGTCGGTGTTCTGTATGTATAAAGGATAATCACATCCTACTTGTCCCCCGGGCTACGCCAATCGCGGAAAAAGTTTGCGTTCGCAAAGCGGCTCGGCCGAATGAGCACTTGTGCGGACTGTTTCGCTACAAAGAGGCTCAATTAATTGCTCGATGAAGACGCGAGACGCAGTATTTTGCATTTAAATTCATTTGTTAAGCAAAAACTCCGTGAGCGTAATTCGTATAATTTTACGGTGCATTGCGGGGATTTTGTGTTTAATAATAAACGGATTATAATTAATAACAAGAGATTATTAAGCGCTTGTTTTTTATTTATAAAAATTTCAACGTTGAATGAATAAAAATATCTTTTTGTAGATATTTTTGTCCAAAACTAAAAGTTAAATTTTTATTTATTATACACACGAAGAAAAACTTTTAATTAATTTGATTATCGATAATGTTACATATAAACGGAAGATATTTTTTGCGTTCTAGAAATTGATCCTAGCGCAAAGCTTATGCGATCCGTAACAGCAAGGCGAACATCCAATTTAAAAGCAATTTGCTATCCACGTGTTTACGATAATAGGCATGCTCGTAATACCGTTGCGTCGAGTTCGATGTGAGTTTAATGCGCGTTGGATGCTTCCGTGTGCCAACCGCCATCGACAACGATTGCATTGACATTCATAACTCGCCCCGGTCGGCGTCGATTCACTCCGAATTAGGAATTCACTCTGCGATCCGTCATGTTAGCTACAACGATTGTTTCGAATTGCCAGGACGCTCCGATACGCCGGAAAATACACACTGACGCACGAAGTTTTGCGTACGAATAATTCACTTCAAAAACCAAGAAAGATTCTGCCGTGGATTTTCTTCTTATCTTACGACAATTTTCTTTTCTTTTTCTCTTTAATTTATGGTATTGGTTTTTTTCTCGGATTCTTCTTTAATCCTTCCTATATAAAAAAATTCATTCGGACCGCGAAGTGCGCGTTTTGATATCGAATGTATCGTATCTATTGTCTCTTTTCCGCGTTGCCAATTAGTTGCCGGTTGGTTGATCGAGTCGAGTCGAGTCAAATCAAATCGGTAAGATCGAGAAAGTAAATAATGACAGAAAAGCGATTTTGAGAGAGTTCGTCGTATACATGAAGAAAATTAAAAACGTGACTAAAGTAAAGTCACCCTGACAAGAAAGAGTAGAACAACAACACGTGACTAAAGTGACGTGACTGTAATTTATATTATATAACATTAAATAATATATATTATACATAATTTATTCATATATTTATAATATTATGCTTTATATTTATTATATGTATTATATACACACATATAATACAATATAATTATACTAGTAAGGTCACTGACCTCGGTCGCGCGATCTTGGAAGGGTCACTGACCTCGGCCGCGCGACCTTGGCGGAGTCACTAACCTCGGCCGCGCGGCCTTGACGGGGTCATTGACCTCGGCCGCGCGGCCTTGGCGGGGTCATTGACCTCGGCCGCGCGACCGCGGCGGGGTCACTGATCTCGGTCATGTGATTACGGTGTGTGTGTGTGTGTGTATTATATAGATATAAAATATTATATATAATATATATAATCTCTTTTTTATTCTTTTCCCTGTCAATTAACTTTAGTCACATGGTGTTTTTCTACTCTTCTTAGTCACGTGTTGTTTTTCCATTCTCCTCTTTTTCTTTTATTTTTCGAGTTTGATTTTCATGTGTTATTTCTGACATCTCTCATATGTACATCATGTGTATTGTTTGTGAGACGTATATATTAGCTGTCATCGCGGTGACAGGTTGTGTTCACTGACACTACACGGGAAAATACAAACAATAATAGCTTGCGCGTAGCGCGCGCTTGTGTTGTGATAGTTTACGTAAGTTTTAAAAATTGGAGTCACGCTCATTTTTTTTTTTTTTTTTTTCACGCTCTACACTCACCAATCGCAATTTCTCGCCCTGGCATTGTAGATCTTCTCCTCCCCTCCCACCCCGAAACCATCAAACCGCTCGACATTCTCCCGACTGTCCCCATAGACGCATACATGTGTGACGACAGATATTCCTATCAGACGGAGGAATGCAACAACGACAAATCGAAATAACAACGGCGCAATTTCACGGTGGAACGGTCGTTGTCGGGGAGAGACAGAGCGCGTCATATATCGTCCGAGGAATAATTACTGTAGCGGAAGGACCGGGGCGTCTCTCGCTGTCGAACGGACCGTCTGGAATTCCCGGATCGCCGAGGCGAAGCGTCCATACTGCGGATGCCAAGGTGAACGTACACCACCGAGACAGGGTGAGTGCATAAACGCGCGCACACGCTTGTCTCTCTGCCACCTCCTCCTCCGACATCGGCGACCCCGGGAGTGTAGTTGCGGGTGCAGGGCAAGAGATGCACGTGGCACACCGGTACGTAAAGTAATAAAGGAGTCGCGATATGCTCTGCAAAACGAGCTGCAGGAAATGCACACGCGCCACTGGGGTACGATCGGGACGTATAATGGCACCGCAACGCGACACTAAAGGTATGAAATACGCGCGGGAGAGGGTGAGGATTGCGAGAAAATCCGTCGAAAACTAGTGAAATTATTTTCGCGACAACAGCGAAAATTCTAAACCGGGGCATGCGAGAAAGTAATTTAATTTATATGTTTTTTTATTGTTTCAATATACAGCTTTATTGTTTTAATATACAGCCTTTTGACGTTACACGACAATATTACTTGATTAACAATTGGAATATGAAATTTCCAATTGGAAATTTTTGCTCGAAATTACAGCATGGTAGATATTATTTATATAAAATATGCATATAAAACATTGTCGGATATTTTATAAAATTGATAGATCGTTAATATCTGAATGCAGCCGCGGTGCCCAATTAATAAAACTTTTTAAATCGTCGCGCGTGTGTTTATCTTGATTTTCATCATCTCATATCGTTTATCTCACGTGCGTTACCGTCATTATTTTTACGGGTGACGCGCGTTTACGGCTCGATCTATCTATATATGGAATCGGACAATTTACACAGATTGTTCTGCCGATAATCGTGTTTTTGTAGTCGCGCAATTGAAGGATCAGAGCCAAACGAGAATCCGATAGTTTTCTCACGTCCTTGCAACGCGCGCGCGTTCTCCCCGATGAAACTTCCGGAAACCATTTTTGTCGACAAAATCCGCTCACGCCGATGAGAGAATGGTTTTTGCGATGTATCGCAAGAACGAACGTTGTTTGGTCTTTCTCTCGTTTAATATTAAAATTTGAGGAAAGAGGGACAAGTGGCGTCAATTGTCACCCCGGCGTTGATCATTCGAAGCGATTATCATTAATTAATTACTCATCCAGAAGTGACAACACGGTAAAGCTAGCTCGCGGCAGCTAAACTAATTTTCTCGTCGTTGAATATGGATGTCATGAATTATTCGACGTTCTCTCTTCGTAATTATTAATCGGCAGCGCCCGTTGATCCGGCGAGGTTTTTTTCAAACGCGGCGCACGACGAGATTAATTAATCCTTTTTTCGCGAGAGAAACGCGCAAAAAAGATCTTTCATATTGAAAAAAAAATAACGTTTACAGTACTGCAAGGCCACCGGCTGTACAAAGGCTGCACGCATTTTTGTCTTGCTGTCAGAATTTTGACGATTACCGGCGCGACGTGAAACTTTAAATTATACACAATACACTGGCGAGAGAGAAATGGATCTTGACGAGAAAGAAAGACATTATTTCTTGTTAGTTATGCGCGTACAAGGTTTCTCGTTCTAGTTTCAATTCTGAACAGTTAAAGTTGACTCCCAAGCGTTGTAAGAAAGTAATTAAAAAAATTTTTTTTTGTTCTTTTTTTTTTGTTTCGCGTAAAATGATATTCATTAATATAGTCGATTTACATAAACTTAACTTTGGCGCAAACACACACGAACAACTAAAACTGAATCGAAATAGTGTTGTTTACAAAGTGTAACGAGACAAGCATTTCGAGGGAATGCTGAAGATACGTCGTGTTCTTACTCGCTGTCTTCGCCACAATTCTCCTTTGTTCTCCGTTAGAATTACGCGGAATACGGATTATATATATATACAGAATACAGGTGCGGTGTACACACACACACACGCATAATGCAGATACTATGTCATGGTTAGTTTATCTTAGGAGCTCTAGTTTATGTCACTGGATGCAATTCAAAAGCAAGGAGCAAGAAGGATGAGACTGTAAAACTATCGAAACTTTTGTCGATTATCACAAAAATGATTTATTTCAATTTCATAGAGAAATATATGCACATGCATAATAAACAGGACGAATTATCTAAAGGAAGGGAATACGAAAAAGATACGGAAGAGATAAATCTCGACTTTTCTCAGACACATTCGACAATCTCGCCGTAAGATCTTCAATTGCAATAAATTTCCGCGGCTTAGGATCAACAGTCGTTTCACCCGGATTGGGCGAAATGCCACGAAAGGGCACATAATTTCCGCGCTTCAGCGCAGCGAAAATATTAGCATATTTATTGAACGTCACTCGTCGTCGTCGTCTTCGTCGTCTTCGGGATCAGTTTTCCAGGTTAACGTGTCGTGGTCGCGCAAAGATTCCCTCCTATCGACGAAATGGACATTCCGTAAAGGACATAATTATCTTAGTGATCCTGAAAGGGTCTCATTCTCTCTCTCTCTCTCTCATTCTCCGTGAAAGGCGATTCGTCACTTTCGACAGCATTTCTCTTGGCTCTAACGTGGCGTTTAATGGAATTATTTCTGGAAACAAGCGTCTCTCTCCGAGTCGAAGATTCCAAGCTACTTTGAAAAGGATTGTTTTCACAACCGCTGCTTATCATAAGAGAGTAATTTTTTGAAGATTGCACAAAAGAGATTGTGTCAAAACAGTCAATTTCTTTTGATAATTTATTAATTTTTTTCTTTCATTTCCTTCGACATTAATTTTCTTCGTTGCCGATATCCGTAAAAGAAAAAAAAAGAAATTTAACGTCCGCTCTCATAAATAATTATTATTTCTTTTTATGATAGCCGGGATTAGATTGTTTTATCGATGAAAGTTCTTACTCGATATTCACTCGTATTTCACGTCGCCATATTCTCCGGCTGGCGCCACATAAAATTCCTTTGATCTGTAAGCATCGCTGCATTCTGCAATTTTAATATATGCGTTTTCATTAGCACATTTTACTGAAATTATTTTGCAATCTTGATGGGCACAGAAAGGCTCTTTCATCGAATTATTTTTCAGCCCTCATTGCCGCAAAAGAGAATAAATACCGCGAAACCGTATATTTAGTTTATGATATGACTTGAATTCTCTCGGATTTTCAATTTTGCGCTTGTCTGAAGTTTTTAGTGTCACCGTCGTGGTACAATTTTTTTTGCATTTTATATACCGCGTGATTTAAATAGATAGCGTATAATGAATTTCATACAAAAAGAATATAACGCGCGCACGTTATAACGTGTGTAAATAATCGTCCGCAGAAATTTCCAATTTAAATGTAAGTTCTTTACGACACTTTTAATATTCGCTATATATATATATGCGGACCGGTGAAAACGTTTATATATCAAGTATGATTTCTTGCGAACGGTTTGGTAAACAAGAAAAAAGAATCACGAACACAATCGAAAATGACATGTTTTAGCTCGAGGCGAAGTTGTTGATTAACAAAATTTGCATTTTATCCACGACAACAACGAAAGCAAGTTTTAATGAGTATTCTGCAAGGACAACCGAATCAAGATTCATTCATCATGTTCTTTTATTGCAGTATACGAAAACAATTTTTAACGAGTTTTGAACAAACTTAATAACGATAATGTTAATGAAGAAAACGGTATAATCTTGATATTTAGATTTATAGCATTTACCAATACACGTTATTGAGTCGTAATTTCTTTTAATTAAACAATTGCGAAAAGTAACAAAAACAAGAGGAGATATTAGCGCACGTTTGTCTAGCTCTGCGGTTGTTGTTGATATTTATGATTTCTGGTTTTTTCGCAAAGTAAGAAATTGACAAAGACCGAACTTTCGCTCTCTTGGGATCTCGCGCAAAAGATTAATTTCTTCAACCAAGGAGAAAGAGAGGGTCGGGGAGTCGTAATACGGCAAATGGTTTATCTCCAGAGTAATTCTTAGTAGCAGGACTAAGTGTATTTGACTAAAGCGTCGATTAATCTCGGTTAAGTCGTCGTAGTGTAATGGAGAGATACGCGGTAAGCCATCGTGAACCGCTTGATGAGGGGTTGCGATGACAAATCTTCAAGCTCGCACAGAATAGCAGGATCAGACGCATTCATATGCTTGTAGAATCACGACGCGAAGGAAGTGGAAGGTAATCTTCTGAATTTATTATGACGTTTATAACGTTCATAGTCGCTTTTACATTCAGAGAGAAAACTGTAGTTTTGAAAACTTACGTTTAAAGGAAGGGATGTTTATCTTTAAATGTTTATAGAAAGAAAAAAAAGTTTTATTACTCCGTATTAGTGTTCCATTTTGCAGATGCGATTCGTCTTCGTACTTACCCGAGAAACGGCGATTCCTCGTGTAATTTTCGTTGAAAATTGTTAACGGCACTTATTAAAGAATCGGTACGCTCTGTGAAATCATTCGTGACAACAGAGCGTACAAATTCTAAAATAAATAACGTAACACTGCTTTTTGTCGTCCAAGCGGTGGATTCTGGTTCCAGTATCCGTTGAAATGAGTATTCCGCATAGAAATTTGCTAAAAACAAATCATACGATATTCTCGACGAGAACAAATACTCGTAACAATTACATACTCGTATTCGAATCTATTAAATAAAAATTAAAAAAAAAAAAAAAAGAAAAACCAATTGCACGAGATGTGTCAGATGTCACGCTTATTTTAAAATTTTTTGTTTCTGACTACAAGTAACGCTTGCGGGTGACACAAATACACACACGTACGAAAAACGAGTGAAGAGTCTATACACATTGTGTGTTATGCATTTTCTGTCTTTTGTCACGGGAATTTACGTAACCTTCTCGCTACTCGACTCCGGAGCGTGCGTGTGGCCTCTCCTCTCGTGGTGAGGAGAAAGCTCACGGTAATCATCCCAAACTCCTCTCAGATAAATCGCGCCGGCCCGTTTCACGAGTGGACGATCAATCACGGGCGGAGCGACGTCGCGCTTTCGTCGAACACTTTGCCGCGCTTGAAAAATGTAACACGACGTCGATCGTAAATAATCGCCCGTCTCGTGGAAACGGTGGGAAAATACATTGTGGCGTATGGTAGATCCGTATTAAACGTCCTGTATCGAAATTGGCGTCGAGAAGGGAAGGTCAGATGGGAATGCGTTATAACGCTCGTTTCTCGATCGACGACAACGACGACGAAAATTGAGTGGCGCGATAGACACATTTGTTTTTAACGCGATCGCCGAATTAATTGTATCTTCGACGGTAATTTAACGTTGCTCGTCTACTCGCGCGTCTTCAATGTTCGAATATATATCGTGTGTTCCGTATCGTTCGAGGAAGAGAGCATCGAAATTGAAACGCGTGTTCGGAGAGTATAGTTTTTTTTATTTTATATAGCGTTTCTGTGTGTGTTCTAATATAAATGTACAACTCGTCATACATATGATTCTGCTTACGTAACTAAATAATATACTGTAATATATAATGTAATGCAATATGACGTAGTTTTATATATAATA
>NW_018020592.1:1211844-1279262 GCF_002006095.1 Pseudomyrmex gracilis | reverse complement strand
ATATATATGTATATATATATATATATATGTATATATGTATATATATATATATATAGTAAAATCCTTAAGTGCTAAGAAATCAACTATGAATCATTTACGATGTGAACATTCGAAAGATTTCTGTGCGTCCTGTCAGCGCGTCTGTGTATAATTTGTTTTTTTTTTTATTTTTTTATTTATTATTTTTATTTAGTGTGAGAAACGTGTACGTTAACTTCTACAAATTTTCAGAGCGAAATGTGATTCGAGAGAGAGGATTTATTTCTCTGACGAAATGCTTTTGAAGAGTAATTTTGTATGTTTTTTCACTGAGACATTTATCAAAATATCTTTGTCGAGAGAGACGTTTACCATTTAACTTATCATAATCGGTCAAACAACAATTAACAAAATATTACCACGTATCGTTTGATTCCAATAAAATTACAATATACATTAATTAATAAAATTACAATTACGAGCTTTAAGGGTAGAAGTCGCAAGAACAATGAGTTAAGAGATTAATGAGTCAAGTAATTGTCAAACCGCAAGTGATAGTGATCAATTTATAAGGAAAGGGGAAAGGGGAAAGGGGAAAATGCGTTGATGCATCTTAGTTTATAAAAGTATACGACGAGGCTTAAGCAAGACGTATCGGCGACGAATAAATCCCCCGATCGGCAGCTGAATGAATTGGATCAAGTGACCTGAAGTCTCTCGATATAATCCAGCCACCAACCGTCGATGCAATCTCCGCGGTAGCGCCTAATCGCGCGTGCGGCTCGTGCGATTTTGCGATCGGGGTATTAATCGTCGCGGGAGAGGAGACGATTATATCGATCCTGCGCTAATTATACTAAGTCGATGCGAGCTGGCGCTCCCGCTCCGTCAATCATTAATTCCGGGCCGCAACCGCCACAACGGCTACTATACCTCGACGCACACATCTCTCTCTTTTTCCAACAATAACAATCGACGGTTTTGATCGCCCGACGCGACGTCCGATAGATAGATTAGCTTTAACGTTATCCTATATATATATATATATATATATAAATTCGTGCTAACGTTAGATAAATCGTCTGCCTCTACGTTGCGAGATAGGTAGTTCGTTTCCTGAGCAACGAGAAAGTCCGGAAGACGTACGAAAGACGAGAAGACTGAGACGGCGTTTTAGGACGACGGTATATAATTGAACGATTCGCGCAAACAACGAATAAGAATATTCATTATTCGTTTTTAATTATGTGCGAATAAAAATATTTAGTATTCGTTTGCGACGAACAATGATTATTCATCATCAGTCATTACTCATTTTTGATCGCGAAGTGGTTTTTAATTATTCGGATATTTCGGAATGCACACTTATACACGTGTATATGTGTGTTTGGCGACCGTCTCTATATCGGAGATGTCTTTGCGATGTCTTTCGCATGTTCGTGTTGTCAGGCTTGCGCTGTTCATCTATAAACGTTTTTTTTTTCTTTCTGCGAACAGACAACGGATTATCTTCTAACCGCGCTCTGCTCTTACTCGCTAAGATGAATTCTTTTTCTAAAATTGTTTAGGAATTGTTTTTATTTTTATTTTTTTAAGTCTCTCTCACCTACCCCTGCTCGTGATTTCAATATATGTATTGGATGTATGTAATTAATTAATGCAGTAGGAACCGGACAAAGTTCCTTTCTTGGTTATTTCTAGCGAGCAAAACGGAATAATTAAATTTGCACATAACGTTTAGAATAAAAAAAAGAAATGTTAATCGTGTATCACCAGCCGCGAGAGAATGAAGTTATACTTTCGCGTAAATTATTGCGTTTCATATCTTTCACAGACGTTTTTGATAAAAATTTATTTGAAATTAGATGTAGAAAAAAGTGTTTTTGTTATTCTATCCGATAGTAAAAGTTAGATAATTACTTTTGTCGAAACCTCAAAGATGCAACAAAGACACGTCATTGTCATCTTTCGCGTCACCCGGTGTAAACACATAGATATATATTTTATCTCTCTCGCTCGTTTCTTTTTTACGCAGTTTAATTACAATTTATAAGGCTACTTATAAAGCGGTTTACATAATTAGTCGACTCGACTCCTCTGGTTTCGCATTTGCCTAATCGATTGTAAACTACCATATATGTAATGTATGTACTCGGTGTGATGCACAGTAGTTCAATAGTAATTTGTATAATTTATGGTAGCAATAGTAGTAATAGTAATTAGTAATAATAATAGTAATAATAACATCATTATATTATTATCCTCACTGTTCCTCTGTTAAACGTTATCTGTATGTAGATTTTTTTTTTTACCACGTTATATTTGCTTATTCAATCCTCTTCTGTTCTTCCGTCATTTTTTTTTTGTTTCGCTTTCTTTTCCGTATTTTTGTGTGTGTCTTACGGCTACGAGGTGTCGTGCGACAGAAGCAACATCCCTCTGTTCGCTGTTGTTGCTGCCGCCGATTCAGCTCCCGCGCGATATAACTCGGTCTTTTAGTAAACGCGTGTCATTGACAACGAGTATGGTCCAATGTATTGATAACCGGCTTTTGCGCGGAGAACATCGTCGTGGTTTTCCTTCCGCTCCGAGCCGTCGAGCTGTCGATGCTCCTTCGCTCGTAGCGAATCGCGGCTGCGCGTTGTGTTGTGAAGAACATTATCCGTCTAAAGTGGCCCAAAAGAAACACGGGATATGTCAGGACATCCTATTGCCATTTATGTTACGTACTCCACTCGAACCATTGATTAGGATCTTTTTAACACGCGCGATACTCCCGTCATGAAAGAAACGAAATATCGGGAAATATAGTCGTTTGTTATAGAGATATTTATGTATCTACATATATATATGTACAAGGAGAAAGAGAGAATTAACTTTTAAAATACTTGTTTTCTCGAAAGAAAATTGAACCGGAGTTCTCAAATGCATTTTCTCGGTAGATAATGCATCCAATTTCAGATTCAACGGTATGAATAATTTATTTTTCGCATTTTTAGACTCGGAGGGGGAGCATTTCTTCCCTTATACGTCGGGAAATATTTATGTACACTGCAGGAAATGGCAAAACTTGACGGAAGATATACAAGCAAAAACGAGTTTGAATTTCATCTTGTGCCGCATGCTTTCTCTTTTCGATGTGATAAAGCTCATCTTTGAGACAATAATCGGCTTCGCTCGGACGATGCAAAAAACTGGGTCGCAGAAGGTCAAATCCTTTTTCTCGTCGCATCGCTTTTTTTCTCATAATGAAAGATGCGTCGTGTATAAATACACGATACAATCGATAAGCGTCTCAATGTCAAAAGGATCAACAGGGATTCAACAGCTTTAAAAAAGATGCCTATGAAAAAAAAAGCAACGTTCCCGAACAATATTCATCCTGACGCCGCATCTCGAGCATCAATAACTCATTTATAAAGCGCATACACGCCACCGATATTCTTGTAGTCTCATCGGCGTGTCAGTTTTAATAGCGCTCTTCACACTTTGGAAATTTAAAAACACATTAAATATATGCCACACTCTAACGCTGTTATAAACTTTATAGAGACTGTTCAAACAGGGTTGGAAAGACTTTTTCTTCTTTTTTTTTGTTTTGTTTTAGAAATTATTTTGCGTCTATAGTGTTGAAAGCGTTTATCGAACATTTAAATTTGTTTTAAATAGGTCGACTGTTTAATATTCTCTTCGACGTGAGTTTCAGGAAAATTTGAAAGGATCACACTTTAATAGGATAATAATGAAACAATGCGATATTCTTGCATGGCGTGACTTGCAGAAGTGCAGCGCTAATAACGAAAAGTCCGCTGTCAGTGGCGCATCGAAATATTCACGAAAGTCGAGCCAGATCGCGCGACGCGATGCGTTCGAAATATTGATATATCGGCTATCGCGCTCTTCGACCGTCGCTTTTTCGTTCCCGCCGACCTGCCCACCGGCCGCGTCCCGATGTTATTAAACTCACATGTACCGGGGAAAAGCGGGTGGACAGGAAAGGCGGCGGGAGAAGCGTCGATAAAATTCCTGACGAAAAATGGAACGGCGGAACTTTTTGAATAAATTCAATCCGCCGACAAAATGTCGTACTCTCAACGGGAAAAGATCCGAGAAAACAAATCCTAACGCTGAGGGATCGACACGGAGGGTCCTGCGTGTAACTTTCCACTCGGGTGCTGATTTAACAGAATATGCTTTTTTATAACGTAAATATGAGAATTTTTTTCAAAATTCTTGTTCTTAATGTAAATCAATATTGAAAAGATAGAGAATTCAACGATCTGAAATTGTTTCTTCTTTTTTTCAAGAATTCAGACTTTCTAGCGAGATTCCATGAAGAATAAGATTGAATGGATACACCGATGCAATATATCATATCTTATCAAAGAAACATCGTAGAACTTCATTACGATGATTTTCCTTTGACAAGCGAGCGCTAAATACGTCAACTATGTGTGTGTGTGCGTGTGTGGAATTTCAATTCCATAAGAAAGAAATTCGCCAAACGAAGTTTCAATCAAACCAAATCAGAAACTTTTCTATCAAAGCAACCGATCCGAGAAAGTATGCGGAAGCGTGCGAATTTAATAGAGCAAGCGAGGAAGTGAGAAAGAGATAAGTTGGCGCGCGATAACGCAACGGGATTTAACGAGCCGATTCCTCCGCGTCGCTTAACTCGGCCGAGTTTAGCAAGTACGTTTTGTGTTCGCTGAATTGACTCGGTCCTGATTGTATGACGCACGGGATACCGACGCCCCCAAAATAGAAGATGTAAATTTGCTACACGTGGCGTCTTCATTAATGCAAAGACTATTGTTCGAGAATACAATCCTGATTCTCTCTCTCTCTCTCTCTCTCTCTCTCTCTCTCTCTCTCTCTCTCTCTCTCTCTCTCTCTTCGATACAATATTTATTCTTCACGTGTTTGAAATTTTCGATTACTTTGTTTTCACACACACTCTATTCGCAAAACTGAATGTCTGCAATAAAGCTATTTGAAATTGAATCATCTTTTTCCAATAAAACAAAAAAAAAACATCAAATAAACAAAATATTGGAAAACAATGAATACACGCGCGGAGAGAAATGTTTACTATATAATCGAAGTAACTATATGAATAGTAGCTATATCTATGAGATGTTAACTTGCAGAAAACGTTACACTCTCCGGCGCTATAATAATAAAACGAAAATCAATCAACCTGATGATTGACAAAAGCAACAGGTGAACACAGCACATCAACGCGATTTTCCCAGCTTATGGTAGCTGTCAATAGAATTTTTTCAATTATCTCAACAATTAGTGAATGACACACATCGACTTGCGCAATACTCGCTGATTACTACAAACTTCATCGTGATTTTGATTACAAACGCTGGAATTAATCATCGAACGACAATTAACGTCGGAAAAGAGAAAGCACACGTTGATACATATACGGCACGAAAGTGTTTTATACAAATAACGTGGGAGGTTTTTTTAGTCGAACGAAAAAATCGAAGGACCAAATATCGGCAACCATCGACGTATTCGTGTTCTATCCGCTTGTAGGAAATCCCGATCATTCGGCGCAAACGTCTCAAGTGCTACGTTCCCTCTTCCCAAACCCCCTGTGTAAAGTTTTATGATTGAAGGACCTATGCGGCACCGGTGAGACGCTCTTGGCGCGGATCCTCCGTCCTCCTGCTGGACGACGTATTAGCCACGAAGGCCTCGGCACATGATGAGGACCGCCAGCGAGATCGCCAGGATCAGAAACGCGCTGTTCGACGCTGTCAACGACGGGCCGGAATTGCAGCCGTCCTGTTGGCAGCAGTACGTTCTCGTGCTCCAGGCCTCTGTAACAGTCGATTAATTCAACAGCTTAAGTGGCGATCTATCTCTGACGCTCGCAGATTTTTATCACCGAATGTTTTTTTTTTTTTATTTCAATACACAGTGAGAAAGAGAAATGCGATTGTTTTAAATTTTCTAATCCCAAGTTACACAAGTGAAAACTCTCGATGAGACTTCGAGAAATGAGTTTTAATGAGTTAACTT
This sequence comes from Pseudomyrmex gracilis, assembly GCF_002006095.1. Classification (NCBI taxonomy): domain Eukaryota; kingdom Metazoa; phylum Arthropoda; class Insecta; order Hymenoptera; family Formicidae; genus Pseudomyrmex; species Pseudomyrmex gracilis. The sequence continues at coordinate 1,273,244 of NW_018020592.1, read as the reverse complement.
TATTATAAATATCTTGAAAGAAAGAACACGAGAAATGACACGTTTATATTAATAAGGAAAAATTACATGTAAAATCAGAAATTTTCCCGCGGCTAAGAAAATTTAATACAAGGCAAATAAAAGGACGGAGAAAGAAAAACAGCCGAACGTGCCCGGACAAAGATTAATCGCGGCGTTTCCGTTGCGAGATATATGACAAAAAAGTTCGCGAGAAGGATAAGAGGTGGGAAGACAGAGGAGTGATATAGAGGCGCTGTCGAAGGGAATGGCGAAAGAAAATACGAAAGAGACCTGAGGAAAGGAAAAGTATGAGGCCTTCATCCGCAGCGAAACAATAAAACGACGCGACCCGATAACACGCCGCTCGTGGGACCTTTAAGCGACTCGGGTCCTCTCGTATTCCCTTCTCCCCTTCCCATACCGTCGACTGGATAGAGTGGATAGAAAGTGCGGATGCTGGCACACACCATCGGCGCACGAAATTCGAAATCGATGACGTGGCACGATCGATTCTCGCTCGAGAGACAGAAAGAAAAGAGATTCGACCGTGTCTCCCATCGGCACGGGCGTTCGTCGACAGTCGCGCGCGCGTTGTTCCGTTGCCTTTTCAAGATAACAAACGTCGGTCCGAAGCAACCGATAACACGCGGTTTCACAAATTTTTTAGGATCCCATTTGGTCGTCGCTTTATCCCCGGTAAATTTCCGGAAACTGTCTGGCCGTCGAGGCGACCAACCAGACTGCCAAAGGAATTTATTTTTACGGCCGGGCATGGGATTCAGCGTCGCTCCGATACTTAAAAAGTTCGCAAATAAACGATTTCGCGCAAACAGATTGTAACGGATGACAACATTGAAATTCTTCTTCTACACTTTGACATTTTGAAATCGATTACAAAAAAATATAAATTCGACAGAAATTTAAGGACAAAGTGATTCTCGGCTGGTGAGATTTTGCATCGAGAAGGATTCGTTTCGCGGGCGTATATTATTACTCACCTTTTTCCACGCAATGGGACACGCAATCTCGCACTGTCGATCCTTCGCTGACGTATTTCTGCAAAAGAAAAAAGAAAACCCTGTTAAACCGCGCTCATGTATATGATATATAACATTAAAAAAAAAAAAAAAAAAAAAAAAAGAGAACTACATGATCACCGTTGATAACGCACGACCGAAAAATCGGGCGAGTAATGATTAATGGCGGCGTGCCATTTGCGGGCGTTTCTCTCGCGAAAAGCGAGCGGATGTTTTATTCGCGGCGAGGTGTGATACATCTACGCTTTCGCCACGCCATATACGCGTGTCGCTCACACACGGCCAATAAATCCGCGCCAGTTATCGAGTGAGAATTACGAGCCGAGCGTTTCATCCGCCAATATTGTTTTGCGCAATTTCCCCAGTGCGGCCTCTTTCTCTCTCTCTCTCTCTCTCTCTCTCTCTCTCTCTCTCTCTTCCCCTTCTTTTCTTCCCATCCTGTCGCATCGAACCGCGTAAAAAGCGTACGTTTCGAAATTTTTACATGAAGAATGAAATATGGCGTTTGCGTGTCCGAGGAAGCTCATACGTAACGAGAATAAAAACGAACGTGAAGAGAACGGATCGTCGCATGTACGACGTTATAAATGCGCGGGATGTATTGCAATATCCTGAGCTGGTTTTTTTTTCTTTCCTTTTTTTTAAAGTAATATCGGCGGCAACGAGCGGCGAGCGGATTCCTACGAAAATTCCTACGCGTCCCGACTGAGAATTGCTCTGATTTCCGCGCTGTGTGTGTTGATTACACAAGGCGGAATCGCCATAGGACGATCAGGAACGACAAGTACGCGCGTACTGTGATCCTTCAGCAGACCAGTGATTGGTCAAACGCGAAGTCCCTCGAAGTGGGACCACGTCATGGGCTTGAGATCGATACTCGACGATTATAACGCTCCGGGAGAAGGATCGTCGTACATATTAAACTCCGCATCCACCTCTCCTCCCATTCGTTCTCTATCTCTTCCGTCTCCCTTCTGCGCCTGTGTGTGTGTGTGTGTGTGTGTGTATTCGCCTTCCGCCTTTCCGCAGTTATTAAAACCTCCCTTTGCAGATCAAGAATCTCGCCCGATACTCGCGAGAGTATTGAATCCTTCCGGCGTGACCAACTCGCGTGCAAGTGAAAAAAAAAAACACGTTGATTAATATGACGCACATGCTTCTTTCCGATTGGCGCAGTGGCAGTCTCTTTTTTTATTCTTTCGCTTGTTTCTTTTAACTCGAGCGCGTCTGCATCAGAATCGGTCACTATTTTTCGTTTTCGAAATGTAGTCTGCCGCATGTGTGTATGTGTGCGCGCGTGCAGAACGCGCGTTTTTGCGCGGACGTCGCTTGTGACGATATTATAGCTCTGAGAACGTTTATATGTGTGTGAATTAAAAATATTGAAATATATTCACTACAATCGAATAAATCCTGAATTCTCGCAAAACATAGATCCGGAAAATAATAATCCGTTTTTTTTTACATTTAAAAAATTTGCAAAACAGTTTACTCGTGCCACGGTGACTGTTTTTTTAGGAAATATGAGGAATTTGATGTGGTTGTCGATATATATATATATATATATCGCGACGCGACCGCGAACGCCAAGTTATGCGGATGAATATTTTATCCGTCTGAAAAAAAAAAACCTTCGATATCTGACCGCGCATCATTGCGTTCGAAATGTGATGACTATACGCGAGCAAGGTCATAAATCATAATGGCGAAATAATGGGCACGGTTGAACGAACACCGAATTTACATGACAACCGAAACGAGAGAAACCGCGCAAAATAGCGGCGCCGTAATATTAAAATTACGAAACTGTGATTAATCGTGAGGATTTAATTACGGCAATTTTCGAAAACCGATTTGATATCGTTTCACGTAATTGTTTCGCTACGTGGCTGTAAATAAAGCGTATCGCAATCATCGTTGTGTCGATCGATTTTCGTTTCGCGAGTTTCACTCTCCAAAGGTTCAGCATCGATGTTCTGACACTATATTGAAGATTCTCACATAGTCAGCGTATATATATATATATATAGAAGCAATTTAACCATGATGAGCTCGTCTCGCATAAGAAATGCATGTAGTGCCCTACTATTCCCTTGGGGTAGAATTATCTGCCAGCCACTTTATCTGACACGATTCCTTGTCTTCTTCGAAAGATCGTGTAATTAAATAGACCGTATGACTTATCACTTAATCTTATTACGTTATAATTATTATGTGCGTTTTTATTTTATTTTTTATTTGACATGATTCCTTGTCTCCTTCGGAAGATCGTGTAATTAAATAGACCGTATGACTTATCACTTAATCCTATTACGTTATAATTATTATGTGCGTTTTTATCTTATTTTTTAATTATATTATAAAATATAAATTATATTTTTCATACGTATTACACGTACATGTAATATTTTAGAGATTTTTTTTTTATGTATCTATTTATGAAAAATATATGACACATCTTTGATTAATTTAAGATTTAATAATTGACTACATTTGACAGACAGATTAATTAGAACAATAGGTTTTTATTAATTTAAGTTTTGCTTTTCGGTTCTTTTGCTCTTACATCTTTTTAAGTAGAGTTTTCTTTAAATGATTATTTATTCAAGAGCACTTTTTTATAGCTCACCAAGCGAAATTTACGGGACGAGTTCGTGGCGGAAGAATCGTCCCCATTTTTCCTCTCGTGAATATTTAATCCGGAGACACGGGTAGAAAAAAGGTGGAGAAGAGAGAGAGAGAGAGAGAGAGAGAGAGAGAAGTAGCGAAAAAAATGCTAAACGACGGAAGCAGACGGCGTTAAGCCGAGACGAAACGTCGGTCTTTGAGAAAAGAGAGAAAATTTGCGACATATATTCCGAGAAATAGAGCCATTTTCGTCGCTTTTTTTCTACGCAGTTGAGTAGTTTACTGCATATAGGTTGCAGCTTCCTGTGGAAAAATATGTATAACCAGAAATATCTATTGCAATTTCCGGCTCTGAGAATGAAGGGCATCGATTCACAGTTTCATTCACGTTTACAACATAATATACGTATACACATATATTTAAAAAATAATGCAAATCTATAATATATTTTATCATTATTTACTTCAAATTGTCTTTAAAGCGAGCTCTCCAATTACTCAGGATTCAGCTTGCTTTTGTGTCTTTGACTTTACGTCAGAATTATCGCAAGCGAGTCAAGCGCCTTTCATTAAAAAAAAAAAAAAAAGTAGCACTAATTACCGATGTCACAACAAGCGCATCGTAATTGGCATCGAGCAGTTTGAAAAAACTGCTGAATTCTGATAACAAAGTGAACTTGTGGTAGGTGCACGCGGCTGACTCATAACTTTCCATACTCTTCCGAAGAGAAGCTGTTCTCTCGAGCGTTGTCATCGTCAGCCGTGAGTATCGATATCTGAGAGCACCAGCGCCTATCACTGTTCCTTATCGCTTCAACTGCTATTCGCAGCGCTTTAAGTGCTTTTCAGGTGTTCGAAAGACGATCGCGTCCCGCCCACCACCTCGCTCGAAGCCTCGTCGTTTCGAACCGGAAATTGAGAGCCAGAAATCGCGCACGGACTGCGCGTTCTAGAACTAACGGGGAGGATGTAGTTGAAAAGTTCGTGGGAACATCCGGCGCGCGATAGAACAAGAATTGTTTTCTCTCTTATCTCGCACTTACCTCACGAACAGGTTCTCAACGAGATGTGCGCGCGCGCGAGTTACGCTAACGCGCGGCGCACTGATAGAACAGAATGCAATGAAGATGAAAATCGGATTTCTCCAAAGTACTCGACACTTTTACGTCTAAGAAGAGCCGATAAATTGTAGGACAATTTTTAGAGAGTCGAGAGAAGAGAAAAGACGATATTGCATGTTGTGGTGCACATTTTTTATATTGTATTCCGTCTCTTCCGTGAAGAAAAAGAAACTGTTTGCAAAGTATTAAAAGAAGAAAGACGCGCACAAAAATAAAAAAAAAAACTGAAAAATAAAAAAACTTCTTTAGCAAACATAACATTCGTCGCAGTTTCTTGCCAGTTGTGGCGAATCGGAACGCGGAGCGTTATTCGGCATAACTTCGACGAGTTTCACTTATCCAGGAAAGTGGGAAGTAACCGAATAATGGATAAGGCTAACGACACGCGACAAGAGTGCGAACTACTTGGTCGACTTATAGAAGGTGAGTGCGCGAGTGCCGCCGCTAGAAATTTACTTACGCGATAAGACGATAAGTAGCGGCGCATTTGTGTCTTGGATAACGAGCTGAGTGCTCGCTTTCCCGGCGCGAACTTATCGACCTCATCGAAGACGCCCGAGCCGTCATGCATCGGGAGGCCATTATCGTCCGCTATCGTCGCTGTTTAGCAAAATAGCGATGACGGGCCGACGCGGGAACGTTCATTTTCTCTCCGTGGACATAACATAAATTAAATTTACATTATTCATATCGGTGTTTGATTTAGCATTTTAATTGACCCCGCATCGACCCACTTCCTTTAACACGCTAATATTTGCGCGTATTAATAATTCAGTATTTTTTGCTTTTACCGAACACCGACGTTAAAAGCGGCAATTAAGACTGGATTTACACAACGGAATTTCTCAGTATTTTTTATACATATATATACTTTATACGAACTGATTTGAAACGGACCTTCTTGTACTCCCACGTTAGAATTGTGCGCTTTGATTCTCGTCTCGACCTATTTTCGAACACATTCGTTGGAACATTAGACTCGTCTAATGACACGAAGCTGCAACGGCGCGCGATATACGAGTAATATTTACGTTTGTGTGTTGCCACGGATATTGTTCTTTCGTTTTGGGTCAGCGGGATTACCGAGCATTATTCTCAATAATAAATTATATTCACACTAATGTGTTATGATAGTCGGACGGAGAATGATGAGATACGGTCGCAGAAACGGGGCGTTCTTTAAAAAGAGATAGCACCGGAACGATAAAGATAGTTTATCATCCCCCCCCCGTTATTAACATTGTTGTCATCGTTGATGTCGCTACATCAACCGGCAAGTTACGATTTTCGTTGCGATTTGAAACTGTTGCGTACAATCGCGCATCCGGTGTATGAATGCGTATCGCGCGTAAACGCGCACAGAAAAGAAACCTGACGAATCTAACGTATTGCAAAATAAAATATAAACTCAACAACACTTCGATTTGTTTTTTTGTTTATCTGATTGTTCGCGAGTATCGTGTCACTTTTCAAGACAGTAAATATATAACAACAATCGGCTCTGAAATGTCTAAGATCTGATAATAATTAAACGCGAAGGAGCAGAAATCGAGAATATAGAATATATATATATTAACCGGGGTGAAAGATGTAATAGGAGTTTAAGACAGCTTGACAGACGGCTAGACAACGGGAGTTTATGATGTTTAATGCTTAACTAGTTTAGTTGTGCTGAAACGTTGATGTGTGTTGCACAACGCAAACATATATTACAGTAAATTCAACAAATTTCTTGTATTTGTCAGTTACACGAATTAGCATGTCGGGAATAGCGTTAAAAGATAAGCGTGTTAAAAACAAATTTACGTTTTACATTAAATTGAAAGAAATCAACCAAATTGATTGAATATCTGTGACTATTCAGTGACTATTCAACATATACACATATTCGTATCTACATGTACACATATAGAGATATATGCATATACAATCACAAATACAATGTTAAAATTAAACATACATCTTGCGAAATCGCTTCATAGAGATCTCAATATATGAATCATAAAGGAAGAAATCAGAAAAAAAAACTTTGCATTGGAGTACAGAAATCGGATTGAGATGCATCCGAATGCGTACGCTTCCGATCTGATGAAAGATTGTGACACCTCTCGCAGGGTAAAAAGAAAGATACCACAAGATTTGGTTAAGTAACATCAAATATTTATTAATAATTGGAATGTATCACACACCTGGAGCGTATCAGAGAACACATACGCTCTAAAATTTATAATCTCTCAATCGTAAAACAAACTTATTTTTTAAATTAAATACCGTAATATCAATAAACAACATTTTGGTAGAAAAAACTCGATACGTATAATTGATACATGAAAATATTTTTGCACACACGCATGAAAACGTTTTGTTTGTGAGAAAAACAGGTCTCTTTGTCCGAATCTAGGTATTTGTTGTCTTCGGATTTGATAATATAAAGAGAGCGACGGCGGAAACGCGCGATCGTAAAAAGCGTCGGATAAACTCGAAGAAACGCAAACGAGTGCGCTTCGAAAAGAGTCGCGGTTTAAAGGAGAAGCGTTGCCGTTTTATCTGACATGCAAAGAGGAGCAAAAGTGAGGACTTGATCGAATAGAGAGGTGAATATATAGCCGTCTCGGGTAAGTTCGGATTTTCCCTGATGTAGCGTTCCGCTGGCAACACATCTGGCAGCACGTAATGCACTCGTATAATAATAAAAAAAAAAAAGAGATATGCTTGAGCATAGAGTAGCGTACGTCATCAAAAGTTGCAATTTTTTCTCGATATTTTTTCAACGATTAAAACAAACCCGCGCATTCGTTACAATGCAAAATATTACAAGTCGATTATAATTGCAAGCTGCTAATTAGCGATAGCTGCAATGTCTTTTTTTGTTTTTCATTTTGAAGAGAAAAAACATCCGTTTTAATAAAGTAAACACAAAGCCAAAGTAGATCGCGGTTTTACATTTGTATATGAATTGCTCAGTACATCGAGGCTGCCCGTCAAATATCATCCGAGATATCACTTGCCGAAAAGCGGAGGCGTATCGTTAACGATGCGAGTAACTAACAGAGAGGGGAAGAAAAAAAAACGAAGAATAAATAAAAGCAGTCGGCACGGTGACCTGATGGGTGAGACGAGACAAGCCGCAGTTGAACGGGAAAAACGCGCGGGCCATTGGTTGGCGATATCAATCTGGCGTGCGCGGCTGATACCTACATTTTGCTCGACAGTGGTTTTTCGCCGCAATGGATGATAATGCGACCGCCGCGTTGAAACACGTGCGCACGCAACACGACGCGTCGCCGTTTTCCCCGGGAGCCGTTTATCTCGTTTTCGCGCGCGACACGACATAAAGCAGAGGGAGAAGTGTGTGCTCGACGATGAATACTCGACTAAATGGCGACGCTCAGCGATCCGTCATCATGCCTCTTTTCTCTGACTGCATGGTCTCGGTCTTTCTTTCTCTCTCTCTCTCTCTTTCTCTCTTTCCTCTTTGTCGCTCATCCGATTTCCGCGCAACGCTCACATTAAATCACGTGTACGTATAATAATGTCGATTTTACGACGCGGAGATTGACCTCGTTGCGTGGATTCGCGCGATAAATTTCGCTGCGAAAAATATACGGCAAATGTGTGACGTACGACCTCATCAATTAACGAATGATTTTGCGCGTCAATATCGTGCGAACAACAATATTACCGGTTGCGGATCTTCCGTGAGAAACGAGATACCGCAACGTATCGTACTTTAGTAGATAATTATCGCGTTGTTTAATTCGTACTCTGCTTTCGTACTTCTGTAATATCATATAATTACGAGATACAACGTGATAATATCTTATAACCGCTTGTGAAAACGGGATAATAAAGTGTTGTGTAACATTCGATGACACTTGAGTTAATATAACAGGCAATCTCTTAGGAGTTCGTGATATATGTTCACTAGTATAAATAATACACTGTAAGTTACAAGAGTGGTCGTTAAGCACCTTATCCTTTACACTCTAACTTCTTGCCCTCGTTCTTACTTGCCGTGTTTTCTTTTCGCAACAGGCGCGAACAATTTTCTCTAAAGAAGCGCGCTCAAGTGTGAAATAAATCGCGAGTTTGACGCGAAGACAAGCGTTAGATGAGCATTGACGAAGCTGAAATAACTCCTCCTGGATATTGACGATAATGTGATCTCTCTGGCGAACAAACGAGTGTGTTAATACAAACTTAATACATATCAAGCGCATACTTTGTTCAATTTCGTGAAATATTACTCTTCAGATCAATATATAAGAACTTTTTCGTAGATTGAATTAACAATAAATGGAATTTGTTTGCTTTTTTATATGCGAATGAATTTTGTTTGTCTTTGTGTCATTATGATTGTCAATATGTACAGTATTTGACATTTGACTGTTATGTAAAGCTGATAATGTCAATAGCTGACGCGGCTGACTCAATCGCGAGTGTTTCTACTGCTCGTTTCGACTTATCGTTACACTACTTCAATTATTTTTTCATTCGCAATCAATTGCTCCGTGTTATTATATTTTGCGTGTAATTGTGCTAAAAGCGTTGAAAAATATTTTTTCGTGTAAAAATTTAATTTTATGTAATATTAGAAAACATATAGAAAAGTCGTTTTTTATTCATCAATTTGTAGCGCCAACAGAGGAAGGTATGTATTGCATTTGTACGTATCTTAATGTATGCAAATTGCTATCGGAAAACTACGTGGCAAAGAGGAGGTCGCCTCACTCAGATGTTGTATGATAAGTAATGTTAAAGTGCTTCGTGGAGTATTACGAGGATTTGCGTGTACAGAAACTAATAATATTGGTGCGTATGCGCGCATGCATGATTGCGCGAGATTGCGCCACTACTTCAAATATGTATTCCCGCGGTACAAATGCGACTCACGTCGCAATAAGTACTTGAAATATATATGTGTGTATATATATATATATATAAGAAAATGTGATCGAGACACTGCACAGTAATTCAGTTTAAAGGCATTCAGACAAATTTAATCTTCATCCTGTTTCGCACAATAATTTGAACCAAGTTTCGAAAGTCGAACTGTTCGGTTAAGCTCTTTTACACCGAAAACACTGTATTCTCGAAGTAAAAGGAGTAAAATACTTAACAAAAGTTTTCTCTCAACAGACATTTCTAATGAATAAGAATATTTTCCTCCTTTCTGGTGTTTCTGGAATATCCTCTGAAATCCTTTCGGTACCATTTTGGAAAGAGGATATTATATAAAAAATTTAAGTGGGAAATGCTTGGGAGATGAGAATACAGTTTTTTTGTGGTTTTTCGTAATCTCGGAACTTACAGAACAAGGATTTCTCCGTTTTCTGGCAAGCTAGGGCGGTGGCGTTCGGTCGCCGATTTCCTTCGGGACTCGGAGTTTTATGGGCGAATGTAAATTTGCCACCTTGAATTTTCAACCAAAAGTACCCAATTCGTGAATGTCATTTGCAAAGTGCATCTGTAACCGAAATCACATTTACCACTCGTTTTATTATCTCGCGGCACTCAATTTCGATTTCTGTGCAGCCTATAGAGTTGAAACGAAAACAGTTTTCCAAATATCACAAATCACACTGATGTTGTTAAGTGACACTGTCTGTCAAAAAGTGTTTTTTTCAACATAAAAAAAACTTAAACTTCAATATGTTTAAAATGTCTTATTTATTTTCGGAATTTCAAATTTTGTAATTATCCGTACACAATTTTACAAGAACCTTGCGTGACATACATAACAACATATATATGAATTTCCATGAAATTATGTCGAGAGCTTTTGAAGAGCTTTCAATATAATATTTACTTCCATAAATTTAATGAGTTCTGACAGAATATATGAATTCATTACATAATTACACTTTAAAATAAACACGATGTTGACAGGCGTTTATCAGATTAATGCAATGTAGAATTAATTAACGGGACGCGATTACCTTTAAATGGATAGTCATATCGTATAAAGCCTCGTTTCGCAAATGTGATTTTTATTTTTATCTGTACGTCGCGCCACTTGAAGTCGGGAGTATCCATCGGGACAGTGCTAATGGACGTTTAATTTCACTGCCGTAAGAACAAGGGTAAGAAAAAGGCACTGCCGACGGGAGACAAAAGCGTTTAAAATTTCAAAGACCATCTTCAATGCTTAGACGAATGCCGCTTTATCGTGTGACGAACGGAATTTCTTCTTTGTAGAGCGAAAAAATTGCCGTCTCGCGGCGCAAAGGACAAGAACGACGACGTATCGGTCGATATCTGCTCGAGAAATAACTTTCTCGTTCTGATAACAATCAAGAGAGAACGATAAAATGGTTTCTGCGATAAACCGAATATCCTAAGATACTTGACAACATTTTATCGTTTAGAAAATTGTATTTTTAATTTTTAATTTAATTGAAAGTATTATTACTTAAATATATATATCATATATATATATATTTTTTTAAGAGAATTGTGTTTGTGTAGAATATTTGCTCAAACTTGTTTTACTTAATTTATAGTTTTATAAATACGTTACGTAACAGTTGATCACTTGAATTTTCGTGAAATAAATGACATCTCCAAATAATTCATTTTCTAAAGAATAAACACACTGCAACAGAATTAGATGGAAAAGAGAATTGGTTTTTCTTAACACACACAAATAAGATGATGATAACGCCGCCACATTACTCTCCACTCCGATATAATAGACCGACAGGCTCTCCCCTAATTCTTATGACGGTGCCGGATGAAAGCGCTGTCGGGTTTCCGCGCAAAACCGATATTCGCGAGTGGTGTCTGAAACAGCTATTAATATTGTCGTGACCCTGCTAATTCTCCGCCCTATCCGTTTCTCACCCGACATTAACCACATCCCCTTAGTAGCGCTCCCTTTTTAGGGCGGAGACAAACAAGAGAAGAAATATATACGTTGCAAAAAGCAGTTTGCGTTTTCTCGCTGCGTCGGCACGACGTCGTTTACCGCAAGTGCGTATTATTAACAAAAAAAAAAGCAAACTAACGAATTATTTCATTTTGTCAAATTAATTTGATTATTTGGAATGATTTTTCTCTTTAGTTCTGGATGTACACATTATACTCTTGCGCTTTGTAAATCATTTTTTCTGTTTGTATATTCCAGAGAATAGAAAAACATAAATGACACACGAAGTTTTTAACTACCGCGAACTATTAATCTTCCTATCCGCGAATCACGCGCGAGATTACGAGATAAAAACCGGTAACGAGCGAAGTGAGTTTTGGCGGAGCACATAAAGTTTTCAACGACTTCGCAAGCAGCTTAGGCTTTCCTTTCCGTAGAGACGCCCTCTCTGTTCTCTGTTCTCCGTTTGACTTCTTTGTATTTTCTTCGATTCTGCAAACTTCCGACATCCTCTTTACACTTGGTGATCTTTCGTCGTATTCGCCAGCGCGAAAATACGCCCCGCCGTGTTGTATTTCACTTCAATATGCTTTAAGCTTATTAAGACAACAAGTCATTGCGAGAATTTTGCGCTCATCAAAGAGCGCGTTTCTCCCGTTTCTTGTTAATGAACGGTTGCAATTCCCTGAATTAGTAATTAACGTTACGAAGCGTGCAAAATCTCGTCTTTATCTCTCGGCATTCGAAAAAATATTTTATTCAAATTTATTAATTTCTCTCTCTCCGATATTAATTATTTATTTTTCTCGTATTTTATTTGCAATCTTGTATTTAGCGCGCGTTTTCGACGCTTTTAACGCCGTTTCTACACAGACACGTGTCTCGCGATTTATTCTTCTTGATTAAAACTACCGTGAACAATTTATGTAAATCACCTTCGCGTACCGTATTTGTTGAATTGTCTTCTCCGAATCGCCAGACCGCAGACGACGGTTCGATATCAGCGTTTGTCGTCTAGCAGCTTTTCGGAATGGAGGACGCGACGTTAGGCGAGGCAAAGGAATAAAGACGGAATAATGCATGCAGCAAAGATCTTTTGATGTATATCACCGCGAGATACTGCAGCTTCGCATTTCTTGATATTTCATCTTTGATATTACTCCAGTAATGCATCCGCGGATCTCGAAATATGCTTTGATACGACGACGGCCATAATGCTCGATGGTTCGCTATTAATTGCAATGAAACATTTTTTTCACAGTAAAGACGATGTATAATTTTTACTACTATTTTGTCCTCGAAAATCCGTTTATTATAAAATATAATTTAATTACAAAAAAAAAACGTAACAGAAACACACTTAAAGACAAAATGTTAATTCGATTAAAAATCAAACAATTAAAACATTACAAATTTATGTAATAAGTATTAAATTTGAAAGTCGCGCGGCAAGGTACTTCGACGTATATAATTATAACGTCGCGCCTTGACGCTTTCAACGAACCGGAACAATGCTTTGTTCCATTATGACATCGCACGTTGAGACTTAATTGATAATGACAATGTCAAACGCGTAACGACTTGAATGGATAATTAGAACTATAGAGAACCGTCCGCGTTTAAAGCCCATCTCAAACGTTAAGTCGCTATAAATATTCAGTTCTCAAAAGTCGACGCGACGATGGGAACGTCGTAAGCTTCTTGGTAAGATCACGTTTCGATAACACGAACACTTAATGCCACGACGGCATCGATTACATACAGCCGATCGATTATCATAAAACGGGAACCGACGTTGTCGTTTTACAACGCAGTGTCGCTTCGGAGCCGAAGTGTTAAGTGGGGCGCTCCAATTTAATTAAATGTTTGATCAGCGGATTTACAATCAAACGACGAGGAGCGTGAGCCGAATCGAATACATTCGTTCCGTTTGCGCTTCCCATCGAGTGCATCGCGATACCTTGATCGGTCACGTATGTCCGGGAACACGTAACTATTGCCGGACGAATTTACGTTAAATCGATGCTGATTAATCCGCATTTGCGCAGCGTGACGCAAAAGAGAGAGAAGACGCGATTATAAATTATATCCCGACTTGTGTATTAATTATTATTGCCAATTAGGATAGCCAGCTAATGCTTATATTAGTCGAATTCATGTTGAATCCGAATTTCATTGAGAAAAAATATCATAATTTCGTGTTTCAGGATTTGGTAAACGAATATGATGATTAATTTGAGAAGAGAAACTAAATGTGACACATATACGAAATGAAGACTGATTATAACTGACACGAAATGAGTTTCACCCGTGGGATTCCGGATTCCGGTTTTTCGCAAGGTTAACTCGAGAGCCAGAAATATCCGAACGGTCGCGCGTGTGAGCCCGACGAAAGTCTCCCGGACTTATCGTCTGTTTTTACTACTGACAGACAAACACATTACTCAGAGAACTACGCGAGCGCGCGTCGGCGCGTGTATGCGCGCAAACCTTTCGTTTTATGACGCGAGTCGTAGTTGGCTAATAAAGTGCGCACCCTGGTGCAGCGACTTCGCTGTTTTATTGTACATGTGGATCTCTTCTCCACAACCGCGCTTTTACTAACCCTCTTAGCGTAAACTTTTTATTCAACCACGCAGTTTACGCCGAACAACTTTCGCGAGCAATGATTAGTGTTTCTTCCTGCTTGGTAATTTTTATTTTCCTCACAAACAGCAGAAAAAAAATAAAATTTTTCTCTCACTCAGAGTTTCTCTCGTTATCATTTTTGCATTTATTATTTAACCGTTCACGCGCACGTTGCATATTATTTCACATATACATTTTCGGTTCTCATCGATCCGAGAAACACACTCCGAAGCGATACCACTCGCTTCAACATTTATTAGCAACTCCGCTGAATCAGTTGGAACGAATTAGTCGAAGTTACGCCAAGTTGGAAGTAATTCGATAAAATAATTTGCTTGTTCAAGACATCACGCGCGCGTCGCAAAATCCCCGCCGTTTCCGAGGACGTAAAATTGTTTACGTGGCGGAGGCGTTTTACAACGAGGTCGCATTAAGATGTCGAAGGCGTGTCGTCACCATCTGCCCGAGATGACGGCGTATCGTTTCCGTGGCGACAAGGTGAAATGCATCGGACCGCATCGTCGATAAGTGTATTCTTTTCAGAATGTCCACTGCGTGAAGGCGACGCGTTTTATCTCGCCGTATATATGCAGATATCCCGTGCATGCATATATACAGATTGGTGGGATGCGCGCGCCGCGCCGAGTTGCGTGGCATTTTATGCACGCGCGAGAAGTAAAACGATACGCCAGGATAAAAAGGATGTTTTATGTATAAAGTGTCGTCGGGGGTTGAAAGGAGATGTCGCGGCGGCCAGCGACGGGTCGACATCGCGGAAGGAAGCGCAACAGAAACCGAGCACCCCGCGAAAACAGCATCCCGCGTCCGAGGGAGAACGAACTCGACGGGGCGTGAAACCGCGAAAAAGTCGAAATCGTTCGGGCGCGATCGTAAGTTGCTGACAAGCTATAAGTAATAAAAGAAGAGAGGCGAGTTTCTGTTTGTTTCTCAGAGAACAACGCGAATTGCTTGTGAAACAGAACACTCCGATTGATAGAATGGGTAAACATCTAGTTTCTTATAAAGAGGGAGATTTTGTTTACAAGAGAATTGCGATTCTACATAAAGGTCCGCCAGTGATTATTGCGAGAAAAAGGAGACGAAAGCTCGAATCTTGGAAAATAAATAAAAGTTAACAATATGAAACAAATAGACAGATACTGTTATTAAAACTAAATATTTGCACGCGTAAAGAGAACTTTTTTAAATGGAAAAAAAAAGACCAAAAGTTACGAGAAATTCGAAAGCGTTCGTATTATTGTTTTGTGTCTTAAAACAATCACGTGGATTTTTATGCGCGTGTTTCACTTCTCGCCGTTTCTCAGAAAAATCAATTTTCTTTGCGCTAAGATATTGAAAACAAAAAATATTTCGGAATATTCTAATCTACCGTATGTAACACGGACGCGACTGTAGTTGTGTTCTTTACTCCTTGCGAGTGAAAATTCGCGGTATTGAGTACGAAGGTGCTCTCACTCCTATATTTCTCGAAGAAGGGCATCGATTTTGTCTTGAGGAGAATGTGTCAGACGGCACTTCGAGTAAACTAACATATTGATATTTGGAAACGTATTGACATTTCTGAATGTATACGCTCCAAAAGCGAATACAACAATTTTATTTTACAATATCTTTTCTTTTTTTTTATTTATAAAAAATTTCAATCGCGCGGAATGTCCTGTTTGTTTTAAATAATCGATCTATAGATTCTCTATATTGAAACGTTGAATATATTCAAAAGTTCTTTAATATTCTACTTGAATATTTATGGTCTGAGAAGAGCCATGGATCTTTTGTAAGATTATGTGGTACACACACACACACACACAACACACACTTGAAATTATACTCTTTTATTATTGGAATGTTATACAAATGCAAAATCAGCTTTGGCACTTTTTTTCAACGCGCGCGATGTCGGCCAAACCGCGACTTCCGCGCGCGACGCGCATAATTTATACGTCTCGCATATCAATCTTCATATTTCATGCCGCGCGAACGGGGGTGCAAAGAATTTTTCTCGCCTTCGCTTTTCTAACGCAAAGGTTCGCCAACCTGTGATATTTCACGGCTGTTGTGCAACCGCGTGTCACACCAATTTCTGTCATGAAACGTTGCTCCGCCAACATTTTTGGCACGAACCGACTAAACAACGAGTCGCATATGATTTATAGCTTAATATTTACGTTTGCAAGCATCGTGTATGGCAATGTCGCGTGTGTTCATTGTTCACCGGGCGAGTAATCAGAAGCGAGCATCGAGTTTGTTTTTGTCGCGTTATATGCATCACACGTTTTTCTTTTCTTTTTTTTTTTAAGAGATTATCTTTTTTTTATTTTCCACACAAGAGAATATCATGTATCATAATGTGAATGTTTTTCTGAGCGATGAACACGTTTTCGCAATAGTTTTCCCAACGCGGTATGCAAAGTTTATTTTTCTTACAAAGAGTTTAACTGTCTTTAACGTCCGAAAAAGACTGCAATGCGTTTTCGATTTTTTTCTTCCAGCCGTTAGCAAATGCTTATACGTATTGAATAATGAGCAAGCAAACGAGCATTCAATTTAGCAAGAGAGAAACATCACCTACAAGAGTGCGAGTATTGCTAGATTGATGGCGCTCCCGGGTATCTATACAAACGGAAGTGGTGAGTGCCTCTCTGCCGAAATTGTATTTATTCTAGACGAAATTTTATTTATTGCTCTCCGTAACTTTTTCCTTTCGAAGAAAAAGTTGCGCGGATCTGCAAACATCGTTCGGTTTCGCGAACGTCGGTTAATTTCAGTTGCAATTTCAGACGCCGACTGAGTATCCCGTAGAACTCCGATTAAAGTTGAAACGAAATAAAACTCACTCCGATCGAAACGGAATTAAATCCTCGTGACGATATGTCATCTCGCAATTGTGTTTTTCCAGTTAAATTAATTTAATCATCGAGATTTTAAAATTTATCAAATTGCGCAGGTAATCTTTCGCAAATCTTGCGGCAATTTTGTACGTACAGTTTTCATTTTTACGACATTTTCGCGTATGTAGGACAATTTGTTCGTTTTCTCACATACCATCATCGTATATATATATATATATGTTATATCTCTACAGAATGTCACAGACAGGATGTAGAAAATAATAGGCCATTTGCCTCGTAATGGCAGTAAATTTTTTTTTCCAAATGAGACAGTTTGGCTCCGAAAATCACAAATTCTGACAATGTCGCTCTTGTCGGTCGAGAGAGAACGTCGAAACAAAGAAGATATATATATATATATATATATATATATATATACAATATATATATATATCTTCTTCTCTTGTTTATATATATATATATATATATATATATATATATATATATAAACACACACACATACACGTATATGTACTTCGTTGGCGGTGCAGTTCCGAGAGAATCGATGCCTCGTTCTTCTTCTTTCGCCTGGTATTCGATTAGTGGCGACGAAGAAAAAGCATCACGTCGGTATCGCGGTGCAAACGAGCAGCGCGCGCGCGGTTCAGCAATAAAACAAATAGAATAAAATAAAAAAATAAAAAAAAAGGAGAGACTGTAAACCATCGCGAAGAAAATCAAACACTGTGCGCACCGGAAATGTTGGCGAAGGAAAAGTAAAGTCGAAAGCGAAAATGGATAGAGGTATGTTCGGAAAAATTGGAGGTTTCTGCCGCGAGCAATGGAATAAAACCAAATATTGTAAAAGCGAGTGTTTTTCATAGTTACGGAAAAGCTTCGTGTGTTCGAAACTCCGACAACAAAGTTTTTAATCAAAATCCTGTGTAAAATAAGTACGACAGTTAGTGATTTGTAACAAATAAACATACATATTTTGTTTGCGCGGCTTATTTACACGACATTCGTGTCAGCTGCGAAAATTTGTAAAAGAGCAAAGGTTCGTGTTGCATAAAAAAATCACGTGTGAAAGGTCGCACGTTTAAATGTTATTTTATTGCGTGCGATTTATAATCTCTTTTTCTTTATACCGTTTTGTTTTACCGAGCATTATTGTAAGAATATCATCCGCGAGGCGAGCGAAAAATTGAAATCGATTGCAGCGAGCATGAGCAATTAAGTCGGCAAAGGTTGAATTATCGATGTGTACGTGTGCAATTCCGCCCGTCATCTCGTAGCGCGCGCAGTCACGTTCGATGCAGTTAAACGCGCAAACTGTTACACACTTTCGCGCAACGGTTTATTGGCTCGAAAATAGCGNNNAAAATTGTNNTTTTTTTTTTTTTTTTTTTTTTTTTTNNGTTTTNTTTTTTTCGCGATAAAATACGCCGACGCAACCGGGAGCGGCGCGTTATGAAAATCCGATGCGGCAGGCGCTGCGGTAGTCGTCGCTCAATTATCACGGCAAAGTTTCGTAGATACCCTTTGCGCCGTTATCTAAATTGCATGCCGTCATTATTTGTCGCAATAACAAAATGGAAAACAACGTGAACTAAAATTTCGCACAAGAGAATTTCGAAGTAATGTGCGGTGTCGCATATATATGATAATGCCCTATATACTTTCGGCCGAATATTGGCAATACTGCGCTTTCAATCGTGACGTAAAGCGAAACGTTACTTGCGCATGTAATATATATTGTAATTATTTTCAATTTGTGTCTCTCTCAAAGCGTGCGCGCGTTTACTTCGCTTGTCAATTATATCGCTCGTAAACTCGGCGGCGCGCGAAATTGTGGGCAGCGGGCCATAGCGCCGAGTGAATCACGTTTAATGAAGCGCGCAAAAAACTCGCGAGGGAGACGAGAAAGGGATAAAAGCGGCAATTAGCATTAACTGCGAACGGAAGTCGCATTCTCATCGTTATATATTTGCTGCGATATTAAAATTTCACTCTGCGAGAAAAAAACATGATTCGTCAAGACTCGATGAATCGATCCATTCGATGATATACGATAATTGATAATAACATATACCGCATCTCAGATCGTTAATCACGCATCGGAATCACGTTTTCGTCAAAAATCGAAGCATTCTCGCGAAGATCACCGATATTGCTGGCACGCGAAATCACTGAATCGTTCGTACATACGGTTCGAATAGGACGGCGCTCGCGACGACTCATCGAGCCGAGAGAGCCACGTAGAAAAACGGGCGTGAGATGATGAATCGCGCGAGAAACGACACGGCGAGAAAAACGTGCTCCGTTTTCCAAGGGTGATCGCGCGACTCCGGAAAAATCCGGTCCGTGCTTGATCTCGCTCGCGGAACTCCTGACCGTGCACGTCAGCTGTGCGTGCCACGTTTCGAACGTTCGCCGATTTATCATTCTGACTCTGGCGCCCGCTGTTATGCCGAGAGCTTACGGTATAGCGGTGAGGGTGGGGCGCCATAATCGAAGGATGATTCTCCGGTAACGGCACTTCCGCCTCCGACTCCTTGAAGCTGAACGACGACCATCAAGTTAAAATGCAATATTCTCGATTCTCCCATTATATTTGCCTCGTTTGATTTAATATCGTTACGAATTGATTTATGACAAGCTGATTATTCTTTGAAAACGGGTTAAAATGAATGAGTATCAATTCTCGGTGATACCAGTAAGATCCCCGCGACAAAATTACATTCAAGTACAAAATTTAATAACATATCTTGTTCGTTGTTGTCAAAGCGATAAGCTTCCCCAGCTGGAATTTTTTGATTAATATTCCGCGGTTTTAAAGAGAGTTGCACAGAAAAAAAGAAGATACAGAAATCGCTCTTTTCTTTCTCTTTAATGAAAGAGGTCGTCACGCAAACCACCTGACGAAATCTGCAAATAAAAGATAATCAAACATCAGGCTAAAACTTTGAGCACTCTTGAGGATACTGCAAAAGGGATTGCTTATTTAAGAATAACAGGAGGTGTCTCTCTCTCTCTCTCTATCTATCTATGCAAAGAACCGAAATTATCTTAACCGAAAGTCCAGGCAGTCGTTTAGATTCAAGATAACACTTCGGCAATTTTGTTGTTCCGCAACTTAATTGAATACTGTAAAGAAGTAATTGCAGAACGGCACGGTATATCAATTTTGCGAATAAAAACCACTTCAAAGTCTTTGTTGAGCAGAAAATTACGCACTTAACAAAGAAACGGATAGCTACGTAGATAAAATTACTGTTTCAAATTGCTACGCCACGTTACTATTGTTTTTATTTTAACGTTTTGTGTCAATGAACACAACTGTCACCGCTAGTATATACGTTTTACAAACTATATATAATACACATTAGAGATATTAGAAATAACGCATGAAAATCAAAATAAAAAAATAGTGAGAGGGAGGAGTAGAAAATCAACACGTTTTTAAAGACACGTGACTAAAAAGTACAGTTCCGTGACTATAGTCACGTGTTGTTTTTCCTCTTCTCACTGTTACGTGACTATTTTAGTTACGTTTTTAAAGACACGCGCAACGAAGTCGAACGGCGCGAGAGACAGTACCGTGCCTCTTGATTTATACGACATAAATCGAGAAACACATCCGAGAAACGTTCAATCAGCGTCGAGATAAAAGCGGCACCAATCAAGGTCGATAGAATTGATTGTGATTATTTACACACGCTTTTTCTGATAGGATTGCACCGATATGATAGACATTGAAATGTGAAAGTTATCAGAGTTGTTGTGCTTTACGATCACAAGAGAATCGTAAATTGTGTTTAATTAGAGGATTGTCACAATTTCTCTTTTTCTCTCTTTCTCATAAATTCTTATTTCGCGAAAATACTTTCTCTCGTGTCACTAACCAAAACCATTAAACATTAAAAATAATTCGATTGTTCGCGGGCGCGAAAAGTCGCGAGATTTTTTCGTTAATTTCGACATCGCTCGTTTTCATCGGATCTTGCAAATTTCACGCGGTTGACGAATATTAAGCCTTCGCGCTCTTGAACGAGATAGAAACCGCTGCCATCCAATCTCTATGCAGATGCGAGACGAGCACGTTGGGAAAAAAAAATGTGCCGTCGAACAGCAGATAAAGGGGAAGCAGTCGTCCGATTTCGGTGAGAAGAGCCGTTTCGGCACATTTCCTCATTTCTTCTCGCGCTTTTCGGCGTTGCAAATTTATTTGCCGTGCTTTCGTCAGCTCGAGAAGCTTTGAACCCGCTTTGAAAGAGAATAAATTGGAAAAAAAGAAGAAATTTTGTTGCTTTACGGGATAAAAACACTACAAAATAACGGCTCACAATTGTGTAATATATTCATGTGCTACAATATGTACAGAATTATTTAAATATTTTGGACTCTTCTGCTTGAAAAATTCAATGATTGTACGTCCACGTATATATTTTTAAACGAGACACACAAATGTGTGATAATAGGATCGAGATTTTGATGTGCGATTAAATAATTATTTTAGAGAAAGATGTGTGTTTACTTTTCATTGCATTCATGTGATATACGTAGATATAAATTTAGGAATGGGAGCAATATATAAGAACGGTATAATCTTACAATTGCTTAGATATTCCGTATCAAGGTTTCTCATGCAATATAACGCGCGTGCTCTCATAAATAGCACGCGTCTCTGACACCTAAACCAGATAACCGGTGTTAATAAGTAACGAAAACCTGGAAACACGCTTGAATGTTCTTCGTTATTCAAAAGATTTATTTTTGTGTCGAGATGAAAAATAATCAGTGGGAGTTGAATCGAATTAATGACGAACGACAGCTCTTTTATGATAAATATGCAAACGGAATTGTTTATAACGGATTTGCACATACCCCGAACACAAGAAATATCTCGAATGGTAATGGAAGTTTCAACAAGCGACTGATTGAAAAAGTTATGGCGAGGCTGTTAATCGATCTTATCGGAAATAAATTCTTGTTGCCAATCGTATTGTTACGAACACAAATATATATATTCTCAAAGATGATTGATTTCGTTTCAAATTGTTAAAGCAATGATTTTAAGACAAAATACATCGCAAGAAAGTTTATTATTTGAAACATTAATATATAATTTTTTTTGTGATAGAGATTCCTCCATTCGCTTTTACGAACAGAGTTTAGTTTCGACTGCGTAATCTCATTTTTATCCAATTCGAGATAATCATACGCCCGTTTGCGCGTTAATGGAAGGCCGAGCGATAACGATCAGTTTTTCACCATCGAATTGATGAATCGAATAATTGGATCGGGTTCAAAACCTTAAACGTGCCAAAAGTTTCGTTTTGTATCAAAGCGTGCTCGTTATATCGATACTATGGATTTTCGACGGAGAAACAAGAGGGAAAGAAAGAGAGAGTGATTGATTGACTGATTGATCATGCTTTAATTTTTGAGCGCTCTGGGAAAAATCCTTTTAAATTCCGCAACATGTAAATAAAAAAGAAACAAAACAATTCAATTATACATGAAAGTATATCAGAGAAAAAAAAATAAAAGTGAATACATAAAGAAAAATTTAACAATAGCAAAAGTAATAATACAAATATAACAAAAATAATGAGAGAGAGAAAGAGAAAAATAGAAAGACAGAGAGAGAATGTGTGTGTGTGGGTGTGTGTATGTGTGCGCGACAGGGAACGCGTCTCTCACGAGAGACGCGTACGAACGCAGACCTGTCACATCCGATAACACAGCTAAATGTTAATTAATACGTCGTGATATATGCAATTGGCACTAATTTGAAGGCCAAATTGGAATAGCCGATGGTGCGCTAAGGGAGAGAGAGATGCGAGAGCGCGTAATAATGCAGTGCCTGCAGTGAATGCATCTTGGCCCGGAGGCATCGAACGTATCCCGATCCCGTTCCGTCCCGTCGTGCCGACGGGAGTAGTCGGTTACCTCGAAATCGAGGAGACTTCGGAGGCCGTTCGCGCTATCGCGTGCACAGAGAACATTTAATTACAGACGATCATTCGAGATCCCATTCTCCGCTACACTAAAAGCTACACCAAATTCAATACGCCGGAAAATAACTATCTCGCCGTCCGTTCGCTGCCAAAAGCAGAAACGACCAATGTATTTGGTGATGACTGTTGCTGTTTGCCAACTATGATCGGAGACAACAACAACACGGGATCGTGTGTTCTTCCTGCTTCCCGCCGACTCTTTCGTTTCATCGCTTGTAAAAGGATATTTAGAAGGTAAACAACACAAGTAAGAAAAAAATGTCGGGATCGATTAAAAACGATCGAGCGATTTTTAGATTAGTTGCATTTATTATGTTTCAAGCATTAAAAGACGGAGATTTGACTTTCAATTATGCAACTAATATTAGTGTTAGCCGCGCTCTATTCATATCGGTGGAAGAAAAGAAGACAAAGGTATCGCCTTGACGACAGGATTTTTTAGTGGAAAGAAGACAAAAGAAATTTTTGAATCGGGAGAATTGGAGTGCGCGTCAGTTCGCGACTATTCATAACGGGGGCGGTTGTAACGCTATTACAGCCGCGTTTGAATATATTTCTCTGATCCTATTTTGACTACTTTCGCGGAGAACAAGGAGTCAAATTTCCGCAAATTTTCAAAATCCCTTTTGTACATCCGGGAAAACTTCTCTGCGGCGAGGAGAAGGTGGAAGCTTGCCGAAGGTTCTCCGGTGAACGAACGTGCAAGCTTGCAGAAGACTCCGTAGCCAATTTGCGCGGACTCATCTCATAAATCCGACATCGCCGGGTTCGCCGAGAAGTAAATAACGTCGTTCGTTATAGCCGACTTTGGAAGAGTGTCAAGAGCGATCCCTTTGGCGCCGCATCGACGTCTATGCTCAAAAGAAATGCTTATCTTTTACAAGATTTTCACATTCGGGGCGAGTCTTTTGTTGTCAATTAGATACACACAATTTCAAACATTCGAAATAATATTGCAATTTTTGACGCGGAGGCGTCAAAGAAACACGTTGCACAACAAGCTTTTTATTCCTACACTTTCGTCGTTTCAAAAAATTGCAATTGCATCAAATGTTCGAGTCGCAACTCGTTAGTCTAGAACTCTTGAGTGAAAAATAATAATAAGAATATATAAGTTATGTTACTTACGATGCACCATTCGTCCGAGGGTGGACATTCCTTCAGCATGTGTGCGGTGTAATTAATGCACGGTGTAATGCTACCAACTCCCTCGTTGTACTGTCCGCATTTGTAACATCTAATACCGTGCGTGACACCTGTGACACACAAACAATATTTAATTGCCACGGTGCAAAAAAGTGCACACCGCTAAATGTATCGCGAGAATGTTAGTTCGAGACAGAAAGCGCAAAATATCGAGCAATCTACGAAATAGCAATCCACAAGTCGTGAGATAAAAACTGCATTTTTCTGACTGCGTTTTAGACAAGACCAACGGGGGAAGCAATTCGCGAGACTGCGCGTCAAAGCCCTACCGATCGTTCTGCAGTTTGCGCGATCCGATTAATTCGCGGAAAAGAGCTGCAGCTTTCGAAAATTGATAGAACCCATAAAACTCACTTAATCGCGCCTCGTAAATGCGAAAACTCGAGACGCCTTTTCAGGCAACGCCTGCACTTATTCCGCTCACCGATTTGCGCGTCCCCGGTAGTCTCGTTTCGCGAACTTTAGATCCGATGACGCGAAGACGCCGAGAGAGATTTTACTGCGATTTTTTGCGCCAAACCGATCGAAAGTTCTTTGCCGGAGTGAGTACAATGCGCGCCCATAAAATCGGAGATTTACGAGGACGGCGCGTGCGCGCCAAAGCTTTGATTCCAGACGAGATGCTGAACGAAAGATTCGCTTGCTAGATTGAACTCGCTCGCTTTTGATCAACAATAATTTTAATACGTCTACCAAATCGTTGATGTACTATTTTTTTCTTGCAATTTTTTATTACTCAAACTCGGTGACAAAATTGATTTTTAAATTGAAACATTTATCAGAATGTTCGCAAATTCAAAATATCTCATACATGTCAAGATAAAACTCTCTTCGCTCTCTTATGAATAACTTGTAAAGAAAGAATATATAATTGATGAAGGTAATAAAGCGTTTCACGAGTAACAAATTCACAGTAGGTCTTTCACCGAACTTACGTACTTCCTAACACATTGAGAAAGAGAAAGAGAGAGAGAGAGAGAGAGAGAGAGAGAGAGAGAGAGAGAGAGAGAGAGAGAGAGAAAGAGAGAGAGAGAGAAAGAGAGAGAAAGGAGACTCTCGGTGCACGGTTCCCTTGAGAGGTGAACCACCGTGGAAGCTCGTTAGAACTTTATGAACTTGCAAGTTTATTGAGGCTGATGTTTCGTAACGTCGTTCGCTGCGGCGTTGCGGCTCGACAGGTGTTGGGATTGTCCGTTTGGGCGCATTCGCTTGTATGTACGTCACATCGCGTTAAACCGGAATTACGAAATAAACGGCGAAAATGATCCGGTGCTATTTTGCAGAAAAGAGGATGACTTATAATTTTAATCGCGCGTATCACCTAACAGCGTATACGAAATAGCCTGGTTATTGTATCGGACCTTTTCTAACTCGTGTAAACAAAAGTGCTCGCGTACAACGTGAAACGTAAAAGTTACGGTCCGGTTATTTCGCAAACCGCTATTTTCTTTATTGGTCCACCGTCAGAACCGATGTAAAACAGAGAGCGCGCGCTCTCCGGGAACGAATCGTATCTCGAGCGAATGTAATCGTGTAAGCTACATACCGCAAAAGTGATCCGCCAGCAAGAAACGGGATCAATCTGGCGGCAATGCCATTACAAGCGAAACCGCGAAAGCATCCAAAGCGAGAGAAAACGGCGGAAACCTCGCCTGCTGGCGAGGAGACCTTTTTGCCGAGCTTTTCGCCGGTGTGTTTTCCTCTATTTCCAATAAAATACATTTTTGTCGCATCTCCCGATTCTCGAATATTCGCCGGAATTGACTCGATAAAGAGGTAACTTTCCAATTTTCCTGCAAATCGCCCGTTTGGAATTCGATACGCAATCTACCAAATCTCTAGCCCGATACTGTCTCTCCCCCGCGCGCACCACCGCCATAATCTCCCAGAGTCTATCCTATGGTTTTATTTTTATCGATAAGAAATTTGAAATTTAGAGGGAGAGAACACACTCGGAATAATCTATATAACCCGCGAAATAAAACAGAAATCCCATTCGCGCTCGGTGGCTGGAATAGCAATTTATGCGCGACACGAAAGCGCACGTTTTGTCCTTGTCGTAAAGTAAAATTACGCGATCAACGTTAAACAGAAATGAGATTACAACGTTGTGTATGTACGAGCGTTTTGTTTGCGCGGAATGACGAATATCTCTCGTGGCGTGTATCTCGAGAATGCATAAAAAAATCCCGCGAAATCTGCTTCGTGCGCGCTCGCTCAATAATGTGTGCGCGCGCGCGCTCGCTCGCTCGCCCGCATATCCACACGGATGCGGATTGCATCGACCTAACAATCTCACGTCGCGCTTCTCGCGAGCGGGGACACGTAAATTCGACCCCGAGACTCTCTTTCTCGTTTTCGGTGTAGGAAGAAAAATATTGGCACTAAATTTCCTCGCGGGACACAGACGTGCTCCTGTATCTTCCCGCACGTTTGTTCGCTCGCGCGCGCGAGAGTTTGGATGATTTATCTCGCCGCTTATTTTTTCGTCTCGATGTGTATGTGTACACGTGTGCGCCGCCGCCTCGCTCGTCACGCGCGATAGAATCCGCATTTTCACCGGACACGGGGCCCGGCAGTATCGATATCGCGGCCGAAAACGTGCGGAGATGTACATTTTGCCGATGTCATTATTTCGAGAGCGGTAAAGAGGAGAAAGGAGGAGAATGTATAGGAGAGTGTACGTGGCGGATCGCGCACCAGATCGGTTGCCGAAACCGCGTTCGATAACGCCAGAAATTGAACGGATGTTCCACACAATTTTGCAAACCTCGGAAAATTAATTGCCTTTGTTATTGCGTAACGGTACGGTATTCAAATTCGCCGATTTCGTATGTTTTGAATATTGCGTCAATTAATTGTGCGGAATACTTAAAAGCATATTAAGTAAAACAGCTGAAAGTGAATTGGTTAAAATACCGAGCAGAGATGTCGTTATTTATGATCGCACACGGCGCTTTATACATTACACGTAGTATATCTCGATTATGTCGATGCACCGTGTGTGTAAGCAACACCGTTGCCGCGCTCAGCTATTTTGCGACATAATTTTCATGTAATTTGTTGGCTATTGTGACATCACTTTGCCATTAACTATTCGATAACTAGGTGTAGGTGGCGGAACTGCGACGCACATTCTCCGCAAATTCATCAGTCATATTACTCGAACTAAAGGAGAGAGAGAGCGGATGGTTAATGCACGATGTGATAAAGTAAACCACTCAATGTTGCCACTTTGCAACTTTGCCGGCAAATATTTGTCTTCGATTAAGCATAGCTCGGAGTGCATATCTCTGGCACGCGACTACAGTTTATCATCAAACGTGTAAGTACCACATGTGTAAGGAATAATTTCGGGTCGCAGATCTTTTGAAAATTTATTACTCTGATTTTCTGAGATCTAAATATAATTTTCTTTCTGAAGAAAAAAGAATGAAGAATATTATTCGGAAGAACACACAACGCTCTTCGATCATCCTCTTTGGCATCTCTTGTAAAATTAAAAACAAAATCTGGCTGCTTCGTAATAAATAGTTTGACTGCTACATATTGATCGTGTGGAACGATAACGATTAAAGGTAATATCGCTTCCAACCCTACGGGTATAACTTTGTTTACGTAAATGCGACCGCGGCGGTTGTCAAATATTCGCTTTAGCAATCGTCGACAATGGAATTCGCACAGCCCGCTCCTCTGTTTCGAAAACAATTTAAACTTCCTTGCCTCGAGTGAACTCGAGCGGCTATCGAGGAAGAACTCGACCGACGAGAAGCAAAGTCCTGACGAAGTCGTTACGCTTCCGCTTGAATTTTGTTCGTTGCCGATGAAAACGGTAATCGTTAATTCTTCTTCTTCCGTCGAAGCGCGAAGTTAAGGGTGTTATGATTTCACAAGAAACCAAGTTTCTTCCTTCAAAATTATCATAATCGCTAATAAAATTGTTTTTTTATCTAGTTAATTAATTTGTCAAGTTACTCTGTAAGATTTTTACATTTCACTCGCTGTCAGCATTAGAAAACCTTTTCTTTTTTTTATAATTTTACGTGCTTTTCATTTTAATATCACAAGATATATTTAACATTAAATATATTATCATATGTAATATTATATATTAAATATATTATATCTTGAGCTCTTTTGAACCCGAGAATCAAAACTATTTGCAATACTTGCTTTTCTGGAACACGATAAAAATGCAATAGGTTACTCGGATCATATCCATATATCCGATTTAAAAGAGGAAAGACTAATACCGTAGTAAAAGTAGTAGAACCTTTTTTCGGGCAAAGGAAGTTCTCGCTATTCAGGGATCGAAGCTCGTAGCGAATAACGTTATTACCCTACACTGCAAATCCATGTGTGTTACTTTAACACATTTTTTCTGTGTAATTTTAAGATTACACGCTTATCCGTGTTATTTAAACACACATAAGTGTGTAATATGATAATTTTATGCAGATCGCATGTGTGTTAAAATGCGTAAACATCTAAAATGTGTAATAAAATAAAACATATAAGTTTTAGACATGTTAAAATAAAACATATTTCTCCTTTTACACGTTTGAACAGATAAACGTTTCAAAATTAAAACACTTCAAAAAATACACATCAAAATTGTCGTTGTCTCTGCGTAGAAAGTTGCGCGCGCATCAATCTTTCTTTCTCGCTCCTTCCAGAGTACAGAGATATGTTAGGACAAGTACAGCGCGGCGGAAAGAAGTGTGCTGACGTGCAATATATGTTTAATGTGATTTGTGAAAATTTAATATATTTTTTATTTAATATGAAGAAGAAAGTGTACTGTTTAATCGGTGAACGTTGTAAACGCATTCACGTTTTCATCTAAAAAATATATCTCTGACGCTCAAATTGTACGTGCAACTTTAATAGAAGCCAGCAATAACGATGTAGTGTTATTTACAATCAATGATCAACAACAAAGAAATCATTTTACAAAAGTTTGATGCCGATCGAAATAATAAATTATGTGATATTGAAGAAAATGATGAAATTGAAGACAAAAGTGAGGTTAACGTACTTTTTTTGTATGAAAAACCATCAAGCCTCGTACTCGAATCATCACCATCTACTGGTTTTATTTCTGATGTTTCTCAAGAGAGACAAATCAATGACACGTATAACATGAACTTCAAAATATTACATACTGAACCAGGTGATAAAAGTTTGAAAGCTCGACGTTTTCTTAGGAGAACAAAATAATAATGTTTTAATATTTTTAAAGAATACTGCACTATGACAAACTTTATTATACCATAGTCATCTAAGTTTTTCATATTGCAGCTTTTTTGAACATAAATATTATTATTCTGTTCTCCTATGAAAACGTAGAGCTTCCAAACTTTTATACGATAATATGTCGTTTATTACACGCAACAAATTATACATTTAAAACGTGTTAATTTAGTGAGTTAAATCAACACGTATTAAGCGTGTTCTAATTTTAAACACTAAGAAACATATTAAAAGTGACTTCAATAAAAACACACGTCAAGTGTGTTAAATTAACACACTTGGATTTGCAGTGTAGCGCGGAAAGATTTCGTCGTCGTATAAAGGTATCCGAACGGAAATGTCGATCCTGATGCCACAATCGGCTTTGTGGAAGGCAACTCGTATCGGGGAATGCCATCATGTAAAATACGTTTAAGAGAAAAAGTTAGCTTCTCCTCGGCCACGAAAGTCGTAGGTGTTTCAATGCGCGGAATGAAGAGCAAGATTTTTACTCCGTTCGGAGAATGGAAGTAATTTTGGAGAAGAAATTCGAATGGGTTGTCTCGCGAAGAAAAACATTTTTACGTGCGATAAAAGACGGATTCCTCTCTCTCCCTCTCTCTCCCTCTCTCTCTCTCTCTCTCTCTCACTTTCTTTCTCTCTCGCAGAAATGCAAAGATGTACTGACTTCCTGGATGCAGTTCTTAATATTTCAAAGCTCAGTATTTCTCTCAACATGTACCATATATGTATTTTATTTTAAAACTTGCATACAATTGTTGTGTGAAACTTTCTGCATTATTCATTGGCGGATTTTATTTTTTATTGATCTTACGATAATTCGCGAAATGACGAACGAATAACAATTAACATCGGAGACAATTAACATAGGAGAACTCTAATCAAGAAACAAACATGCAACTTTAATGAAGACGAACTACTGTTGTTTCTTCATTACAAGTGTCCGCCAAGTTAGTAGCCTGCGGCTTGTATTCTATCGGAGGTCGAAAGAATTCCGAAACCGGCGAATTCCGGCGAACGCGCGGCATCTAAGTTTGCTCAAACTCACGGAATTTCCCTACTGGAGAGCAAAAGCAGCCCCATCTTAGACGTCGGTTTGGTGGTGTGACGCTTTAGGCATCCTGCTTGCATTTCGACACGATGGAATTTCCTCTTCCTCCTCGTATATCGATTGGCAATAAGAACATCCAGCTTCCGATGTTAATTAGCATTCTACCTATGTACTCTATCGATTGGTACAATATTGGTACAAACTTATAAAACGCAAAAGTCCGAGATACGTGTTGGTAACTCGCATTTTCGAATAATTTTATAAAGTTCTGAATTAGATCGAATGTGTTTGTTTTAGCGAGAAAAACATGTCACAAAAATATAATTACAATACAATGTTATTATTATTATTATGAAAGTCATTAGTGTTATTGTGACATACTTTGCATTTTAAAAATATTCAGAAATAATTTTTCAATGTTTCAAAAAAACGGGAACTTTCCAGATTAAAATTTATTTAAAACTAACATATTAAAAAATTAATTAAATTAATTAAATTGTTATCTTTGAACGGCGACCTTCAGTTTGAGAAACTGATAATAATCGAGGCATAACGAGACATACTCGAATCGACTGCGTGAATCACTGCGGTCTTTGTGATTCACGAGTGTGGCGAGAAGCAGCAGCAACGGCAGCAGACGATCCGTAGCATTCACGAAACGGCAGGTAAATGATCGGCAAGCGGAGAAACGACCGCTTGCTTTACGGCATCATTTCACGGCCAGTTGAGTCAATCGCGCATTCGGGTCCGAGTACTGTGGTAGGAGCGGAGAAGATGCCCGCAAGATACGTTCGTTTCTGGCGAACACATTTCCATCGACGGAAATCGCTTTCGAGTTTCAGACAACTTAAGACGCAGCCGGCAGAAATTTACCGAGCGTGGCCCGTAAATTTCCATCATTTGCGAGTTATATTTAACGGTGATTACGCCACTTCATTCCTGATTACGGTAGTGCACGAGTTTCTCACACAATCACAGCAAAATTTGCACGTATTAGAATAATTCGCGAAAAAATTTTCACAAAATATTGCGGACTTTATCGAATTGTCATCTATAAAGATGAGCTTAAATTTTTACCTAGATTTGTCTTTTTTTTTAAAGCACTACAATCGCGGTCTTTCTTATTTATTAAGTTGCGTGTAATCTTCGTGTTCTCCGCAAATGATCCATGAAAACTCGTCTTTTTTTAAAATCTGTCAACAATCTTACGACAGTGTGTCACAATTGTGACCTTGAAGATCGCTGAAACCACCGCAAGAGGGCGGTCAGTCCTGCTCAAACAAGTCGATGAAGTGTCCTTGGCAGGTTCCGCGCGAAAGCTGACCTGACCCAATCGTGTTGAGAGATGTTCTCCTTATCGGAAGAGAATTCCTCCTTCGAGACTCGTGGTGACATTACGTGGCAACTCTTAAGGTGCGTCTATCGCCTGCGGGAAGGTTGAAATAGGGTGTGCAAACTGGAGTGAGTAATTAGCTGGCTAAGCATTCACGCGGAAAAAGTCTCCCAAGTGTCGCCGGTGAAGAACAAGGGAAACGGGAGTTAAAAAGAGAACGAGAGGTATGTGAAAGAAGAGTAGGATTCTGACCGAGGTAAGTCCGTGACTAATCTGAATCTCTCTGGAACACATTCCTGAATCCGCACGTGAATGCACTCAGCAGCCATTTCAATATCCCGCAAACTCGTCGAGAAAGTCTCCTCCCCATCTTCCCCCGCAATAATGCGCGAAGTGCATCCCTCTCTCGCGCGCCGCCGCGTCTCTTCTCATTTTTCCCGTCGTGCTGTACGCGCGCGTCTGAATAGTCGACATTATTAATAACCAACTGCAATGTGCGCTTTTCTCTTCAAGTACTAGCGTGTGCCAGCGTACACAAGTACGGGAAAAATGCGCAAATTTCAAGAGATACGTTAGTAAACAAAAGTCTAGAATTCGAAGAGAAAGACTTTACATTGCGGGGAGAGGATCAATATTTTCCAAATTGCCGGTTCTTTGAAAGAAAAGCGCTGAGAAAATTTGAAAGATATAAAAATATCGTTAGAATACACAAACAGCACAAAAGAGCACTCTTTCTGTGTGTTCCGAAATATAATCTTTAGTTTTTTTATTTAAGAATTTTTACATACAAAAATACAGATACCGTTGTATCCACGTAAAAATAAAAATAATAACAAAATCATTAAAAGATAGAGATTTTGTCTGACTTTTCAATTTTGGAAAGTGCACGTTTTTATATTTATAAATATTATGTTGAGAGAATAATATACGCGGAGAATCTATTAATATAATATTTAATCTTTCTGGAGAGAGAGAAAGAGAGAGATTGCGGAAAGCGCGCGATGCACTTAAGTAGCATCAAATTTGCATTCAAGCGATATAAGATTATCTGCGTCCGAAGCGCCATAAGCTTGCCAGACATTGAGAAAGCATCCATGTGTAAAGCAACAAGGTTCCGGAATGACGTTGCGAGAAGGCAGTCGAGAAATAGATCATTTCCTTGAAGTGGTGAACCACACTGTGTGTTCTTTCAAGCGCGCAAATATGTAGCGAAATAATAATGCACATATATTTCATTAATATACAACAATAATTCTTCTCTCTTTTCGCGACTGACATTCGGACGTTATTCATTTTAATCTGTCTGACCCCAATTGTGACTGAATCACTATTTAATGTCTGCCTCATGCTCGACCTCATCACTTCGCTTTTGTCTCGTTAATTCGGTACGCAACTACTGAAAATACCATTTTAATACATTTTTTGTTTATTAAACTTCCGTTCGGTTACAAATGATGCGTGTAATTTTATTCTCATTTTATTCTCAATAATACTGTAATTATTGCGAGAATATGTCAGGAATGATAAAGAAATAATCGCGTTCGGTAACAGACTGCGATACAAATTATCCTGAGCGCAAAACGATTTCGTGTGCACGTTTCCCGCGCGTTTGCACCGTTCGCATAACACTGTGATACCGCAATGACCACTATGCAGGGGTGCTATGTGACCCCACGCTGTTGAGGATCGAGATGTACTCGCGTGCGCGTGCAATGCGGCGATGCACGCGGACACATTCTGTCTCGTCTTCTCACATAGAATTCCACTCAAAATGAACGGTTACGATCGCGGATTATCGTCGTAATCACTTGGCAACAATATCGCTCACGTTTTATTTGTTACCAATTTTATTTATTTTATTATTTCATGTTTATTACCACGATTCGAATAAACTTCGAGGTAGAAATTATACATTATTTAATATATCATGTTACAATTTTTTTAAACTTGCGTTAATTTCATAATTAATAAACAGAATTGTTTTAGTTATTATTATTAATTGTATTATTAATTCATTTAATTGTTATCATCAATTTATTGATTATTATTAATTATTATTACTTTAATTTTAATTTATTTAGATATTATTAATATTAATTATTTTTGTTATTAATTGTTTTTAGGATCATATATACGTTACCATATATATACATATATATATATATATATGAATTTTCGTGTTATAAAATCGTGGTTCTTTAGAAAAAAGATGCTGCCGCATGTAAAAATGTTGTAGTAAAACTGGTTCGATCACAGTGATGGATGATGATGTTGTTCTTTACAAGCGCTTTAACTCGCCATAAAATATTTATACAATGCAAACATGTACTTTGTAAAGTAACACGTTGTAGTACGTGTCAGAGATCCTTCTTCAAAAATTCATGGCTATACGTCGTGTGTTACAAATTAAAGAAGTTTCGACTCAGTATAAATAATAAGTTTAATTGTTTAAAAAAATATATGTGCAGAAAGAGCCGATACGGAGTGAAATACTAGGTGTTGATGTATGAACAAGAATCTTTATTTAAACATGCCAAACGTTTCGACTCTTGGTTTGAGTCATCTTCAGTGGCATACAAAAATCTACATAAATAAATTAATATAAAAATTACAAAAATCAAAGAAGCAGTACAGAAAAGATACCAAGCAATAATTACAGCTCACCATTAAGAAAAATATAGGCAGTACATCACCTTGTAATAAGGAAGAGATATCAAATAATTAGTTGAATAATTAGTTATAATAATTAGTTTAATTGTTTAGTCGTTATTTTAAAACTTCTCACATATATTTTTCATGTAATAAAATTCTTACACCGGCGAGAGAGTAATATCTATGTGTGTGTGTGTGTGTGTGTGTATGTGTGTGTGATATTGCATCGAAATTACACACGACCAACAAGGGGTACGTCAATATCAATATCCATCGGTATATCATCTATTTTGTCAAGCGATTAATGGAACAAAAAGATTGAATCGAATCTGGACAGGATCTGCCGAAAATTCTAATTCCGCTCGGCTCGATATCTCCGCACCAAATAAAAGCATCGTTAAGATAACTAACCGTTGCTACGGGATGGGTGGATTCCCAGCCGGGGGTTCCAGAGAGGTACCTGAGAGAGAGAGAGAGAAAGAGAGAGAGAGAGAGAGAGAGAGAGAGAGAGAAAGAGAGAGAGACAGAGAGTTTGACGATGCCGGGCTGGATTTCGGGGGTTGGGTCGAGGCCTCGGCTGGGTTGGGCAAACCGACCTAGATAAGTGAATAGTGAATGCACTCGGTGTGGCGCTAGTAGAAGGAGCGCTTCCAGACACTTTCGTGCCGCATATGTCCGTGTTAAAATGCCCTCTCGTCCGCCCCTTTCTGCCATCGGTTCCCGACGGGATAATGTGATTTCGTGAATACGAATCGTTGGCACGGCCACTCTGGCGTCACGCCTGGAAGGTGCGAAAGAAAACTTTTTCGCGTGCGCGCGCGCGCGCGCAGTAATCGACGCGAGCGCAAGTAAATCGTATTTGAAATATTGTGAGAAAATTGTAATTGTCATTACTGCAAATTTATTGTTGCTGTTTATGATTATGTAAACTTGCACAGATTTACACCGGTCATTTGTTTGTAACTCGACGTTACAAACAAATACATATATCGCGAGTTTGCGCGTAAGAATACTCCACCGGAAGATAAAATGCAACTCTCGCGAAAGCTTTCGGGCGGTTTTCTTTAGAATAAGAAATGAATATGTTTGAAGAAGATATCGCGAACGATCAAGATAATCTTGGCGAAATTCAGTCAGTAACGGTAAATTAAACACGGCTGGAAAAGATAAATGGCGCACAACTAGTAGACCCCGGGAGAGATAAATTACCGAAACGTTTCGAAAACGGGAAAGATTTATCATGCAGGAATAGAAACACAATCGAAAAACGCGGCGTCGATAAAGAAACTATACACATATCGACGCGATATGATGGACTTCGTAATACGTGCCCGAAAAACGTGCGCGATATGTTGTTTTCGATTACGAATTGACGCCGAGACCTCAATCAGATTGCGCGAATCGCATTTTATCGGACAATTAAACGAATTTTCTGACGCGATAAAATCAGTTGAACGCGGTGCCAAGAAGAAGAGAGATTTGTTTAACAATACTACGGCGAAGTGTGTTTTTCTCTTTCTCTCTCTCTCTCTTTCTGTCTAATAAAATGCAATTTGTACGTTTATTAAAATTACTAAGCTCATAAAGATAAACGCTCTTACACCGGCTTCTGTCGTTCGCAGTGTATTACTGAAGTTGGGCGAGTTTCGGTTCGCGTGCTTCTTCATTTTAAAAACACTTCGCAGCAATTTCAATTTCACATGTTTGGCAAGATTCACCGAAACTCGGGAACGTCGAATCGCAGCGACCGGGCGGCGATGAAATCCGTTTGATCTCCGATCCCGCGAGCGGGATCAAGAAGCCCCGATAAAACGTGAGCCGAACTCTGACGCGGGTTGGTATAATCAAATCTGAATGGCTGCATCTCACGAACATTCGCGTCAGAGTAAATTCCATCGGGCCGAGTTGCCACCCTTTCTTCTCCTCTTCATCTCTCTTCCTCTTTCTCTCTCTCTCTCTCTCTCTCTCTCTCTCTCTCTCTCTCTCTCTCTCTCTCTCTCGGTGTCCGAAACTCAAAGTGCCAGATGGAAAGATATCATGGATACAAAGGCGCAATAAAGTACGAGAGAGAGAGAGAGAGAGAGAGAGAGAGAAAGAGAGAGAGAGGCTCTTCATGAGAGAGAAGTAACTTTCACGGCACGCCAACGAAGAAACAAATCGCGACCTGACATTTATCTTCCGCGTCAGCTTGTCTCGCGCGCGCCGTATTGTATAATATCATCTTTCACAGTGGACAGAGTCTTTAGAGAAATACACTGAATTTCCCTTGGCATAGGGCTTGACCTTTTGCAGCTCGTGATATTTCGTAAACAATCCGTGTGAATAATATTTAACACACAGAGAAATAGCTTTCTCTTTTGTGTCCAATTTATGAGAAATTGCATACACAAATGAGTTTTCCCATAAAACTACAGTAATACGCAAAATATCGAGATAGAACTTCTACTTATTAATCAAAAAGTGCAATACAAGCGATTTTATGTATTCCTATATCAGTAGATAAAAAGTATATCAGTAGATAAACTTTGTTCGTATAGTCTCGACTTGTTTGACTATTGGGAGTAATTAAGAACAGTCGATAATTACGAGTAATTCCTGCCGAGAGAGAATCTTTCACGCACGAAGTGAAGCTGGTTCCGAAAACGATTCCGGAAACACCGCGCTCATTAGAGGTCGCCCTTCGCTGGAAGCCCTTAGAGAGATGCTCGTTTCTTCCTCGATTAACTCGTTCAGCTACTTAATTGTGATTCGGCCGCTGAATATTATCGTTCTTTTCGAGTTTCGCTGCTCATCAGCGTTGCGCGATCTCTGGTGTTGGCATTCACGTAACTTACACTCGACTCGGTTGAATAATCGTTAATTTTTTAAATCCAACGATGCGATATTATGAGAAAAAGTTTTATCGTATATTACGTCGACCGTTTGCATGTATAAATTAGATTGAAATTTAACAAATTCTTAAAATAATAGTAAATTTGAGACTTTCTTGTGTCGACGACCGCGTTACAACGAAGCAGTCCGGAAGGAGATAAAAACTAGTTTGCAGAATTAATTTGTTTTTTGGTCAGGGACCTGTTTGTGTCGCGTGTTTCAAATATATGCGAGATTCTTTTATTACCTCATCTCTCCGCGCGTTTCGTTGCACTTTCAACGGAATTTATTAATGGCATTAGAAGCAACATTACAACTTTGTCTACAACGCGAGTCGCGAGCTCAGCTCGCGTTTACGTTATTAATGGAAAGTTAGCATTTTCGCGTGAGCGACGGTCAAAAAAAGAGAATGACAAAGCGACATCGCGAGAGAAGCAGTTCTGGCATAATCTTGTCGCGCGACAACGACAGCCAGACACGAAATCTGCTTCGCGAGCGCTCGTAAAAATTTGTTGCGTCATACCCATCTGGAAAAATTCTGTTTGTCAGGCGAATCGGCGGAAAGCAGGTTTTTTGCGCTTATTCAGTGAAAATTGCATCAATGCGGAAAGCGGTCCCGTTTATTTTACGCTCC
The DNA here is from genome assembly GCF_002006095.1 of Pseudomyrmex gracilis. Lineage (NCBI taxonomy): Eukaryota > Metazoa > Arthropoda > Insecta > Hymenoptera > Formicidae > Pseudomyrmex > Pseudomyrmex gracilis. Next base: position 1,235,090 of record NW_018020592.1, on the reverse strand, counting down.
GTGCGTATTTCTGTTCGACACGTTATTTATTCTACGTAAACTCAGTCTCTCAGTGATGTTACAAATAAAAAAAAAAAAAGTGCACTTGTTTCAATATACATATATAAATAACACGCGTAGCGAAGCGAAAAGCGAGTATTTTTAAGAGCGAGACAACAACGAGAGTGACACGAAGTTTTAAGAATCAAACGAGAATATGTTGTGTGAAATCAGCCAAAGTTAGAGCTACGTAGTTCGGAGAGTTCTTTTTGTACTTTGTTCTTCTCGGAGAAGTAACACGCTCGATCTCGGTGTATCTGATTCTATAAAACACATGCTGCTATTCGCTTTGCACTTAACTATTTATTTTACTCTCCAAACTTGTGAAAAAAGTTTGCAATAAAAGAACAGTCAGAGCACGTGAATTTAGTGTTTATTTTTGTACGTTATCATCACGCATCTCACATAAAGAAGCTATCTTATATTATAAATTGTATCTATATAATTGTTTTAAATAATTATTGATAAATAATAACATTCGGTATTATTTGAAAAACGTAACAAAGAACTGAATCTTTCTACATCTACTTCGTTCGGAATAAAACACGTGTTCACCGTTTCTTAGTTAATTTCGTATTGCGATTGAATGTACAGCGCGCACGAAGTAGTATCAGAAAATTCTGCAAACTTTTAAGAATCAATGAGAGCCGGAGGTGAACTATATTTCCGATCCCCGGGAAACTTCAAGTCTTACCCGTTTCTCTCCCCGCCAACGAGATACCAAGAAAAATCACGAAGAACGTCTCTCGACAAGATTTCTCATGAAGTCGCGAAAGAAAGTCGCTTCTCTCTGTTGGCGACACGTAAAAACTCTCGTGAGATACAAGAGAAATTGAATGTTTAACGCGACGAGTACGTCACTCGTTTGGGCGCGCTCTACTCGGAGAGAAAGATTTTTCTCCTCCTCTTATAATCGTCATACGTTCATATATCGCCCATACAAGTGGAAAACGCTCCGTTCGTTGCGTCTCTGCGACACTTCTATTTCCACTTTTCGGATGAACAAAGAAGAACGGAAAGGCCGGGTTGCTAAAAGAGGAAGAGGACGGATTACGTAGAAAGGAGAGATAGACAGGGATAGACGGATTAGCTCTTTACCGCGGTACGATTTAATCTCTGCTCGCCGCAGGCTCCTCAAAACCGCCCACCGAAAATCCTCTGCCTCTGTATTCTCTTTCATCCCACGCTACCCCCGTCCATCATCCGTGTCACACTCCTTTACACACAATTGCGGCAGCGGGAGTATGTGCGAGCCTCTCCTTTTGGAGGTTTCGCCTTCCTCATCAAGTCATCCTCGAGAAACCGAGTCGTTTAATACGAATGGCTCTACTTCCGCGGAAATGATTGATATCGAGGAGGAAAACACATGGCTGAAGAGTCACGATCTATAAAGAGATCGCTGCGGAGAATCGTCGGGGCGAGGCGCACGTTTGTTTGAACGCTTCTGCAATCCCCCGGGAGAGCTGAAAGTGATTTTTAGTCCCGAAGTTGTTTAACGTCGATTATGTATTATTCATGATTCAAAAGAAGATGGATGACGAGGATCGATGATCGTTCGCGATATATTAACAAAATTCTGTGAATTGCAGATCCCTTTTTCTTGATGCTGAGAGGGTTTCTTGGATAACACGGTTATGAAAAAAAAAAAAATATATATATATATAAATCTTTCTTTGTCTTGTTTCACTCTGTCTCTCTCTCTCATCTCTCTCTCTTTCTCTTTTGTCCAAGAGATGATATGACGCTTCCATTATATTTATTGTGCGGTGACACAAAATGTGTCCCTCGAACCTCCACAGGAAGTTGTAACTCTTCCCTTTCTTCGAATTATTATTTTTTTTTTCTGTTGTTGAGAACGAAGTTGCTGCTCCCCTACGCTGCTTTCGCAAGTTATTAAAGTGAATATTTTTTCTCTTCCTCATCTGACGTTCTTTTTCTTGCGTCTAGCTTCAACGATAATTAAAAAAGTATGTCGTGAATGATGTCATAAATCTATTTCGAGAGAACACAGAGTGTATTTCATAGCCCGATATAGGATACAGATATAAACTACCGAGTACCGAGCACGCGCAATTATAGAAAGAAGTTATAAACAGTATTTCTCTTCTAAGAAAGCGCAAGAGAGACATGCGAAGATGAGGAAAAACTTCCCTCTTTATACTTCTCCGCGCGCGAGAGGAGGTGGACCGATCTTCAATGACGCGGTCGAAATTTTTGCAGCGAAGCGAGCGAGGTCAAAGTTGAAAACCGTCCGTCGAAAGTTCCGCGACTGCTTTTGCATACGATGACAGAAAGCCGCTCCCGCGGCTAATGAAAAATGAGTCGGACGCTTGACAAACCGTGTCTATCTGTCCATTCTTCTCGCGGCCCCGATTCCGCTTGGATTGCGGTCGTCGGTTTGACGAAAGCTTCGATACCGAGTATCGCTGGTAACAACGAAGATCGATGAATTTGTTTTTCACGACGCGCTCACTTTCCGCCGTGCACACATTTTCGTTGCAAAATAACGTTCGCAATCAATTAAGGAAGTCTCGATGTCGCGACGAACGTAATGAAAGCGGTCGCGTTTCCATTTCACTGCGTTCCCGCGCAGTGATCTAAGTAGTCGTGTATTGTATGTTCTCAGCTCGGCGAATCAGCCGCTACACGAAATGAACAATAAAAAAGTGAAGTTTGACAATTACAGAGCAGAGAGAGACTGAGCGATTATTTGCGAAAAGCGACGGCAAATGGACGTCTTAATTAATCGACGATGTTGTAACGAGAAAAGAAGATATCGCGGTATATATTTGCGAGATAAAGAAAAGAAGCCTGTGAGATTTGTGAAGCAATTTTCGCAATACTTCCGACTAAGTGACGGGCCAATACGGGTGTTTGCCGGGCACCGGGAAAAAGTATCTCGGCCCGTAATATCGTTGATTTTGAAGACGTATATTGAGAACACGGATCACGTTTCGCGGGAAGAGGATGCCGCGAGGAATGCCAAGTTGTTGATAGATCGGTTTGGAAAATACCGGAAAGCCTATGCTATCCCCGTACGAAACCCACTCAAATCCCAAAGAATCTTCGTTGCCGGGAGCACGGACACGTAATTAGTCTGCTCGGAACAAACGCAATCGATCAAGCGAACTCCGTGATGACACTCTGTGAATCAAGAAGAATTTGTTCGCTAATATCAGTAACGTTACCGAGGCGAGGTGCGGATGTGTTTTCGGCATCGTGAGAAAAATGACGGCGGAGCACGTGAGGACCTTCTAATAATGATGTTCCGCTTTGCCTCAGCAGAAATAACTCATTAATTAAATCTTTGACCGATCGTTGCGAGCGCGGCTAGATTTTCTCTCGTCGTCTCTTCCGCCGCGAAATAATGTTCCAAGTATTTCAAATATTTTCCGTTGCTTCCCATTTGGGCGAGAAATTTATTTCTCTCAGCGCCCTACTGATATTACTTTAAAACGCAGAGATTCTCTCACACAAGTCTTCTTCTTATATAAAATATTATTTTTGTTTTTAATTACATTTAATATCTCCATAGTTGTATAAGAAAATTAATCTAATTAAAAACTTAAATTATTCAGAAATTTATAAATTTCTGAAAATACTTGAAAGAAACTTTTCGAGAGATGAGCTTCAATACGTGAAGCGCTTGTCGGATCTTTAGAAGTCGGATACGATAAGAAATTCTCTTTCTCGCCGCACCCATCAGAAGGAAACACCGATACACCGGTATTGTGCCGATAACAAATAAGTGCACATCTACATCCGCGCGTACTTGCGTAACAGAAGTCATCTACAGGACGACTGGGTGAGTAGGTTGCCGAAGGTATTCATAGCAACCTGCTAGTGTCTCGCGCAAGCATTGTTGGTGACACAAGTAACAATGCTTGTCGGAGTCTGACAGCTGCAGTCGTCATATGTATACTTCTGGCTAATGACGATGCCGTGCCGAGAATCTAGCGACGATAGTCGCTAGAATGTTTTCCCCGATCAATTTTTTTTTTTTTATTACATATTAATAGAGAAATTTTGTTCTCAACTTTACAATTTAACTTTACAATTTGGCATCACGTTGTATCGTACGTATTTGTCAACTTGAAAAAAGTATTTTTCGTTTTATTTGAATAAACTTAAGCGAAAGAGGATGTCGAGCAATATGCAGCTTTGTGGTCGACTATCGCTGAAATATTACAGTCATTTCGGCCCCGAACGTCAAACGGATATCTGCTTTTCACCTTTGCGCCTCCCTTTCCACTCCCATTTGATGTAACGTAAAATACACTACCACCGTTCGTGGAGGCATCGTCATTTTCCCGCCGGCTATTTACGCTCGGCCATTGTTTGAGGAAGCCGCGAATTAATCTCCCGGCTCGCAGCGGAAGGGACATCGGACAAGCGGACGGGTCGAAGGGCACAATGGATTAATTCGAGATTGTCTTATTATATAGAAGGTGGCTATTTTCGGGACGGTGGTATAGCATAAGTATTCAGAGCGAAAAGATTCACATCCTTGAAATAATCGTATTTCTTTATTATCGTGACAAGAAAATAAATGATGATGTCTCATTGTTCGGATGTGTATTGTATACATTGTTGGTTGGACAGGAATATTTATAGGCAATCTTTGTCTAATATTTTATTTTTCTCTAACATCGCAGTAGATATCGTTTACGTCTGTTAGAGCGGTGCAAGAGATTTGTTACAAATTCCAGAGAAATTTACAAAGGACCCCGCATTAATTTTATGTAAATTTGGATTTTGTTTAAATCAGCTGATTTTCTTATATGTTGTAGTTTACGACTTGTTAAATAAAACATGTAAGACTTAGAGCAAAAAAATGAGCAGTTTTTGTGTGTTTGAATGGCCTAAAATCATCGTCTTACTATAAAATACTCGATAACTTAGAAACAGCTGACCCGAAGTGAATAAAGTTTAAACGGTTGTAAAGGTCTCAACAAGAGCCATACACGAAAAAAAAAAGTTTTGCTAGAATAGCAAGAAATTAGTTACCATATGGCCAGCAAAAAAACATTTGTTAAGTTTATTAAAATTTTTGTTTCGCCAACAAAACATTTTGTTGATGAAACAAAAAATTTCGTAGAGTCAACCATTTTTCTTGTGCTAACCATATAATAGCAAAACTTTTTTTTCCCATGTAGGAATATGTAATAAAAGATGAAGGGTCCCGCTTATAAAACATTCCAGACGACCTTGTTCTGACCTCGGCGACAAGGGTTTTTCATTTTGACGACAAAAATCAATTTGAAACTATATTTTGAGGAGACAAATCTCTCACACTGTGATCCAGTATTTTGTTAGATAAACAAATATTACGACCGCGTTGAAAGGGTGTGAAATGTAGATACGCGAGATTTGTGGTTGATACTCGCGTGAGAAATACGCGAGTGTCAAGTGAGTTGTGCTTGCGCATTATTATACCATCTCGTAATCTGTAATCGCGGTTGTAATTTCCCGCGTTTGTATTTTCCGTAACGCGACGCAGAAGTATCGCTCTGGATGTCCGTGAGATATGCAGAATGTCGGCACGCAGCTATTCAGCGTTTCGCGCGAATGCGCGGCATGGCACCGGGACACCTTGCATTTGATAGCGAGCTCCCGTGGAAGGGAAGGATTTCTCGGTGTATCACGTCTTGTGTGCTTGAATATTTCCGTAATGATGTACGAGCGAGATATCACGAGCACACGAGATTGAGACAGCACTTAAAGCTGTTTCGCCTACCACACTCGCGATGTTACCTCTCGCGTCGTCGCGCTGTATGTCTTCCCCGCGATTTTCTCGAAGAAACACCTAATATGTCTCTCCGAAGTTGAACATTCGATTTGAGCATTCTTATTCTTTTCGCGGTGATGTAACTCGTCACGACGTGTTGAACTCTGCTCTCTTTGTGTGTGCGCAAAAACGCGGACAAAAGAACATTATGCTTTTCTGCCCACCAAGAACAACGCAAGGTTTATAAATAAAAAGAAGAGTATATGGATCGAAAGTATAAATAAAGACAATGTAAAAAGTATAATGATTGAGAAAAGCTGTAACCAGATAAAAGCTGAAAATTCCGCGACATCACCGCGCGATAACACACTCGTGTTATTATCAGAAAAACAACTGACCCATTTACGTCGCCGGTGTTAAATTGAGTTTCACGAAGGCGCGAAAAAGATCAAAACACATCGGCGCGAATATTATCATCGTACAGTTCGCACTTTGCGAAAAACCCGAGCAGACAACAGAGTAGATAAACAAGCGTATATATGCGCTTTTGTGATGTGCGTAACGTCAACGGGAAGGGAAGGGGACTGTACACAAGGCAATCACGTCGTGCTTCACGTCGGGCTTTAAAATTCACGAAAGCCAAGCTAATACAAAAAACGTGTGTGATCGCACTTTAATATTCCGGTTGATTTCACGGTGAGAGAAACAACCAAGACCGAGTTATTTTGCGAAAAGAATACAGTCCCGGCATTTTTCTTTCTATTTTCACGTGTCTTCCCCGCGTGTCTTTTCTCGCCGAATCCTTTCGCGATTCTTTCCCTCGGCGCTGCTTCGAACGCGCGTTTCCGCTAACGTCGTCGTCGTCGTCGTCGTCTCGTCAACGACACCAGGGAAATAAAAATAAAGAGACAATTGCGCGGTTTTCCCCGGTAAGTCTTCCCGGAAATTTCGAAGCAACACAATCCTGCTTATATTTTCGCGCAACAGACGGAAGGATGTCGCGTTCGCGACAAATAGAACGTCGAAACTTACACAGTAGCTCGTCATTCGCGCGCGACAGACGAAAATTCGTGTCAAGTTTCTTTTCGCGAGAAGAACGAAATTTAAAATTTTGCCGTATCTCGTGCGCGCACACGCATTACCTACCTACCTTCCTCCAATGTGGACGTTGCGCGTCGTTCAAGTAATAACGTATACAGAATATCTCGGATTACCCCCCGTTTTCTATTTGTATGCTTTTTTTGTATAGACAGGGCTTGTCGGCGCAGTTTTTGAAATTGATATTTGCTCAGTGAATATACCGCCGAGGTGTCTATATATTTTTTGAGTTATGAGCAGAGCACGCGGAAGTTCCCTTCACAATACCATTGAAAAATTACTATTTACAGAAAACACCGGGTACATATACATATATATATATATATATATGTATGTATGTATGTATATATATTACGTACAGAGCAAATCTCTCTCTGCACGTCCACTGTTTGAATGAATGAATTATTGCAAAACTTTCTCGAAAATTAACAAATAGTTCAACAGAATAGCGTTGGAAATCTTTCATAGGTAAGGGAAGAAAAAGAGATATTTAATCTTATATATGTATATATGTATATATACGTATACGCGTACACAAGGCAAAGACCATTAAAATGTCTGAACGTAAAGCCCCCGTATAAAGTCGGCGCATTTATCATCTGGCTCAAACTTCACCGAAAATTCTTGCGCGCGAAATCTCGCACGCTATATTTCGAGGAGGATCGTTAAGGATATAGCTCCGGGGGCGCGTGAATCAACTTTTTATCACATAAAGCACCGTTGATGCACCCCCGAGATTATTAACAACGGCGGCCCACGCCCGGACATAAATAGATTAATCGGGGAAACTTTGGGATTTCCCCCCCCCTCCCCCTCCTTCTCAACTCGTGCGCACATTTATAGCGGCCGCTTTACAAGCTCGCGATATATACCTCCTCTCGTGAACGAGCACGATCGTGAATCACGCCACCGTGTTGTACAATAAAGCACTTCGTGTCGGGAACCGTCGTTTTGCTTCTCGACGCTTTTAATTGCGCGATAATTGCCGGCTACGAAGTCGTCGCCGGCGCTTAATTCGCCGCGAAAATCGCGGCACCAAGTTTTTTTTCTCTCTCTCTCTCTCTCTTTTTTCCCCCCTCTTGTTATTGAACTCGAAATTCGCGCAACGTTAATAAAAAAAAAAAAAAAAGATTAGAATTATCAAAGCAGAAATTAACACATTTTTATTGTGAGAGATCGTGTTTTGTATGAAAATATTTGTGTTATGTTATTAATACTATTTTATAATATATTAATATACATGTGTTCACGTAAAATCGACAAAAACAAACGGGAAAATTTACGATACACTTCGAAAATTAATAACTTTTCCCGAAAGGCACAGTTTGGCGCCTCTGTAACTAAGACTCTAATTTCTAGAGAACTCTCTCCCCTCTCCTAAAGTTCTCGCGAAGAGATATATTCCGCAAAATTTTGACGAGCTTAACGACGACGAGCATGAGTAGGCGGATAAGTTCATCCATCGAGTAGGATAACTTCGCTAATTTTCAGCGGAAAAGGAGAGGGAGGGGAACTTAAGAACAGGATGGATATAGAATCACCGGGAAGTGGACCGGATTGTCGGCGTTGCTTGCCGGAAATTTCAGACCAAGCTTCATACCAGACGTCACTGTACCTGACAGCGACGTTTGAATGTAATTATGCCAATTTAATAAGCCGATCCCTTGCGAGGCGGGAATCGAGCCGTCGCCGTCGTCGCTTGTCACGCGGCATGTGTGAACTCGCGAAAGATTTATTAATACGGCGGAAACAGAAAAGTGAATTGCGAAAAAATGTTTGAGATCAAAGTTCACACGAGCGAGAAAAATATAATTATTTCATCGAAACAAAAAATGCGAATGTACATAAGTTATTTTTAAAAAAATGTTTATAATAACAGAAGGTTATGTTTAAAACAAAGTAGTTTGGTTTAGATTTACATTTTTTGTCACGTGTGCAAAACAAATATTTTCTTTTGCATTAAATGCTAATAAAATTGCTCTTCTTGTGAAGAATCTAAATTAATTTTTATCGTCTTATGGAGAAATAATATGCAGAAAGGTCGGTACACAAACTCTTTAGACAAACTTTACAGGAAGAATATCAGGTTACGTAGAAGCTGTCGAGCTGTTGCGTAAAACAGAGGAAATACAGAACACGAGTGGTTGAACAGATTTTCACGTATTACATAGCGAGAAAGAGAAAGAGAATGTGTGTGTGTATGTGTGTATGTTTGTATGTGTAAGAGAGAGAAGAGAGAGAGAAAGGGTGAAGAAATTGTCTCGGGTTTCATATTACGAATTTACGTGCTTTCCTCGGGACATTTCAGCGTTGCAATACTCGACACACTGTCGATAGTTAGTTACTCTAGTTCTCCAGCCATCTCAGAAAACATGAAGAAGGGACTCGAGTAGAACTCCCATTATCTCGCTAGGGTGCTGGGAATCTCAGACGGAAACACAACAGCAGATAGAGGCTCTCGAGCTTCAAAGAAACTCGCAAATTGAGTCTCAAGATATTTTGTCATATACACGACCATAAAAGTTATTGTTTATTTTTAAAAATAATCCTTCCGTTTAAATAACAATTTACTATATTTAAACAATTTACTTATATTTTAAGTTTCTTTAATTGTTATTATATTTATTTATTCTCATTGTGTGTTTAAAGGTAATAATTATCTCTGTAATTAATAAGTAATTCGCTAAGTTGTAGAGAAATTATTTATTTTGTCCCGATTCAGATTTGCTTAAACTGAATTTGCGCTGATGAAAAGAGATAAGTATAATCCTTGTTCGCGCAGCTGGAATCCTAAATCTTCGGCTAAAAGCGCGCCCAAACGCGCCCAAACCGAGTCGAAACGAATATGTTAAATCGCTTCTGATTAACTCGGATTTGCTTGCAGGTTCTGTATAAAGCTTGACACGTATTTGTCGCGGCACGTAAAATCTCCATCGCAAGAACTCTTTCCCCCTTTCCTCCCTCCACATTCGGTATGGACCCATCTGGGTCAGCGGATATAATTGCTTTTGTCTCTTCAGGTCTTTCGCAGCTGGCATTAATCCGGAACGTATCATGCCGCGACTGTCCACGACGTAATAAGACTTATTCCGAGTTCGACCGTGCGTCGCGTTTTCATCAACGGAAATGCACAAAAAAAAAAAAAAAAAAGACGAGAATTTCGCCGTTTTCTCTTCGCGACAGTTTAGCCGGCGAAACTTTATCAGGCACGAATTTCGAATCCGAAATCAGTCGCGTTCGTGCCCGGGCTCGCAAAGCTCGTCAAATTTACATTTTTTGAACGTGCGACACTCGGGCTGTTGTAACGTCGTCTCATGTTTGTGCAATTTTTTTGCGTTATACCATTAGCAGAAATTTTTTTAAATTTATTTTGCGGATATAACGCAGCTTTACTTTGCGCAGCTCTCTCTCTCTCTCTCTCTTTCTCTCTTTGAATCATATAATATATAGTGAATATATCTCCACATATCGCTGCCTTTTCTGCACAATAGAAAGAAGATGCGCACGGCGGTAATTAGCGGGACGAGAAGTAGGTTTCTGTGTATATTCGTTGTACTGCGGTGAGAAACGGAAACATACTCTTCACAAAACTGGACGAAAGGAGCTAGACAGCGCTATGAAAAAAAAAAAAAAGAGAGAAGGGACGACGTCGGTGCGGGAAAAAGCGGCGAGGGTGGAACGCGGATCGCCTCGAGGCATTCCAGCTGAATCGGGAAATGGAATACGTGATAACCGGGCCTTTTCCATTGACGAAGTACGAAAAAACATAACTGCACATACAATGGACTCGATTCGTCGATACGAACTCGCGCCGCGTCGTATCAACGCGCGGCTGTATCGCGTTCGATAAATCGGGACAACGACGTTTGCACAGTCGCGATAGTGATGATCGGGATCTCGTTAGACTCAAGTGTTGGAATTTGCGTCAATCAATGTTTTATAATAGATCGCGATCTGGTATCTAAATACCAGAAAATCTTTACAGAAATTTATTGCCGTAAGGGTAACGTGTGTTATTTTAATAAACATTTTACTTTAGTCACGGTAATAAATTTCTATAAGAGTAGGTAAAAGCCTAGTTATACGCAAAACAATTTGCACTAAAATACAAATATTTTGGAAGTATTGTCTTCACCGGAAAAATTACACTCATTCAATGTTACAACAGTCTAGAGAGAAACTTATTTGCAAGTAGCATCAAAAACTTGTTTCCGAGATGTTCAAAAATATTATACAAAATGAGAAGATCAGTGTGTTGCGAATCAGTTAAGCGTAACGGGAAATGTAAACAGTGTTTTCGGGATGTTGCAGCGCGAGTTCATTGAAAGTTGCGGCGCAAACGTAAGTTTTGCGCGAATCAAGCGCTGTGTTTCTTCCCGACAGAAACAATACCACTTGAGTTATATATGCGTCAAAAATCGAATGATTAACAGCGTTCGTCGCGCAGTATTTCAAACATGTTCCCCTCCCCACATTTCGCGGTGAGTTTCTTTTAACGCGGGCATTTGCGACGACGGCCGTCGCGAAATTTCTTCGGGCGATCCCATTAATTCGCGGCTTTTCTTTTCGCGGGTCTCTCGACGACGTGAGAAGCCGGGATCTGACAGAACGCTTTTTCATTCGCCGCACGTAAAGGACGAAACTCGATCCGCGTGAAGTAAGTTATACTAGTTATGAAAGTTTCCCGTTTCGACGTCCAATTCCGTTTCCGACTGCGCGCGCGCGATTCACTTTACGCTAATTAATCTCTTTCTTCCGTCGGCTGCAGATTTTCTATTTTTCTGTGAAACATATGGAGAGGAACATAAGGTTTGCGCCTTCGGAGATACATATGTCGTTTATACGAAGAAGATACCTACTTGCGAAGAGAAGAAGAAGATAGCGTCAAGCACACGCGCCAACTCTTGAAAACAAAGTTACCGTGCTCTCTCATACGTATCACCGTACGAAAAAAAATTCTAAATCGATTTTTGTAAATCGGCTTTCTCTCTGAAATTCGATATAATAATTGGAGAGAGTAGCTTGCGACCGCGCGCGCGCTACGTGTCAGTTCTTCTCTTCGTGTGACTCATAACGTTTTTCTCTCGGCAATTATCGGCAAATGTGATATAACGAACAAAACGAACGATCGCGGAAATCCAAATCCACGCTCTCTTCGGATCTCTTTTCGTCTGATTCGAGTGTGTGTCCGCTCGTTTTCAATTGTGCATGAATAAAAAAAAAACCTCGCGTCGGCAAACGCGATCGCGGCAGGACTTGATGAGTTTCAATCGCGACGATATCATTGACAGAGGGAAGTCCGTATTGTCCGGGGATTAAAGACCGGTTCGCCGTTTAATTTCCGTCCCGGCAAAACAAACGCGGACGGAGTCGGAATCGTAATGAGGCCTTTTATCCCGAATATAACGAAGCGTTCCATACAAATATAACGAAAGAGAGTACGGGTTTTGAATTGCAGATCTCTCGTTCGGCGGCGCGAGACTTGCGACAATCTTGAAGGAAGAAGAACGAGACAAAAAAATGTCAGGATATCCATCGCGAGATTACGAATGCGAAACGATTTTTTTATCAAATTGTTCGCCACGTCATCCCTATCGAGAATCGATGGGGAACATCGGTTGCCGATTGAATTGAACGCAGAACGACAAATTAGTATGTCGACGAGATTATTCGGCTGCGATTTAGCGAGGGGACGTTTATTAAGTCGTTTTTTAATTTGTGCAAATTATTTGCAAATTATTTTGCGCAAAATTACAAAAAAAAGAGAAAGAAAGAGAAGAAATAAATAATTAGTAATAATATTCAACTTCGTCGAAAGTTTACAGTGTCTCAGTAGAAAGAGAAAAACCATGTGTCATTTAGTAAATGACATATTGCTATCGTGGTGTCGCACAAACATGCACATAAAAGTTAGCTATACGGAGCGTATTGTTGGCCCGTGTTTTGCGGCGTTATATCGCCGTGTAGTCACATGTGTGTCAGAACATGGCGACGCTATCGCGGTGCCTAACGTGCGTGAAAAACACCACTGTCATCAACAATGCACAGGCGCTTCTTATCCCGATCTTTCCGAGCCATAAATAGTGCGCGGTGTTAGTACATATCGATTAATCGATTCAGCTCTTCCCGGTGGCGGTTGGCCTGTACGACGAAGAGCTCGTAGGTTTACGAAACCGACAATATTTTCGCCAAGTTTTTGTTCCCGGAACGCGTTCCAGAAAACCGTCTTTCTTCCACGTCGAAGAGCCGCGAAGATGTCAAGGTTCACGCTGAAGCATTAATGTCACACGTTGACTGCGTCGCTTTCATGCGTGAGGGTCGAGGGTAGCATCAACAGCGGACCCTTTCCCCCTTTCTCTGTCGGGAAAAGGTGAGACCGAAAGAACCCGGCGCGTCCACACAAAGGCGTTATTAATGCAAGCTTGTGAGAAATGCTTCATGTTCGCGCGCATACGGGAGCAATGTGGTCGTGTTGGTTGCTGGAAATTGCGACAGAAGGGGTCTTCTATTCCTCGTCCCTACGCGTAGGCACGTAAAAATGTCTTCTTGAACAGTATCGATGACCGATATCTATTAGCGTGCGGGTTTTCGAACTTAGACGCGTGTCATCGTCGGAAAATACAAGATGAGAATGGCGCGGCACAAGAGAGAAGTTTTCATTGACGGGGGAACTTGATTCATCGTTTAACAGAGATTATATCGTAATAAAGAAAAACAATTGAAGACATCTGTGAGACATCTCGTTCGAACATCTCGTGTGCGTGCGCACGTATCGCCTTGCTTGACTTCGACATTCATTGAAATTTCAAGCGTAGTACGACGGTTCGCTCTGCGACGCGCATCGCGGATTTATGAGCAAACGGGTCAAACTCCGACATACATACGGCGTTGCAGATGATGTTGGGGTGAGAAAAGGGCTGGAAGAAACCACCGACCACAAAGACGTTATTAATACGAGCTTGCAAGCGCAGCCATGTGATCCGACTGGAAACTACTCTAAGCTTCGAGCTTTTCCCACCCCGCGAGTCGCATCTCTTCCACGGAGAGAAAGAGTATCAATGACTAATCCCTTATCTTCGTAAGAAAATAAAATCGCACGATAAAAATTTTATCTGGACGTCGAGTGCAAACGTTAAATTTGACTATAAACGTAACAACACGAGGAAAACTTTTCAAATTAAAAACTAATTTGCAAAATATTATATTAAATATGTGTTTGTGTGTGTGTGTTAATTTAATTACAATATACAAATAATTTAAAGAGAAAAGTTTAAATAAAAGTTAATAATGTGTAATAATAATTATTAAAATTTATAATTAACTTTTATTTTGAGAGATTGCAGCTTTATCGTTTGTCAAGTGATCCGTACCGAAAGGTTAAATGAACGGACGTGAACTGCGCGCGAATTGACGTTTCAGCAAATTTATGAACTGACGTTTTAATCAATTACTACGGAGCAACGTCTCTGTACTTGTAAAGATTCAGTTGAAATAAAAACTCTTAGGAGTTCGCGGAGGCCACGACGGCTTGATTGCTCGATCCCGATTGCACGTGCATTTTTATCTCGAAAACGACGGGGGTAATCTGCGCTGACATTTCATGAGAACGCTTTGCGAGAATTTGCAGCGCCGGTTCTGACAAGTCATTTTGATGTTCTTGTTTTGCAAAGAACAAAGTCATTTGGATAAAACGTCGTCCAATGTCGTCTAAGCATTTTAGCTACGTCACATAAATCAAGAGAAGGATATGATCTCTCTTTCGCGTTTTATTTCATTTTCTGCGGCAAGAGATTCTTCCGCTCTCTCTCTCTCTCTCTCTTTCTCTTTCATGGAAGAAAATTTTCTTGGATTTTCCACGTAAGTTCCATTTACGGCAAAAATATCATAAGCGCCACTAGAAAATGCACAAGACGTTTTACGGGGATACCACCCACTTCTCTCTATCAATATTTATCTTGAGGCTTCCTTACATCGACGGCGAATTGCTTCGAATAAATCTGAAAATGGAGCGACCGGGGAAAAGCTGCACAACTTTCCATTAAACACCTTTTGTGCTGAATCGTATCGCATCATCCATTCTGCGGCGCAAATCCGCGAGAAACACGTATCGCTCTCGTGTCAACGATAACCGAGACGCCGTCGCGGGAACCGCAAGAACTTTTCTTCAATTTCCGCGCAGAAGGTTTCGATACATATATATATATAAGAAATCAAATCAGTCGCCGTCCGGGACACAGCGCCGTTAACATTTGTGACCGAAGTGCGGTTCGTAAATCATTTTGACAAATGCACGGTCGCGGGCGATAAATCGCGGAAGAATTTTTAATCCGCGAAAAAGAGAAGGAAGAGAACGGAAGGAAGAATTAGGCGACCGATATGGATGCTCGGGGAGAAGCGAGAAAATGAAGTTTCCCAAAGGTAGGAATAGCTTCCGGATCGAAAATAAGTTTTTGACGTGGTGTAAAAATGGATCAAATGAGTCATTCACTCTGATCTGTGGTTTTTTTTTTTTTTTCGTTTCTTTCTGCCCCGTTTCCGTCGTTGAATAAAAGAAATTTCTGCTGTCGGTTGGAAAGGAATATCTTTTATAAATCAAGTTTGCCTTTTGCATTTTATTTGTTATTAAATCAAATCCGCGCGCAAATATTGTTTAAAACAATTCTCTCTATGCATTTGCATAATTATAAATTATACATTACAAAGACAATATGTAAATTGTAAAAAATATACAATTAAAATTTCTCTATTGAATATTCCCGAGCTGCAATTCGAGTTTATCCGCGATTTTGGAAAACCTGCAATGTAATCTATATAAACGTGAAATCAATATTTACATTTGTGCATGCCGAAAATATTAGATGAGAAATTAATCTTGTAATCAAATTTCGTGCGAGACAGAGATAAAATGTTAAACGCTGTCTGTTGTACGCGCGCAACGGCAAAACTAATGACGCTCTGATCAAATTATATATCACGTGAGTCACGCAACATCCTGCGCTTTACGCAGGACAGAAAACCAATATAAAATGAACGTCAAACAGACGAAGTTGGCGTGGTAGAAATTAACTTACAAGAATTTGGAGGCATAAGGGATGAGCCGAACGTAGCAACTTACCGCGTCTTTGCGGGCTTTAAATTTCAGACTTTACGTCAACGAGCGCATATGCCTGCGTGAAGTTTGTTTACCAATAATGTAATTATTTACCAGCACGCGCCATTCATTCGGGTAATGATGTCAATATATCATTTCTTTGTTTTAAAAAGAAAAGTATAATGCGAGATAATATGTGTAATTAATGAAGTCTTTATATCAAACTAAAAAGAAAATGTCCAAATTATTGTTACAAAAAGAACAGACATTTATTGCGTCTGAGTTTTTATTTGAACCAGATTAAAATAATAAAAAAATAAAGAAAAGAAATGTGTCAACAGCACGCGGTGTTCCCAGGCGGTCACCCATCCAGGTACTAACCGTGCTCGACGTTGCTTGACTTCGGTGATCGGACGAGAACCGGTACTTAACTCAACGTGATATGACCGTTGACGATAACGACTGCTTCGTGTTGCATTATAAAGAGCATTAAGCATACGTTTCACATATTTATTTGGATCATGTTTAAAATTGTATTATTAATTACAAGAGTATAATTATGTAAAATATATTATAAAATAAATTATTCATCCGTTATGGCTTGTTGTTGGAAACTGCAAATTTGCAAAACGAGAAATAACACCCACTGCCGCTCGCTCGTGCCTTTAATTCGGAAATCTGCTGTGTGACGTTGGAAAACCAGCAGCAGCCATTATTTTCCAATTTCACGCTGCTTCGACGTGCAAAACAGCGTCTTACGGTGTCGACAAGTAGGACGGCGTTGTTGCGGGAAAAATGGCTGCTCGGGGAAAAGACGCGACAACAAAAAGATCGCGCCTTGTGGTTTCCGCAACGACGAGAAGTATCTGAAATTCTCGTCGGAAGTTTTATCAAGTTTTCGACCTGCTGGCGGAAAGAGGAGGGAAGGAGTGTTTGCGGGAGAGAAGGGTTTGTGAGTGGGCGGCGATGTGATCGAGGTTGAGAAGGGTCGCAAGCTCGGGAATGCAGCTCTTTTATTATAAAATCCCTCGAACGCATCCGGCCCGCCACGCCTTCGTTACGTGCTGCGAGAAACACGATGAATTATTGTCGTCCACCTTCTCGCGCGACCTCAAATCTCCCATCGCCGTAAGGTCACGTCTCTTCAGATATCTCTTAGCAGTAATTTCAGTGATGTCGCAAAAACATTACATGTCGCTGCATGTAAATAGATTTTCCCCATTTCAGATAAGAAGAAATGAGAATTGATTTTATATATTTGTACGCAGAAGTAAAAAGAATATTTGTGATATATCGATTATATTTGCATACAGGAGTAAAGAATATTTGATATTCCATTAAATTTATGTATTTCCCTTGTAAAAATAATATTTTTTACACATTTAAAAATCTCTCTCTCTCTCTCTGTCTCTCTGTTTCTTTTATTACTAATTACTATTTATTCGTAACTTGTCTATACAATCGGATCTAAGAATCAGATGTCTTTGACGCATATTTTCTACCACCGTCTCTGAGACAGAAGCAAAAGTTGGCTTATTATCCGAGCATTACTAAATCGGTCGCGTAATATTAAAAGCTCATCAAGCGGGGTCCAACCACCGAGGAACTGAATGGGAGAAAGACGAAGGATAATACGCATGCGGCTACGATAAAGAGCACGAAAATGATAGAGGTCGAAAGCTTTATCGGAAAGCGCGTACACGCCAGAATCTCGAAGCCCGTAAGCTCCAAAATTAAACGGAAATTACTTTAAGCTAATAGGTCAGTATCGAACCAACACTCTGACGTGGAGTTGAAACTACGTGTCAGATTTTCCAGTTTCGTCTATCCCCGTCCCCATCACTCCCGTTTCTCTTCGCGAGGAAACGTCTTCGAATTGCTACGGCAAGTTGCGAATTTAATCACGTTTCAATGCGGCCGCGATCACGTTTCTCTCATCGTAATGCGAGTTTATTTTACCAAAACAGTTGTTAATAATTTAGGAAGATTTTGAAAAACAATGTTGTTGCGAAATATTAACTTGTAAAGCAAATAAACAATTAAGAAGATTTTCGCGCGGAATATTCGGCCTCCAATGTTACACGTACATAGTCAATGATCTCTCTCTCTTTTCTCTCTTTCTCACTCCCTTTCTCTCTCTTCCTTTTTCAGAATCACAAAGGATAAACTTGAAAAATTGACAATTGGAAAGAGCTACACAGAACGAAGTATTGTAGTGCGGAATGAGAGGGAGAAAGAAGAAAGGGAAAAAGAAGAGTCTACATTTGAACTGGGTCGCGGACGTTCCGGGCGGAATTGAACTCTTCGTCCCAATGCATTACTTCCGGCTTGCCGTGAAGTTTTAAGCTACGCTGGATTTGTCGATACCTTCAGCGAGGTTAAGCTTTTTAACGCGCGGTTGATCTCTTCCGCAAAACATGCACCGCACTATTTCGAGAAGATTAATAATCTCGAGAAAACATGTTGCAATAACTGAAAGCGCGAGTTTCAGTTATTGAGCGTCAGTATGTTTTTTGAGGCAACATAAATTCGAGGAACTAAAACACACATATATTTTGAACGTGTTTTTTTTTAACACTTGTTCTCGCATGAAAAATAGCGACGTTACGATAATCTATATACGTGCGCGCAGCAATATTATTTTTTCCTACGTTTTATTTATTTATTTATTTTTTATTTTTTTGCGCACAATTAGAGAGTACGCGGAATTTGTTTTTTAAACAGCGGCCGTCACTCGGTTATTATTAAGCTCCCCCATTTGTGTAAGCTGCACAAATACGTGCTTACGTCATCGAAAATCGGTGACGTCATTGACGAGATCGCAAACACGTAACCCCCACAACGATGAAATTTCATATATAATCGCGATCAAGCCCGTTATTCTACGTGAGCCAACAAAGTGTCACGAAAATAGATGTCGATACATGAATATCGAAAGACCTGACAAACTCATGATTATGGAAAACCTTCCGAGAGCTTCGCGAAGGAGAGACCGTTCGCACTCGTTATTTCGCCAAATAGTCAAACTAAATTTATACTTGCCGATGTGAAAACGCTTTCCCCATTCGAAACACATTTCTAAAAAGCCAAAGTAATGTTCCTCGAGTTAATGTCGCTTTTGCGAAAAATGTGTAAAGTGTTTCGAAAGAGATCGCTGGAATAAGGACCGAGAGACAGAATCTTCAATCGCGCGATTGGCAAATAACCCCGTTTTCCCGTGTATATTTTACTTTACATCGCATTCCGAGTTTCTATTTTCGCTTGACATCGATGATCTTGAATTCTAAACCGATCCATCCGGAGCGAGATGATGTCGCGCATTTGTAATCCGGTTCGATTTTGCGTTTCCCGCGCGAAAGAAACGACCGAACACCAAATTGCTTCCCCCCGGAGAAGAGAAGGAATATATCTCTTGCTTTTCTTAAAACGAATAGCAAACGTCGGTTTCTTAAATGTACGCGAACGTACACACGAGCGTATCTCTTTGACTGGATAAACGTATTCATTTGACGTACGAAAGTGACGCAAAAGAATTTATTTTATCTCTCTCTAAGCACACGAGCTTTCCACACGATACGTATAACGTAGTCAAATCTGATTCTCTCGCGCGCCCGTTTCGCTCGCACATTCGCGAATAAATATCCAGACAGTATCTCGCGCGGCTAAATTACGAGGCAACTTCGAAGATAGCGGGGAGATGATGAGTCATGTCGTCGAGTGTCCGGAGAGCTAGTCCGCCGTCGGACCGCCGCTATATGTGGCGATGATGTTCTCATTTCACCGAACACTGGTCCAGTTTCCATTCGCCGCAAGCAACGCGACCGACGCTCGCTTATTTCGCTCGCGCGTGTGCGCGATCACGCCGGAAGATTAACGGCTGTGACAGATCCGACGTCGGTGCGGATGTTTCACGTTCGGCCGTTGATCTTCCTCGCGAAGCGACTCGAAACTTCGGAGCTTGTATTGTGAAACGCAAATCAGACGGTGGAGGAAACAACGTTGGGCACTCTCGATAAAATCGAACCTACGAGATAACGTGGAGGAGCAAACAAGCACGAGAACGTAATTATCTGCGGGAAAACATTGTAAAAGCTATATGAAAAAGCGCATTGTATTCTGAGAAGATGTCGCCAGATGCGCGTCAACATTTTGCCGTCTTTTTTCCTTACTTTGGGTCGTTTGTTGACTCGACGGAAGTGTCTTATAAAGCTATCGCTCTTGAAAATAAGACCAATACAGAGCGTGGTAAGCATAAAAGAAATTATACAAGAAGCGCAGGAAGAGAGAGAGAGAAAATGGAAAGATACTCGCGCAACAGCATTACGCGAGAAATGTCTTCAAGGAAACGGCTGTTTCTCTTCCTTTGTCTTTGCCGTAACTAGATATCCGGCAAGATGGTAGTAACATTCCCGGTAAACGGTGTTAACATTTGCAGAGGGAAAACGATATTTCATCGTGTCATTTGCGGTGTGCATAAAGGCGATTTCAGTAAATATGAAACACACAGCGCGAACTGAAATTCGTTAACGAAAATGTCAGTAATTCATTTCTTCATTGTTATCTCAAAACAAGGCATTCCTAACGCATTTCTAATTAATTGTATCAAAAATAATATAATTCAAGTTATTTTACTATGTTAATTAATTTTACTTTTTGTCTAAGAAATGTTTGACTTAGCGTTTGTTTCGAAATTTTCTCATGGTCGCGCGGGCGAAATTAACAAGATATCGTATCAAGAGGATAAATGTGAGCCCAGATCAAAGGACGAACCATGAGAAATCGCGAAACACGCGGCAATATGAGCCAGATTATGCAGTTTGCTTACGAGCTGCCGCGATAAGGTTGATGTATAGGGTGCTAGACGTTAATGCAAATCGTCATAAATTATAATTTTACGGCTTCCGTGATTTATTGTCGATGAAGCTGGTTCACATGTCAAGATATCGACGGGCGCCGCCTAACCAAACGCGAACGATCGCGGTCGAAATTCAGATCCGAAATTGAGGATACAATTTAACATTTTCACGGCATTGTTGATGCATTCCGTTTTTTTTTTTTTTTTTTTTTCATTCCGTTATATTATAACCTCCGGTGCAACATCGAACTTTCATCGGGTTTAACAGCATCGAACACGAGGCACAAAGAAAACGGGTCGCAGAAATTCGGTCAAATGTATCTTTTTTTTTTTTTTCCCCATCCTGTGTTTTTCAAAGGCATGCATTTTCGACTTTGAGATGCATGCAATATCATCGTGCGCGCTTCCTGATTGCTCGCAACAAAGTGCGATACCGAAGAGACAACATTTTCGGATGCGTTTAATACTAAATGTCACGCGGAGAGCGCTGAGCTCTCTTTCGCTAAAATAAATAGATACAAGGCGAGAAGAGAGAGAACATCGCGATCTCTAACATTTGTGTCCAATGTTTGTGAGAGTTACGTAAAAAAAGTTACACACATTTCTGTAATACGAGTACATATATATGTGTTCAAAATGACCTTTGAAATATTTACGTTTCACAAGAGCACATTATAGATAATCATATGTAATATATAACTTGCAGGTCTCTTCGAACGTTTTATTTTTAATTACACGGGATCTTGGTCATTATCATCATTGTTATTCAAGAAAAACAAAGTATTATTCCCCGCGCGCATGAGTCTTTATTTATTTTTGAACGAACCTTTGATTCTTTTTTTCTTTTTTTCTTTTCTTTTTTGTTTTTTTACGTTTTTCTTTTGTCAGTAAAATCGTGCGAATTTACGTCTCGGTTACAATAACAGAGAATACAATAAAAAAAATACAATAAATAACAGAGAATACAATAAAAATCTCGAGTTTAAATTTATTTATTTCTTTCTTTTGCGGCAGATTGCACGCGGTGAGACGCGAGTTGTCTCATCTAAACAAAAATCGGTTTTCGCGAGACAAACAATATATCGCGCATACAATTGCGTCGCGTCGAGAATTAGGAACAGATTTATCCAGCTCTCTCGTTTTGTAATCCCTCAATGCGCGACTAGGCTCAGTTGTAATAAAGCGACGAAGGTTGCCCACGGTTGCGCCCCTTCGCCCCTTATTTATACGACGCAATATCGCTTTACTGCCTCCGCTGAATAGGAAGCTACCCGGGCGCGTGTGACACGGTACGTTCGGGATTCACCGGTTCCCACGGCGCGGTATGTTCGAGAGAGTCCAGAGAACGCGACTTCATATTCATCGCTCTATTAGATATGTGCCTCGACAAAACCGGAGCGTCCATTACGTGATTGCTTCTATGGGAAGAAGAGCACACCAGTCTGTCGATTCATTCAGAAAACGACGATGCTTAACAGCTTCTGGCTATTCTGCGTGATTAGTCGTCCGCGGCATTCTTGCGCTCCGTTCGCACAGCTATATTGTTCAAAAACAATATGCGGAGTTTCAACTATATAATTGGAGTCAACTAACTGATTAAATCTTACAACTGTGTTACGGTAACACGTGATTTTGAACACACTGACACGTTCTTTCGCAACATTGCGTGTTTAACAAACATCGATTTACAAATTCCAGCGCTAAAACAATTCTCTCGGCCTGATGTCGTTTTGTTTGTCGCGCGTAACGTTTTATATAAAAAAATTACAAATACATCTGCTTTAGACACGACGAAATTACAACGCAGAGTTTGTGCGTTACGAGAACCACGCACGGAGAAAACACTATGGATATCACTTCAGGAAATATAGTTGCCCCAACAAAATAGTAATGTTATTTTTCGCCCATGCGTACACTATGGTTGTAGAAACCATAGTTCTATGGAAATGACTTGTATGGTTGATCCAACATTAATAAGGATAGTCGTTATGGATACTATAACCATACGGCATTGATAATACAATAATTTTAATACAATGCAGTTTCAAATTCTTGCAGATGTATTATCAAATGCATTATTGATAAAAATAATGAAAAATCTACTTTCTTCTTAATGATTTATAAGAAATTAAGGTAATTATGCAGTTATACGGACTATTTTCCGATCTCAACAATTTTGACATATGTTATCAAGGTCACTTCCCTGAACAACAATCTGAAGGTTTTAGCCGTCGCTCGTTGTTCGTTAAAAAATTATAAACAAAAAAAGTTGCGATACACGGTTGAATTTTGGAAAGTTTCACCATGCGTTTCCATGAATTTCTAAATGTTACACACAATTTTGATTCTTTGTGGAATTTTTTGAGTGATAAAAAAGTCGAAGTACGATTTGTTTTCATTTCTTCGTTGTAAGCGTGTGGGCAGGGGGGGCTGCG
>NW_018020592.1:1160398-1207214 GCF_002006095.1 Pseudomyrmex gracilis | reverse complement strand
TGAATATTACGTATCATTTAAATATGGCTGTGCGAACTGTATAAATGAGCTTATGTCAACAGCAATTTTTGATGTAATATCTATTTAACTTGAACTCATATCAATTGCTTTTCTAACCATAGATAATGTGATTCTAGCAACCATAACAGTTTTCTCCGTGCGGGACATCCAATTTCTCTTGCAATTTAACAGTAACTTGATGCAATTTAACAGTAACTTGATGCAATAACAACGTTGATCCGCGAGATATATCTTCATCGTCGGATTTTTCTCACGTTTGCGGCGGAAAAAAAAAACACGGATACACGCGATAAAGATGTGTTCATCGGAAAGATTACGCTATTAACGTGGATTTGGGTATCGCAATATAGATACCAGGCATATAGGGTAGAACGTCCTTTTCCCAAATCCCAATTTCATCGCTATAATCCTCCGTACAAAACGCCCATCGATATGCGCACGTAACTGTGTATGCATAATCGTCTCGTAGCAGGAGGGACGTATTGAGAGACCAGCAGAATATGAAAACGCATTTATATATATATATATATATATTTGTCCAACGCATCGTTGAAAGACCGACTCCCTTTTCGAAACAGATTTTGCACCAGTATTTTTTAATTAAAAAAATATACAAAAGAAATTGAAAAAAAAAACATGTTTACTTCAAATTTTATTAAACAAACAGAATTGTAAGACTTTTAATAAATATTTTTATCGCTTGCTGAAGCGAAAGGTAATCTTTGAGCGTAATCTGTGAAAATCTCGTCTTTCTTGTGTTGTCCAACAACCTACGTGTTCGAGATAAACCTATCTCACGTACGTATTTGAGAACTCGTCTCTAGCGATTTCATTGTTAGCAATCCGGTCGACCGTGTAATTTCACCTCCGTTCTTCATCGTCTCATTTCTGCCACACCGTCATATGGATATATATGCAACGGAGAATTTAATTAGCCGCGATCTCTAATGTGTGTCCAGTCGCGCATTAGCTTCATTACACAGATATTATTATCGTTTATTTGCACAGATATTATTAATCGCTGAACGTCGCTCGTTTTACCAAGAAAGACGAGGAGTCGATTAAAACGCGATGAATTTGACGAATTTCTTGATTTGTTCTTCCGAATGAATCTTCACCATTTTTCTCGTTAAAATGTCACGTAACAAGAGACCGTGTAACGCGCGCGTAGAGACTTCGCTTAATTATCGCGAACAAGATATGGCGTTCGACTAAATTGCACTTATTACAGACATGTTCCGCTTTTGTATGTGTGTTTGTGCGTTGTTAATTACTTCAATTAAAAGCGATTTTGCATCATTAATTTAAAAAACAAAAGAATCTCCCGCGTCTCAATTTACACACACACATACACACACACACACACAATTGAGGGCAACTTGAACTTATTCTCGAAAAGTGTATTACAATCATTACATTTTACAACTCTAGTGATAATTAATGATTCTCCAGAGAGTCCTTATTAATCGCGCAATCGCGCATAATGGCACTCGCGCAAAAAATAACAAAAAGCAAGACAGTTTTTAATTAATAGCAAGTAATTAAAATGTTTAAGATCTGTGTGTCAATTAGGAAAAATGTAATAATTTACAATTAATAGGATGTGCGCAATAAGATATATATATATATATATATATATATATATATATATGTATATACGTAGAATCGCGCTAATTGGATATTCGTTGAATATTTAGTTAGTGACTTGAACACTTGTGGGAAATGATCGATTTCGCTTCTCCCGAGTAAGGGATGCGAAACGAATTTACACGACTTATAACAAATAAGTTTTTGATTTTTTAATTTTTTATCATTTGTTTTTAAATCACACACATGTTGTAAATAATTATTTTTTATTTTTATCACTACATGTTGTTGATTTTACGCGCGAAATTATTTATAGTATTCCGAGACTTTACGTAACTTTGTATTAAACTATTTGTCATTAGAATTGTTTTTTTATCAAATCTTAATTTCTTCATCACTTGCGTTTTAATTTTGACGTAACACTCACCGATGCAGGCGACGAGCGCCACAGCGAGAATCGGCGGGAAAGCCCTCGAAGACGAAATCATGCTGTTGGCTCTGTGAAGGATCGAAGGGGATGTGTAACTCGCAGCAGAGACGAATGAAGAAAAGTGTCACTTCTCAGCCACTTTTATTCGGAACGTCTACGCGTGGTATCGGGCCGACGACGTAGCCAACCGGAAGGGGCGGGACCGAGACGATGGCCGGCGCGAAACGAAACACGAAAGAAAAAGGCACTGCGTGCACCGATTCGTTTTTTAATCCTCGAACAGAAATCTGCTCGATCTCCTTGGATCGCTTGTCGATCACTGATAAAAAAAACCCCTGTGTAGACCTGGTCCACTCTTTCGGTCAACAACGAGGATCAATCCCGATCGATCCCTCGCTGGAACGACGGATCTGGGGTGTGCGCGCGAGAACAATGTCTTTTCTTCTTCTTTTTTGTTTCAAAGTACTTCAACTTCTATTTCCCGCGCGAGAGCGTAATTAACGCGATGTCCGCGCCTACGATCTCTATTTATTTATTTATTTATTTATTTTTTCTCCTCGTACGTGAAAACCCCTGCGCCGATTAATCGACTAAGAGTGTGTCACGGGTGGTACCCGACAACTCGGTAGGAGAGGGTCGACGAGAGGGGAGGGGGCGGCTTTTACAAGGGAGGCGCGTTCTGCCAGCGTACGTCTGTTGCGGCGCCAACGTCGGACTGACTTTCTCCACGTTACAGCCGCTCTCTGCAGCAGTGGCGACGCGCGGCGTCGCGCGGCACCACGGCGCGTCGTCGCGCGGGTACATCCTGTGTCACGTGTGCGCCTGTGGGCGTGCTCCGGATATGCAGCAGGCCACCGACGTCGACTTGTGCTAAGACTTGAGGCGACACGACGACGCTTCGAAATTTGACGCGCCCGCGCGCTTTCGTATCTCTCGCGAGATGCTCGATCCCGCCGAGAGGGTAGATACCCTCGAGTGCTGGTGTCAGCCTGACATGTTGTCACGTGTCACAAATCGTCGGTACTCCCATGTCGATCGGTTTTGCCATATCATCAAATAACAACGACAAGAGAAACAAGATTCCTATTTTTCATTTGTTAATGGTGACCCTAATTTTATTTGTCCTTCGATTTGAGTGTATTTTTGAATATGAACAATTTTTCACCAGTCTGCAGTTTCGTTTCAATTCGGAATCAGTTTAGGATTGTCGAAGCGGGTCAAGTGTTTGATTGAACTGAATATTGTTTCGGTGACCAACGTGACGTATATATTGTTCAATGCTATATTTAAACAAAGCAATAAACTTTAACATTTTGTTGATTAAAAGAGATACGTTTATTAAAAAGATATTTGCAAATAAACATTATGGTTTTCCGCATCTAACAAAGAACTTCGTTCGTTTTAATTAAAGAATTCTGCGTCTTGATAGAGTTTGCGAGAAATTATTTATGAAGTAACGGAGAAATTATTCATTAAAACGTGCAATATTCATTCTTTAATTAAGGAAGATAAATTTGTCGCGTACTTTAGTAAATTGTTCTTTTGAAAAAACATTTAATTGAAATTGTGAACTCGTCATGAAATATAATGATATATACCACACTTTCAACATATCTTTGACAATAAGTGTGAAGCGAAAAGTCGACAAGAAAAACACAAGTGCTTTCCGAATTACAATTTGCTGCGTAGAGATGCGTTTACAGAACCGTAAATGCATGTTCTCCACCACTGTAGCACATACAACGGTTTACATATCGCGTTATTGCAGTATGCATTCGCGCTGTAGTTATCGGGCGGCACATACAATGTGTGCGCGTGCATATAATGCGGTAGCAACATTGTGTCATGTGGCATCAATCATAGGATTTCCTGCAGGTGAAAGGCCAGCCCTGTTTCCTGTGTGCGAATTTGACCCTCTCCCTCTCACACACATACACACTCACGCACGTATACACACGCGTGCATGCACACACACACACACACACACACATATCTTTTCACTTCTTACGTCTGTTTTTCCTGATCATGTTAGTCAAAATTTGGCAACTTTCTGGATTTTGAAAAAAAATGAAAATATTGTCAAGCACAACAAAAGAGAGAGAAAGAGAGAGATTGTGTTCTTATATTTTTCGAAAATATTTCCAAGCGCGTACATAGAAAGTATTCTCCAATAAGAAAATATTTGCATGTTCTTGAAAAATTACTCATTTTGATGTGTACAATGCAGCGGAATGTTTTGTCGTAAAAAAAAGTAATATTGCGAAATCGGGAATATCACTCAAGTCGTTTTGCTAAGATGTTCATGTTTACGGATTTTCTACGAGCGATATAACTCGCCTCTAAATCATCTCCTGAAAAATCTGAAGCAGCACTGAAAATATCGAGTTTTCCTCGAATACTTTCGTCTAACTTAAAATCCATATGACTAATTTTAAAATCATTAGAACAGCAAAAAGTATACGACAAGAGACTGCTACAATTTTCTTCTGTTATTTTGCAATTTTGGTTTTACACCGGGTAATTATCTGCGAATGATTGCGAATAGGAAGATAACACATCGCGCGCGCGCGTGTACAAACGCAGAGATTAACTCACTCACATGTGTTTAGCGTACGACACACGATCGTGATGAGAATTTAATATTACGGTAAATGTGTGTCTGATTGGAATTAAATTAAAGTACGTTTTGCACTCGCGCACGGTTTGTAAATTTTACGTAATTTTGTGAACCAAATTTTTATAGTTTTAACGTAGAAGGAGTGAAAGAGAGAGAAAAGAGAGAGAGAAAGAGGACAGAACGAAATAATCATTTTTTTTCGTTTACATACAAATATTCAAACCATCATAGTACATGTACTACCATGAATAATAAAATTTTTTCTCGTTGGTTTTACTTTAAAAGAGAATGAGAATATTACTTTGTAATTTAACCGGTAAATGTGAGTCAACGTAATTTGCTATAACGTAAATGCCACAATAAATTGTTGTTATTGTTTATTATTTAATATTATTTGAATTACATTCTAGATTACTATATCAAGAAAGGGAACATATTTGTTTACTAATGTTGAAGACAAAAGAAAAATTACATTAGTATTACTTGTACCTATGTATTTTTTGCTCCTTTATGAGATAAAAACAAAAACTAAGTTTAATTAGATTTTGTTTATTTTTTGTCATTACTTCTTTGTACCGCGTTTGAAAACCATAAAAAATAAAACTTGTATTGAAGCTTAACGTGACGCGTGTTCTCAATTCAAGTCAAAACAACAACAAACTGTCTCCATCTATGGGCTTGAACTGCTCTACCGACAGAGAGACGGCAAAGATCAATGACTGTAAAAGATAAAAGGCGGCACGCCGACACGAATAGTTCTCATTGCAATCTTGTGCGAGACGACACCTACTCACAATTCTCGGAATCACGCAACATCGCTTGGAAAATCGAGAACATTTAGGGAATTTTTTTTTGCCAAGTATCCAGAATTATAATTAACGTGTGTTACTGTAAAAAATTAATTTTTTTCAAAATAAAATTTAATTTTCCTTTTTGCCTTTTCGATATTTGAGCGATCATTATTACTTTTCTTAGATCGATTCCTTATATTGTTGAAGTCCTATTAGTAATTCTCGCGGGGAATTGAAAGTTTACCGCTCTCTTACGAGCAACACAAGATATTTGCTGTGAAAATAAAAATATTCTATCAATCAATTCTGTTTTATTTCCTGATCTTTTGCATTTCCATTGTCGATAGGTTGAAGTATCGACGCGATAGTATCGTAACGCGTATTCGATACCAACACACATCGATCTTTCCCTTTTAACTATACGAGCGATGCACGTCCCTAGTTTCAGGTAACAACGAGCAGTGATAGCGAGGCCGCCGTGAATGGGCGGCCAGAGTGTAAGATGGCGGACTGCGAGTCGGAGGTGCAGCGCTTGCCAGCCGTGAACCAGGACGGTAGTACGAGAAGCGCGGCGACCGTGACAATGGTGAATAACAACGCGCGCGTGCCGCAGCATCCGCCGGCGACCGGACCGGACAAGGATCCGGTTGTCCAAGGGCCGCGGTGCGTCACCATTTACAAAACGGAGACGGGCTTCGGGTTCAACGTTCGCGGCCAGGTCAGCGAGGGTGGACAACTGCGGAGCATCAACGGGGAGCTGTACGCACCGCTGCAGCATGTCAGTGCGGTGCTGCCGCGGGGCGCCGCCGAGAAGGCCGGCGTTCGCAAAGGCGATCGTATTCTGGAAGTGTGAGTACCGTTCCCCAAGAGAGACCGTCCTCTTTCTTCTCTTCCACGTTGTCCTCCCGCGCGTCTTTCTCTGACAATCCTTGGAACGCTCTTCGTCACGAGCGAAGTCTCCTCGTGCGCGAGAGTATGCGGTATTATCGGATGCGTGATGCAACTTTATTAGCGAAAACATTCCGGGCTGTCTGCCAAATTGCAGTGGAATTCGTATAATTGCGTCCCGAAGAGAGTCCTCAGACACGAAGTTTCGGCGTTTTGATACACATCTCGGAATAAAGTCAAATAAACATTTCGTAGCAGATGCATTTATTCACATGATAAGGGTGTGTTACACTGAGAGATATTAAAATGAACGTAGGAAAAATGAAAATGTTAAAAAAGACAAGAGTACAAAACGCGAATGCTCCGAATCAAGTTTCTCGATTTGATATTTTTGGATATCGCAGTCCTTGTAGCTTTTAAATTGTTCTCAAAAATTTCTACATTTAATGATATTTATAACGCATTAACAAGAAATGCGTGTGCGAAAACCATCAGAATATATTTATCTATGTTTATTAGTCACGATCAACATTTATGATATTCATGCCTACACTGATGTAAGTGACACGTGCTGTATCTATCCCGTCGTTTATATTACAGACTATATGTAAATTCAGCTTTTTTTATCAAAGAAAACCTAAGGCTAGAATAAAACATCGCAAAGGTGTTTGCAAGCTGGTTATTTTACAAGACGCTTGCGAGAAACATACCTTTCATAAAATAATAATTAATCACATGGATGCTGTTTTTTTTTTTTTTTTTAACAAGTGAATTGCTAAAAGCTTTATATGTGTATCTTATAATATACGTAAAACTTTTTTTTTTTTTTTTTTTAACAAGTGAATTGCTAAAAGCTTTATATGTGTATCTTATAATATACGTAAAACTTTATATATATGTTCATACATGTATATATATATATGTACATGTATACATACAAAGTCCATGTTTATTAATCGCATTTCGTGGGAAAATACGTTAATCGCAGTCCAGTAATTGTATCGCATATTTATATATCGAGAATTACACACTTACACCGCGGTCTTGCTTAGCAACTAACTTGCTCCAACGATCGCGCATGGTGGTCTCTTGAGAGACTCAACGTCCCATCTGCAGAGATGCGAAAGGCAAATTTAACCGATCGTACGATGCAATTAATGCCAGAGAGTCTCACGTAACAGAGTCCCACATCGACGAACTCGATTTTCCTGTGACCTCGCGGTTTATCTCGCATTTTTCACATTGTTCACATTGTTTCCAAAGTGAACGCAGAATAGGAGTGACGCCGAACGACTCGTACATCCTTATCGCAGGCGCACTTAAAGAAAATTGTTAAAAGTTTTAAAAGTTTTCTTAAAGGATAATTTACTGCATTTTATCAAAAACTGTGGAAAAGCGAGGTAAAAATATGTGAGATTACAGATAAGACAATAATTGGAGCGAATTGTTCGTAACTACGCTAATTAATATTGGCGCGATAAAGCAAATCTCGGAACGCGCGTGCACAATACGTATGTGTGCGCATACACGTGTACGAATGCATCATGTTTCGCTTCGCAAATTCTGCAGCAAGGACGATAAAACGTGCACAATGCGTGACGAACACGCTCATCCGTCTCGTTTATGAAGATTAACAAACACGACAAGTTGCAAAATTTGTCATCGCTGCGCGCGTCTGCGTTTTGAAAAACCGGGTTAATCGGTTGTTGTTCGAACAAATTTTTCTTCGTCGAAAGTAACTATCGGTAATTTTCAGCAAAAAACATCTCATCATTTCCGAACGAGAATTTCCTGTCGCGCTTTTTAATCCGATAAATGGATAAATAAATAAACTTAATCTACTTAAAGAAACTTACTTGGAAAAAGATTTTACAATCGCTCTTCATTTCACTATGTGTCACATTGTTTTTTTTTTTTTTTTCATTATTTTCATTTCTTTGCTAGAAATAAGTACGTTACTTTCTTTCGCTCTCTCTTCAACGTTAAACAAATAACAAAACATTATTATGAACAATGAATGTGAAGTTCATTGTTAAGCACTAATTTTATGTACTTAGCCAATAATCTAATTAGTCTATCAGATAATCTAGTTAGTGTCTTACACTGAAGTTCTTAAATTTGTATTTGTAATTTCGACCGTCGAGGTTGTTAGCGCTCTCGGATTTGCATATCTGATAGTTAGAGCCACCTTGTGTGCGTAATTGTATTCTCTGAGCTGTTTAATTAAGAGCTAATTTGGTTAAAGCATTAGCCGCGCTCTGTTCTTAGTTAAAAGTTATCTATACGTTCGATACAGATTTGTGCGGCAATTTTATTTTGAAGAATTTTGATTTTTATGATAACTTTACGAAGAAAGAATCGAGATAGCATTCACGGAAAATTGCAAGGACGACAACACGCACGACGATATCGATTTCGAGTAATGTACTTTTCACGCGACGTTTATTTTAGAAATGACGTAGTTGAAATTGTACAATAAAACCGATTCGATTAAACATTTAACACGGTTGCAAAAGAGTGCTAAAAGAGCGATTGTACTGTAATCTTTTCATTTCGATAACAACAAAATTGATTTATGATTAGATTAGGAAAACAGCGAAAACCAAACGCGATAACCAAAGTGAATAGGCCTGAGATATCATCGAGATATCGTCTTATATATCGAACGCGCCGATAAAATGCCTCGTTTATTTGCAATGGTGTTTTCGTCGGGGAACGCGGATCGCGCGAACAGAATCTATTTTGCAACTCGCGCGCGAGTCCAAGGTTCCCATAAACTCAGCGCGCGGTTCAAGGTCTGTCGCGCGCTCGTGTGCGAGGATTTCAGCGTGTTCGCACTTTCTTGTTCCACAGGGTCGTAAGAGAATTGTTTTTTTTTTCTCCCGATTCTTGTCCGGGCAACTACCTACGCCCAAGGCGAATCAGTTTGCATCCCGGAACAGCAAGCTGCAAGCCGAAGTGTATAAATATATGTATTAATCACCGTCGCGGAATGGCACCGCGAGAGAATTTGATTCGAACTCCCGCTTCTTTTCTTTCGCCCGGCCAATTTCGCCGTTTCTGCCATCATTTCACGGCGACTCGTCGTCACGTTCACGCGGCCAATTTGCCGCGTCATCTAATTGAATCAAATGATTTTTAATGTCCAGTTGACTGCGCCGCTGCTATATATAGCCAAAGACTCCCGGCTATAATATTCCTTCCTTCTTCTTTCTATTTGCACTTCAATGATTTTATGTTAGCTCACTGATCACATTGTGTTTGCGTAAGCGATAATAGTTTTAACGACAATCGCAAACTACATGCCACATTCCTATATGACTTCTTTTCTTACGTTCTCTGTGTTAATGTCTGTAAAAGGTTTACTTCGCGGTACGGTTTCCCGCATTCGCATATATTACCTTGTTGTTTCGACCAACGAAAATTTATACTCGCCGGTGGAAACAAAAAAAAAAAAAAAAAAAAGAATGACTTAAATTGATAAAGTAGATCAATTAATGTGTTAACTCGGATCCCCGCGTTCGAAGAGCTAACGACGATTTCTGCTCCAACGAGTGCAACGATAACGATACGAATATCAGAGATGAAAGAAGCCGCTTATTGCGCGCGTTCCACGCACCGAGCGTCTGAAAGTGACCCGGTCATTTGCTCGGAACTGCGTTAAAATTTGAAGCTCCGTAATATCGAGAGGGGAATCGCGCCAACGTGGGCGCGAATCATTACCGCCTGCGTGGTTTGTTATCTCAGTTAGCCGCAATTAACGAGGTTCGCGGTTGTATTTTGAAACCCAATGGGTTTTCAAATTGTCTCAACCACGGCGCATTTATTATTCACAGGCCGCGCTTTGCTTATAGAGCAGGAAGCGAAAGAGCGCGCGCTACGCTATCAACACTTTAACACTCATAGTATAATGTGGCGTATCGCAACGTTTTTGTGTGCGCACAAGCTCGCGCTAGTTCACTGACGCGCGCATTATCTTTTTCTAACAGATATTACCATACACGCGGTGTCATTATTGACCGATCCACTTCACCAATTTATCTCCCGGCGGTTTTCTTGTTAGCTGACGAAATTTGTTTTTCGCGGCTATATTTGGCGCTGTGAACGCAAGCTCTGCGAAATTAAAACTTAATATTCAGCGCATGTAACAGGAGAGAGAAAAAGAGAGACAGAGAGAGAGAGAGAGAGATAGAGAGAGGTGTTTGCTTTAAACCGTAGGTTGTTAACGTGTCTGCGTGTGTATGCATTATGCCGATAGAACTTTTCGTGTGTGTAAGTTCAGTTGTAATGTAACGCAAATAGTCGCTACACACGTCACTGAAATCAGGTACGTCAAAGACATTAAGAATTGGTGGCTAATTGTAAACATTTTCTTAAACTCTCTGCATAAAAAAATTTCTTTTCCGCAACGCTACATGCGCCAAATGTAAGAAAGATTGAAGATTTGGAGAGAAAAAAATACAATTTTTAATCGAGAAAATCAGAGCGGAAGATGAGTAAAAAAATAAATACAATATATATATATTATATAATTATATACGTCGTAAAATAAATATTAAAATTTGTAGAAGTTTGAACTGAATTATGCAATGTGCGTACACACGGCTTGCAACGCGAGATTGTTTGCAAGTCTGCGTGCTAGAATATCTAAAGTAGAGATAATTGTCTTGTAATGAGCCACCCGTTACAAACGATAGCGAAATATATAAAAGCGACGCCTGATTTTCTCGCACGCAGATTGTTGAAATCCGCATGCGGCGACATTCGCTATCTCCGAGAGAGTCGTGCCTCCGCGCTCGGACCAATCACGGCCGTCCTTTCACTTGCTGGAATTCGAAACTGCCGTTAAAAAGGCCGATCACCCGTTTATTCTATTCCCTTTCTACGCGAAGTGAAACGATCGTTGGGGAGGTCGACGCTGACGCGCGGAAGAAACGATCGGATCGCGTTTAGTCTGAAGGTCTACTTTGGTTCGGGTGAAAGTCGGGCTTCTCTCGTCGATGAACGTTGAATCGCGCCGTGAATTTCTACTCATCGCATTTTCCGTCGCGATCGATACAAGCCGCCCGTCGAAACGTGCAATTCGTAACAGTTTGCGCGAATTGCCGCTTGCAAAGAGAGATTAACTCGCTATCGCGCTGATAACGGCGCGGCACCGCGCACGAATATGTTAGCGTGTTACATGACCGCGCTGCAATGCGAGTGGATCGAAAATCACGGACGATGGAATCCCTCGAGCTTGCTGAGATCGCAACTGAGGTCGGTCCCGATTTTCCCGGATCGGTATATACCTATGTGTAATAGAATGACAATACGACGCGAATTGTGACGTAACGTGTGTGTGTTCCTCTTTGTTACAGAAACAATGTCAACGTCGAAGGCGCCACTCACAAACAAGTGGTCGATCTGATCAAGTCGGGCGGCGATGTTCTCACGTTGACCGTTATCTCCGTGACGCCGCAGGAGGCTGAAAGATTGGAACCTTGCGAGGATTTGAGGTAAAGGCAATGCGATGTTCGATCTTCGCGAAAAAGTTTGTCGGATGACAAACTTTTTCGCGGGATTCAAACTCGAAGGAAATCGGATTAATTTATTTATCTCTGAAGATAATCAAAATTCTATATATACATTATGAATAATGATTCTTGATGATTCTTATAATCCCAACATAATTGCGTAATTGTTTATCTAAAATATCCCGAGATAAAAAACGCGCACACGTAAACAAATAATAATTGTTGAATTTTCGTCTGTTCAGTTACGCGGCGATGGACTACAGCGAGAAGAGATCTCTGCCTATCAGCGTGCCGGATTATCACGTTCGTGAAAGGAAACACGAGCGTTACGTAGTATTCAACGTCCATATGGCCGGCAGGCACTTGTGTTCGCGCCGATATCGGGAATTCGCGGCACTGCATATGGCGCTGAAGAAGGAATTCATAGGCTTCAA
Source organism: Pseudomyrmex gracilis (assembly GCF_002006095.1). Lineage (NCBI taxonomy): Eukaryota > Metazoa > Arthropoda > Insecta > Hymenoptera > Formicidae > Pseudomyrmex > Pseudomyrmex gracilis. The sequence continues at coordinate 1,194,930 of NW_018020592.1, read as the reverse complement.
TTTCCCGAAGCTACCAGGAAAATGGCCATTTCAGTAATGTCTTCGGATTTCAATCTTATGAAACGCTGAATTCAATGAATGAATCCTTTCACCAACTCGACGCGTCATAATTGTGTGCGAACGCAAATTGCTCGCACTGTGTACTTCCGTTTCTCTTTCTCTCTGAAAGATTATTCAATGAAAAAACACGATCTAGTTCGTGTGTAACGTTCGGAGTAACGATTCGCTGACATTGCAGATTGAGCGAGCAACAGCTTGACGCGAGGAGACGCGGTCTGGAACAGTATTTGGAGAAAGTGTGCGCGGTGCGCGTGATAGCGGAGAGCGACGCCATGCAGGAATTCCTGACCGACAGATTAGAGGAGGACGGCGATCAGGGTCCGGCGGTCGATCTCAAGGTTCTCCTGCCGGATCGAGAAGTCGTCACCGTTACGGTCCCGAAAGCGGCGTCGGTGAAAGACGTTTACGACGCGGTTTGCTGTCGCGTCGGATTGGACGCGGAAACAGCCAAGTATTTTTATCTATTCGAGATTGTCGAATATAATTTCGGTACGCAACTATGCTATTACGCTCGAACATAACCGGCCTGACATAACGTAAACTGTTCCAAATATATACGCGATAGGTTTTTAACGAATAGCGGCTGTGCATTTCAGAGCGGAAGTTGCAACCGCACGAACACCCACACACTTTGTACATTCAGAATTACTCCACCGCGAGCGCGACGTGTTTGGCAATACGAAGGTGGCTCTTCAATGTAAATAGGCCTCTGAGCGAGCAGGCATTGACTTGGATATTTTGGCAAACAATAGACGAGGTTAACAGAGGTCACATCACCGCGGGGGAACGATTGTATCAACTGAAAGCGCTGCAAGATGCTTCCAGAAAGCATGAGGTTTGTTGAAAATTATCGCGAGAGATCGTGAATTTCGATTACGTTATTTTTGTCTGTATGAGAAAAATTTTGTTTTTCTCGTTTTATTTGCAGTATCTAAAACTGGCGAGGGAACTCAGCGGGTACGGCGACATTGTGTTCCCGCATTGCGCGTGCGACTCGAGAAAGGAAGGCCACGTGATACCTGCGGTCGGCACGGCGGCTTTCAAGTTGCACGCCGCGAAGGAGGACGGCACGTTGGAATCCCAAGTGGTGGAATTTCAATGGAGCACTATTAATCGATGGGAAGTGGACGAGGACGGAATGGCGTTCTGCTTCCAATACACCCGCCAGGATAATCGTCCGCCTCGTTGGCTCAAAGTCTTCACTCCTTATGTGAGTATAGCGATGATTTTATTCCTAAACTAACAGTTTTTTTTTTCACGCTTGGTCGTTTTTCAATCTACGTTTTTTTATGATTTGATACATACGCTTGCAGTTCACGTTCCTCTCGGATTGCTTCGATCGAATAGCCGAGGAAGCGAAGTGGGACGATCCGGGAGAATGACGTAGTGTCCAACGCTAAGAGACATCGCAACGTTGATCCGGTCTCTCCATTGGATATCTCGCATTCGTCTCTATAGTCGAAATTTTTTTTTTTTTTTTTTTTTATTAGAAATAGAAAAAACAGAAACGTCTAAAAACAAACCGGTGCCGAGTCAACTTAGTAGCATGTGAAATTTCTTTGTCCGTTAAGATTAGTATATCTTGCACCAATAGATGATTTGAATGTTCACGTTGCATTATCGAACGCGAGAAAGAACTCTAGAATCATCCCAGTGAAACCAATACTTCTGCTATAGGAGTTCGGACGCGAAGTGACATTTGAAATATCACTCGCGAGTAAAAGATTCACTCTCTTTCGAGAACAGAATCTGATGCGCGGAATGTACAGAGACCGAGTTCAGTACTTTCGTTTATTGCCAGAACAAACTTTTTTTTTGTCCCTGAAACACATACTGTGCTTTTTTTTTCTTCGTGAAGGACAAGATTGCGAAGACACATTGAAGACGAGATTGTGAGAGAGATTCACAGAGTTCGTGTACAGATAGCGTAAAAACTATTGCCATGGGTATACGGTAGCCTAGATTTATATCACATTCTTCTCTTTCCGGCCTATGATTTTAAGTAGACGTGCAAGCATGCAGTTTGATTGTCGACAATCGATTGAATTGCGTAAACGTTCCTCTTGATTCGCCTAATAGACCCGAAACTTTTCGTTGGATCTGCACGAGTGCGTTCAGCGGAGAAGAGAAATTACATTTATCTACGATACTTCGTGCATTTTCTAATGTGCAATACTTCGTATAACTCAATACGTGTGCGAACTTCTCGTCAATTTCGTCACGCAGGATAGTTTAAAAACGAGAAATATATCGCGTGTTTTTCCGAATGATTTCAACTGCGTAAACAGCACCGACGGCACGTCTAATTCACTGCTGCGGTGATAGACTTTATTTGTGGTTTTTTTTTTTTTTGTTTACAATTAAGAGTTCAAAGAACAAGAGGTCAGAAAAGCGTGTGGAAGTTTTTGCAAGAATAGATACATATCACAGACACTCATCGATAGTTTCATTGTGCGATATTAACGGAGGGAAGGTTCTTCTTTTAAATTATCTTGTGTGACAAGAACAAAATCGATTATTAAAACGATTGTAGTCGGCTCAATGATTTTTGTTCATTTATCGACATGTAAGAAACAAAAAAGATCGATCAATCCTCTACACAATTTGTTAATTTATTTACATATATGTATGTGTGTATGTATGTACGTGTGTATGTGTGTAGAAACCTTAGTGTTAATAAGAAATAAAGGACAAATTGTAAATATCAAGGTTACAAATATACTTTTTGAGAAGAAGACTCGGTTTAACTGTTGTTTTGATAAAATCGATATACGATTATCGAGAAGATTAATAACCGCGTTTATCTCGCGCGGATTCGATTATCATGCAAACCATGTATACAAGACATCTACCTGTGCAGAGGATTGTGTATAAACAACAAACAATCGAAAAACTAACTTTTAAGTCGGTGTTTTCGATGGAAACTTTATCTCGGGCTATTCCTCCATCTCTCATTTAAATCTACAAAGATAATATAAGATATAGAACAAAAAAAAAAATGCGACGTTAGTGCTCATGATTCGAATACATATAACACATAGCGCGTACGGAGATTTAGCGGAGATGCGGCGAAAGGAAGCCGCGCGAAGACTCGGAACAATAATGTAGTGAGATCGCACGCGGTTACGATGCGTAACAGATTCCTCAGATTAGTCGAAGGAAATAATACTCATTTACTAATGTTATATATAAAACGGATACCGATAACGACAGCGAGTAAAAAAAAACATATATATATATATATATAAAGAATAATGTTAGAACAACACGAGATTCTGCTCGCGACGCGTCGACTCGGATTTCGCTTCGTGACAATCCGGTCGACACATAGGTTTCACAGTGGAAAGCGAATTTTCGGAGCGAGTTCTCTCTCCTTGCACATAAATGCTTTGCGATGTGACGCTCTTGTCCTCTCTCGCTGTGAGACTTCCATTCGTTCCGAACATGTCGCTTTGCTTTTGACCGCGCGGAGCAGATAATAAAACAAAAAGATATATTATTGTCGTTAACGTTTTTAAACTTTATTCATGGCGTATCGCGATGAATGAGAGTGATGCGTGTGGCAAATACAAGACTCGAAAGAATGATGAGACATTATATATATATATATAGATTATATATATAAAAAAAAAATATATATATATATATATACAGATATATATATATGCTCACGTGGGAGAGTATATAGTTATATAATACTGTTAATGGTAATAGAAATATACAACATAATAATATAGCGATATATATTAATTATAATCGAACGCGAGAGTATTCGAGTGCAAAACACACGCGCAAACGTCGAAAACGTGATTGGAACAATGCGCGGGATAATTGATACAAATTAATAATTTCCATTGTTCCGAGAGAAAGAGAGAAATAAATTTTGTGTAGAAAAATCCGCGCAGAATGGTCTGCAAAAGTGTTGTGGAGAGGCGTGGCAATATTATTGCAAGCGAAATATTCTTGGTAATAAATAAACCGAATAAACCTTCGGATTTTGATCTCCCACCCCCCCCCACTTTGTAACTTACGAATCAAGAATATAAAACAAAAAAGTATTGCGATATATAGTTTTGTTGAATAATACATAATAATAATTCATAATAATAATGTGTACAGACTCTGATATACATATTTGATTAAGTCGTGATATCGTTGAGACGTGAAAAATCTGAAGGTCTTATTGCTTATTATATTACCGACGAGCAATTTGAGAAGATTCTTAATACTATTTGATTATAATCGGTGAAGTGATCGAATAAATATAATTTTCGTAATGCAACACGAAAGAAAGTCTGTGGCACTTAAATAGCCACGTGTCTGAAAGATGGCAATAATATTTCCGACAAAATTGTGTCACGTAGTTAATATTAGCACTGAATATTTTTCAAAAAAAAAAAAAAAAATACAAAGGTGGGAGTAGATGAAAGATAATCATACTAAGGAATACGTCCAAATTGAATTGAAAAACAACATGATTGCGCGAAAGATCTGAAAATAGTTGAATTAAATATTTTACACATGTATAGTTTTTCTAGATTTTGCTATATTTATTCAAGTTTTTTTTTTGTGACAAGTTTTGGTAGACGTCAACAATTGTCTTTCACACGTGAAAATATGTTTAAGAAAAAATATATTTTTTAATTTTATTTTCTATCATGTGGGTTTAGTCTGATATGTTTCTCATCAGAAGATCGATTATTGAAAATTATGATTGTACAATATTATTATTTGTTAATAGAAACGAGTTATTAACGGTAATTAACCGAGATAACAAGCGTCTATTGGACGCAGAGAATGACGAATTAGATAATTTAATTACTGTTATTGCAAGACCATATCATTACGGTGTTAACTCTTTAGACGTTAATTAAAATATTCTGTATAATTGTAGTATTATGCGCGTAAAATAACAATTGCTCCAATTTATCGTGTAACATCAGTTCGCGAAACTTTTGCTGTAAAACTAGTATTTCTAATTAGCGAGAGGTATTATTATTCGATTTCTTTATGAGCCATCTTATTGAAACTGTGAAAAATAAAAACAGAAGAAAAATGGAATTTTCTTGTTTCCTGTTCAACTTAATAAAAATACCTTGCCTTTTAATTATGCGTTATGGATATCATAGTTTACGCAATGAATTACATTACTTGAAATTCTAGCAGGAAATATGTATAAAAGTTTGTGGTCTTACGTCGACACGTCTGTACTTACCAATACAATTGTCATTATATAACACGGTAATACAAACTGTGTCTAATGACGTAATAAGCTCATGTAGATAAATAATATCTGGATTCTTTGTGAAAAAAAAAATAACTAACAATTTATGTTAGAGTGTAAACCTCAATTTATTCTATTTATATATGTATATATATATAAGTTGCATGACAAACATTCTTGTTTTTAACGTTAAAATTAAGTGGTATAGTTGTTTAATAAATATCTAGAGAAATGCATTAAAATCATTTAAATGTATATACAATCTCTTGAAATGAAAAATTATGAACGTTTCACGCAATATTTCAAGCGTGCGTATTTGTAAGACAACTGACTGCATAGTAGGAAACGCAACGACGTTTCTCATTACAATGATTGCATTATTATCTCAGATTAAAGGTCTCTGTCGTAAACTATGTAAACACAAACAAAGACAAAGTAGGTCGTGTACTTGCGACTTTGCGAGATTAGAATGTTTGTGTGAGTGTACACAGAAAGGGGTATATACACTTCTACGTGAATATTCCTTCACAACTCGTGTATGCACGTGGTCTCGTGTATACACGCAAGTCAGTCTAAGAAGATATCGCTAAGTGACTGCCGATATATGGAACGGCGGATCAGTTCAAAACCACCTGTCCTAGAAGGTGGAGCATCTCCGCGAAGACTAATCACTTATCGCGGTGATCGCGGATTTAATCTAATCATCGTCTTAAACACCAGCCCGTTTGTAGATATCTTGAAGAAGAAATGGATCGCATTAAAAAAAAGAAAAATAAGAGAGGCGGCGAAAAGGTAATTGTTTATAAATCGAATTGAATTGGATTGTGCGGATTGGAGTTTGACAACTTGAGCGCACATATATTGTTATCGCAGAAAATGCGCAGAATGATCAAGATCATTTTTAGAAAATGCTCGTCTTATCAAGATGTTTGTCGAGATAGCAAAAGAAGAATTTGACTCAAAAAAATTTTTTTTTTTTTTATTATTACCTAGTGCTAAAAAGTAAGAACACTTTGACGTTTTCTGTGACACTTTGTTATAAAAATCCAATTATTACAATCCGACAGGTTCAATTATAAAAATTTTTTAAATTTATCTACTAGTAACACTACAAGAACTATTTGATGCTAAATGACTGCATTTTAGTCATTTTTATTGATCATCACGAACAACTAGTGGACAACAGCTAATTCGGTTTATTAATTTTCTTGAAAAACTGTTTGTTTCGCGTTTTTACATCCAACATATGGTAACTAGTTATTTTTTCTATTTTATTTTGCAAGAAAAACATATATATATTATTGCAAGTAAAAATAACACACACATGCATTAACGTATCATATCCGCATTATTATGACAAAGCTGTGCTAAAATAGAACATATTGTTTTAACGGTACTGTTAATTTTTACTAACTCTATTTTTATTAACGTCATTTTAATTTTTTTCCTTTGTTAACGCAGCAAAAAAACTTCTTACAAAATAAATTGCGACACAAAAAACGAATTTAATGGTTATCTATGCATTCTTTCATCATATATTATCGTTGCGAAAGTTACATTCATAAAGTCGTACTGTTGTTTTATTTAAATACTTGGTTTTTGCTCAAATAAATCTTTGAAAAAAATCTCAATCTAATTTTCACGAAAAATGCATGTTAATATTTTATTAAGACCATCGACAAATAGTTTTATTTTTGACCTAATGTACTTAGTAATAAGAGGAAAAGTTTCTTGCGTATTTCATTAGACATTCCACTCATCAAGGAAAATGCGTGGTAAGAATCGCATTATTTCGTTACGCATTATTACGTTAATTCCAATTTTCGAGCAAATAATACGTTTTGAGAGATAATAGTTTTACGTATAAAGTGCTTCAAACGTACATAGATTTGCATCAAAGTAAAACTAACGTCACAAAAAACTTTTCTGTTCCGCAACGCTTGATAATATTTTATTTTGAACAGTTCTTCTTATGTATGACAGAACAATCACGTAAATAGTTACTCGTTACAGATTACGCTTCATTACGTAATAGAGTTAGCAGAAACAAATCGAACTGTCAAATCGTTCCACGTGATTCATCCGTCTATAGCCTGTGTGTTCGTTTTGAACTCCGCCGGTGACTGTATGTCAAGCGTCAAAGCGTCATCGACGCGTAAAATTAAACGGTTTCTGCAAATGATCTATGAAACATGGATCATATGTTATTTCATCGCTAAAGAATTATTAGTATAATGATCATATACTATCATTAAGTTAAAAGTTTCAGCTGGTAAAAATAAAAGTGAAAAAGATTCAAAATTCATCAAGTCTACAAATTTAAACACATTCTTATAAAACTAAATAAAATTCTTATTTTTTGATATTTAATTGCACACATTTCTGTTTTATTATTGTTAAAAAATCGCAGTGTTTTTAATTCCAAATAAATGTTAACTTAGAAAACATTTATTGAGCTTCTTGTTTCTAAGTATCGTTTTGTCTTCTCTGCACTTTTGTAATTGGGAGATCGTCTCACATCATCCCAGTTGAATCAAACACGAAGTGAGATGGAGCGCATCTCCACTACGAATAATTCTAATAAGACTTAACAAGTTCACATTACCACAGACGGTTTCAGTGATCGTCATTCTCGCGTCCCGCTCCTCTCGCGCTGCTCTTGCAGCTCTTCTCATCATACCATCTCTGTTCTGCGACGCAGAAAGTGCTGCTGTCCATCGTCGATCCTTGGGATGTGAAGGTGGCCAGTGTCGATCCGGTCGGACTGGCCGAACGACGAGGCGTCTCCTTGTCTGTTCTATCTTCAAACCAGGACGAAGATATCGGCCGTGTCCCTCAGGAGTGGTTGACGTTAAACAGGTCCAGGATACCGTCACCTTGGTACAAACCGAGCTCATCAGGTCTCGTCAGTCCAGCCAAATCCGAAGAATCGACACTGAACGATTCAACTTGGCTAAATCCTTGGTATTCGCCGCAGAGGTATAACCTTGGCTTTCGTTTTTATTTTTTTTTTTTATTTCACGCACAATTCAAATTGACATTAAAATGTAGTCACAGTCATTTCGTGTTGTTAATGCGAATGAGATTTTTGGTGTAATATACAATTTAATCTTAAAAATTTGATAAGATATTGTTTTTATGTTGATAACAAATGTTTTCTTTATATCTCGCTTTTATATATACATACGTTTCCACTATAAATTCTTTGTAACATTCATTGTTATGATATTATAATATTGTTATTAATTGAGCAAATTTTCTTAAATTCAATTAATTTTGATAATTTCAATTTTTACTTTGCTCGCGTTTCAAAGATCACCTATCGACAAGACTCACAACTCACCATCGCCAAGACCATCTAGAATAAGATTACGAGAGAGCAAGCAACAAAAGACCGACGAAACAAGGCGCAAAGTCGAGGCGGGCGAGGTCGACAACGGATTAATCAACGGCTCGCAGGAAATTAGCCACGGCAGTGTCGACGATGTGGACAGTACAGCGGTACGAGTGCGTTTCGAGATTGACAAAGCGGAGAAGCCGCAGCGAAATGGAGTGCGACGTGAGAACGGGCAGAATGTCGATGCGCCGCGAGTGTTGATGAAAATTCAGAACGTGAACAACAATTCGAAATCCGAGAATGAACGGAGAGTAAACGCGAGACAGAATTACGCGAACGGAGTGAGCGTGGAAAAGAGGAAAAGTTTATGTAAAACGGACGATGTGGAAATCGGTGAGAATGAAAGAAATACGAATAACGAACGGGACGAACGTGATGATTCGCAGATAATTGAAGAAAAGCCAGCGATTATCGACATTATTCAACAGTTAGTAGAATCAAGGTATAAAAAATACACTATAATATACTATAATATACTAAATTATTATAAAATAAATTATAATCATGAAACGCGCGCGCGTAAAAAATTGTAAAGTGTAGAAATAAGGAAGATATTACAAATGAGATATATTTCTTAATAATATCATTACTTCGAGACAAAAGAATCAATCGTAATAAACTTTTTTGCAAGTCAAATATTTAATCATCTGAATCAAAACATTATATAAACATTTTTATAAACATGCAATGCTCTTTTTAAATTTAAAGTGTACAATTAGTTTACACGCATTTTACACTTACGGTGTAAAACAGCGTTGTATTTTAAATAATAGAATTTTGCAATAGTCTATTTTACGTTTCGAGGTACATGTTGCAAACTGCGACAGAGAGAAGACTAAAAAGGATGCCGTCATGTCGTCAACAGGAAACTTCGAAGAAAATAGATCCAGTGGGTAAGACGGCAGTCTTTATGTGTTAAAATTATCTGTAGTCGACGTTAATAAGATAAATCAAAGAGAGTTATGTCGGAATTAAAGCGAGATCTTCCGGTAGTTTCGGCTTATTAGGGTTGTTCATGATCAGCCAATGCGCCAACCACAATACAGGATCAGCTGGTTTAGATCTGCAGCACTGTAAAAAAAAATTAAAACTTATTTAAAATTAATCGACAAAACTTGGAGAATAAAAAAAAAACAAAAATATATTTTAGAAAACATTGTGTATCTTTATAGCAAAAATTGCCTCAGTTAATCCTTCGATGAGAATTGGATTAATGACTTTCCACAAAAAGTTCTCAGCCATTTCGTTACTTAACAAAGGTTCAGTTATGACTAAAAAATATTTTCCACAGATTTAGTAATAAAATACGGCTAAGTATTAAAAAAAATTTAGTATTAGAAAATACAATACATATAAATACATATATATGAAAAAAAACAAAGAAAAATAATTTTTACACTCGGGAAAGAAGAAATGAATCTCTTTTATAGCCTCTTCGCGACTGTTACTGCCGTGAACAGCGTTCTTGATGCTATCTCCTTTGCAACCGTATTTCGCTCTGATACTGTCAGGAAAATACAAACGCGCTTGAGCCACCTAAAATAGTTTTATTTTTCTTCAAATGTTTTTGTAATTTTTTTTTTCATAAAAAAAATCAATTATGTGTGTAAGTCTTTAAAATTAATTCCTAATTTTAAGTAAACTTCCTATAGAATACCGTTGTCGGTCCCATGATTCTCTTCCATTCTTCCACCGCGTTTTGCTTCGCCAACACGAACACTATAATAGGTTTAGAGGACATGTAGGCTATTAAATAAGGAAAACTCATGTCGCCGAAGTTATTGTTGTAGAATTCCGAAGCTTGTTCCGGTGTAAGCTGCAGCCAACGAGTCTGACAGATCTCAAATCCCTCCGTGTATATTTCATACTCGATCTGTTTTCTATAAACAGTCGCTTCCGGCTTTATTATAGCCAAGGTTAATTCGATATCCGGTTCTTTTTCAGCAACATCCTTAATTCTGTTAATTTCGTGACAGATCGGTGATTTACAACCGTTTTCGACTTCCTCGGAACAATTGCATTTTGATAGACAAACAATATTATACTGCAAATTTTTAGTAATGTTTATTTAATTGTTAATTATACATAAGTATTAGAATACGACAAATAATCTTTTTTATTAGTAACGTTATAACGCGTTTTTTTTTATTGTCAAAAATATTTTTTATATGCAACGTCGTACCGTTTTGCTCGTGTCGCTGGAGGATTCCGAGCTTGATAACGTCTTTGTAGTGTCGTATGACGTATCGCTGCTATTATAGTGCGCCGAATCGATCGGTAACCAACCGGTGCCGGGAGGTCCTTGATCGAGGATATCTTTTCCAGGGCGATACGGCTTGGGACATTTTGAGAAAATAGTTACCGTTTCCGGACTAATTTTGCTGACAGTTTTGTCATCCTTTTTTTCTGGACAGTCGCACATTTTTATCCATCACAAATAAAACTAAGCACTTTTTGAGATTTTTTGTTATTCTTTTGTTTTTGTGTACAGAGAAAATATTCAAGAAATAATCAAATTTTTTATTCAGCAAATTTGTAAATATTTTAAAAGGTTATACTGAATTGTCTGTACATTTCTTTGATTTCTTATTTGTTCTATACTACAAACACTATTCATGATAGAAATATCTGTTTTAATTATTAACTCCAATGTTCTTCCTACAATCGCATGCCGACGCTTTAATTATCGCAATGTTTTTTTACGACAGTTTGTATTGTGATAATGTGTGATAGCATACATACACACAGAATATAACGTTATATATGTTTTTGAAGCTAATATCACACGGGATTTATTAGTTTACAGCAAATTTATTTAGCAATAATATTTAAACTATACGCAAATACAAGTTAGGTGTAGAAATTATATTACAATGTTTTTTCAATATATGAAGATATATTTGTTTCTATATCCAATCGTTCGTTTTTTTTTCACTCGATTGATTTTCAGACACTTTCTCGAACAAATTGAGTAATAACGAGACCGTAGTTGGTAACATAGCCAATCAAGAAACCGTTAACGAAACGAAACCGACGAAGGCACTGCCATTACGTGTTCAGAATATAAGGAAGACCAGCATCTCTATGCCCAGCAAACTCGACAAGATGGACGATCTTCGAATAGACAGGCAAAATGTAAGTCGAATTTGTATGTTAACAATTACAATTATGCTCAACGTGTGTGAAATCATTCTTGTAATAATTTTCTTTTTTTAAATATCCTACTTTGTAAGTAAAAATTGATTACACAAAGATATGTTTTAACCAAAGAAAATAACTTTGTGATAATACTTCATAAATATGTAAAAACTAGAATGCACAGGATGTTGCCAACGACAAAATTATGCTACAAAATCTAAACATATATTTGTACATATAAATATATATTTGTTAAAGTTAAACAGCTCTTTAAAAATCAAACAATAACATTGCGCATATTTCTCATTCGCCGAACAATCATCGACTGTCTAACGACGAGAGAAATGTTACTTATATCGTATCTTCGTTTTTTATCACAAGAGGACTTCAGTCTCTCCCTAATTACCGTTCATCTTTACTTTCGAATCTCGTTAAAATCAAGGAAATAATTTGGCTAAACTAATTCCAAGTTATTCTTGAGAATGATTAGTGATTATATTATGATAAATTACGATACTGTCTTGTAATTTGAAAATCTTCTATTGTGACGTCTTACGCACGTCACAAAAGTATCAGTAAAATATCGGAGAATCAACTGTTGGTAATATGTGTAGAAACGATGTCAAGGATCGTAAATATAGCTCCATATATTCCTTGGAAAGAGCCTTGACTGGCGTTACTAGACTCAGATCCGTCATTCCAAAGGTGTGTTAAGAGCAAGACGTTGCAGGACGAGATTTAGACAGTGCTAAGATTTTTCAAAAATAGTTTAGAACTTGTATTACACACTACATTGTTAGTTTAAAATATTTTAGAGACATTATGTTGTATAATATAGCAATCATTTTTCTTTTTTGATTATTATCTGTTATATAATGTACACGCGTTACAATATACTACAGAATATTTAATAAAACTGAGATTTCTTGCTACGTCAATGCGCTGCTTTACGTAATGTTTATCATTTGCAAACTATCCGTAAGAAGAGTGCAGCATTCTATCTCTAGGACCGAACAGTTCTTGCAGACCGTTTGATATGAGTGCATCATCGTCTCGTGCGCGACATGCGATGTTATCTATTTTTAAGTTTGCTCTTTTTTAACGATTTTTTATATTTGCTTTCTGTTTCTTTTCTTTTCTTCTTCAAAGATTAACTGTCTGTTTTATAAATGTTCCGTGTTTTATAAATGCACGCAATCTAAATTAAATATTGAAAAAATAATTTTTTTGCATATCGTGAATTGGCAACAAAGTGAAAAAAAAAGTTTTTAGCAGTTTTTTAATAATTCAATAATTGTTACAAAATGTGATGTTGATACAAATGCTAAAATTGAAAGCTAATAATTGTTCGGCGGTAAGCATTTTGCATCAATTATAAAAATGTATCGACATGCAATCAATTTAATCGAATTTTCTCGAAGAACGTACAACCGCAACAAAATAGTCTTATATAAGGAACATCGTCGCACAGTGTAGTTGCTACGATAATTAGCGTATCGCTAACGATTTTGGAAAATTTTAACACGCGAATGACGTTACTCGAGAAGGAGAAACGCCGATGTGTCGTGAAATATTTCGTTTGCCAAAGTTGCTTGACAGTTTGACACACGCGCAATACGATATGGTACAAACTGATAAAAACAATAAAATTTTCGGTTTTTATACTCGATTGTCCGAGTCAGTTCCAATTTTACACATTTTTTTGTAAATCGAAATTTTGTGCATTTTTAATATTTCGTATTTTCTGTTTAGTTTTATATTTATAGAAACGTACAAGGTCTGAACAAGTATATAAAAACGAAAAATGTAGATTATCATACGTCTTATCAGTACACATATCAAATGGTATTTTTTCATGAACCGTGTGTCAATACAAAGTAGTGCAAATACACGTAAATTGAGCGTGTCGAAACGTAGCTCTGCTCTCGTCAAGTGTCAGTGATCGATGTGACTGCAAAGAATCTTGTCGTAAGATCGACGAGAATGATTTATAGCGTCGTTCCGTGAATTTGATGTATTTTGCACAAATATCGATTCTCGTTTCACGCGTCGAATGCAGATTGTGATGTTTCAGGGCACCGCTTCGAAATTTACGAGAGCAGAAAGCGACACCAGCAGCAGCGTGACTTTCAGCAACAGCGGTTCGACGCCGAACGGAAGTCCTCTGGGCTCCGAAACAGAAGAAGAAGCGAACGATGATGAGTTCGCCAAGTGAGTGTCGGATTTTAATTATCGATTGAGAAAAGATTTGCTGCGGATTGGACGAATAAATTGGAATCAAAATTGAAAAATCACTTGTTGCAAAAAAATTGTATTTATGAGTCAGAGTTTTCACGAATTTCTTGTACGAATCCGAGAAACATCACACATGTCTTAAATATTTTAATATTCACACTGATACTCATATCGATACGACACATACATGATGTTACATATAGCGATGTTTGACATTCTAATATCGATTTGGTTCACACTTGAAGAAACCTGTTCCAACCGCTTAAATCCATAAATAAATTCATAAATACTACCGAGCTTGGAAGAGTTGAAAAATATTCCTCGTGCAGCTGATCGCGAGAGGTGGACACCTTGGGAGCAATTTTCTCTCAACAATGTGCACGGTAAATGCGCAATTTACATTGTAACAACCGACCAGACGCACACGCACGAGATACCGATGTTTACCGTCTGTTCTCAGTTACTATCGCGTGCGTTCCGAACTGAAACGGGTGTTCCTAATCCGACCGTATTCACGGTCATCGTAAACACCATCGTCGTCGGGTCCGACCTTTGTATATATCACTTCAGGGTTATCGTGTTATCAGAGTTGGATTCCCAGAGTTGCTCGTTTCGGCCAACAGTCACCATTCGATCGTTACTGCAGCTTCTTTATTTTTTTTTTTTTGTGTACACTTGTTAATTAATTTTACTGTTTTTCTGTTTTAAACATCAAAAACATGCGAATATTCAGTGCGTTTTCAAAATATATTTTATTTAGATCCTCAGTGTTCTTTAACTAATTATGTAGTTTAATCAAGAGATAAAAATTAAAATTTGATCAACAGTTTATCATTAAAAAAAAAATTGTTTTTCTCTGGAATATTTGTTAAATAATATATCAAGATGATTCCTAGATACGATATTGGTAGTGCAATGTCCTTGCAAAGGTATAACCTGTGTGCAAATAGTTATTTTTTAATTTTAAAATATTTTGAATTTTATTCTTCTGTGGTTTTGAACGAGAGAAACAAGATTGATTTTTTTTCTCTTATTCTGTAGAGTGCCATTGCAGGCTCCACCACGAAGAAAAAGTAGAACCATGTCACAGTCTGTCAATGAGAAAATCGGAAACGACGCCGCGGAACTTTCGGGCGCGCAAAGTGCAAATTCCACAATAACCAGCGTGAACAGTATCAGCAGTCTGTTAAAAGAGAAATTGCAATTATCTTTGCCGCAGGCGTTGCGAAGCAGCGCGCGACGACAGAATGCTGACTACAGGTGAGATGAACGAAGTTAGGGAGTAAAGATAAGATAAACGAAATTTATATTTTGAAGAGAATCGAGCAAAAAGTGCACATGTTGATATAATTGATACAAATGAATGTTTTTATGTTCTTACACGACAAGTGATAATTTAATATTAATCATTAATTTTCAAAGTAATTAATCAAACAAAACTATTTTTTTTTTTCAGACTCAGAGCTTTTGTCGGTTTCCTCTTTCTCTGCGTTGTTTTTCTCGTAGGATTCGCACATATTTATTATAATCAACATGTTTTACAACGAGCTTATTTCGACAAGTTTAGGTAAGTATTTATAATCCGAGAAACACTCGGACACATTATTAATCAAAGTCAAACAAACAATCCACTAACTGTCTACGTACATACAATTAAATAATTGTCTAAGTACCATGATTAATTATGGTACCTAGTATTTCGATAGTTTGCGATGTAGAGCCGCTTGCCTACTGTGAAATAACTTTCGGTCGTTTGCCTCTGCCAGGAAGCAGCTAATGGAATACATTAAGGCTCATTTATCTCGTGCCAGTCTCAAAATGCGTATTCAATTGTTAACACAACGCATACATTTAACTTTTTAAGGTCAATATTATCTCAGAATCACAGAAGAAAAAGTCTCGTCGCAATTATCGATATTCAAAATATGTCATGTAGACCGAATCTCTTTTTTTTTCATTATTTTAATAATAAATACTTTATAGAATACTTTTTATACTTTTGTTTTAATAGTTCTTTTCCTTTTATTTTTCATGAAATTGACAACAATAATTTTGTAAGCTTCGCCATTCATTATCTTGTCAATTTCTTTTCAGGTTTAACAAAAATGAACGAGTAATGAGAGTTTACAGTAGTACAGGCGCGGAAATCATCGGCGCCCGACTCGGCGAGGGCATTCCAGCGGAAACGGGAGTGTATCCTTGTCTTCTCCATCATCAGAGACAAGACGCAGTCTGTCTCGAGTGGCTGCATCAAACGCGGCTCTACTTGGCGCATACAAAGCGCGAGGACATGCATTGCTATCACGTGACCTGGCAAAGTCTTAGTCCCTATTACAATCCCAAGGACTGCTTCGACTGGTCCCCGAAGAGAGGTCATTGGTACGGCGCCGGTCAGATTCAGAACATGGCGTATCCGCTCGAAAGAGGTCGCTTGGAGCTGAGTCCCTTTATCACGGGTGACGTGAGAAGGCATCCTTTCGGCAACGTGCTGAAGCGATATTTCCTCAACTCGAAAGGTGCCACAATCCTGGTGGATCCAGAGACGCCGCTGTACGTTTCTATCAACGCCAATCGAACCAACGACTTCTGTCTTCAGGCAAAACACGACGGTTTTGCTTACATCAATCACCTGACACCGCTACCTCAGCTTAATTACACCATCTGCGCCACCGATAACATGAAGAACCTGCACTACTCAATGGCGGAGAAGTCTTTGTGGGACGGTTTGAAGCCTGATGAATTGCACGCCGTTCATTCCTTGCTATCCGAGCCCGTTTGGCAAATTGTACCTACCAATGAAGCGGCCATTTATAATTACACGGAGGACGTGATTGCATTGGGATTTCTTCGCCAAGGGCACGTCTTGTTGAGCGAGGAATGGCAATCTTATTCGGGAGATTTTGTTTTGGACGAGGAGCGCTTTCCCTCTATGGAGGAAACTATTAATATTATTCATCGCAGAGGATTCAGAATAGTCTTTAGCATCCAGCCGTTTATTGCCACAGAGTCTGTAAACTTCAAAGATGCTGTCGCTAATAGATTATTGATTTCTGAGAGAGGAAGCGATCCTAGAATTCCAGCGTTAACAAGGTTATAAGACATTTTAACAATGACAATGTTAATCTTTTTACATCGTTTGTGTTTTGAGTAATCAGACTTTTATATTTTTAAATTCAGTATAATATTCTTTGAAAAAAACTACACTTATTACAAAATAAAAACACCTATTGCAAAAACTCTATATCAACTTTCAGATACAAACAAAGTAACAGCGCCGGCGTACTGGATATCACGAATAACAAAACTTTGCCGTGGCTTCAAGCAAAACTCGAAAGTTTGATCAAGAAGTACAACGTAGACTCATTCTACCTCGATCTTGGCACCGCCCAGGATATGCCGCATTATTATAAATGCGAACAACCTCTGACAAATCCCGATCATTACAAGACCATTTTTACTCGCTCGATATTAGGCACCATTCCCGTGATTGGCGTTTCCAGCGCCATTTCCAGACCACGAGCTCCCGTTTTCGTGTCTCTGCCTCCCTTTCCCTCTTCCTGGAAGGCTATCAAGACTGTCATTCCCACCGTTCTCAATTACGGCATGATCGGTTATCCGTTCATCATGCCGGGAGCGGTAGGCGGTGACGTGGCGCTCCCGATGTCGGACAATAATCCCGATAACGACTTCGAGGTGGATCTGCCCGACAAGGAGCTCTACATCCGTTGGCTGCAGTTGTCCACCTTTTTGCCTGTAATTCGCTTCACGCATCTACCCAGCAAGTACTCGGATCAGTCGGTTCTGGAGATTGCCAAGCGACTGACCACTCTGCGACAGAAAACGGTAACGCCATTGCTGAAGAAGTACGCGAACAAGACTCTAGACACCGGTTTGCCCATTATCAGACCGCTCTGGATGCTGGATCCGGCCGATCCGGCTTGTCACGTGGTGGTCGACGAGTTTTCCGTGGGCGAAGAGTTGATCGTGGCGCCGGTGCTTTATTCCGGTAGCAGACAGAGAGAAGTTTATTTGCCAGCCGGCGTATGGAGGGACGGTATCGACGGAAGTCTGAGGAAAGGCTCCAGATGGATTCACAATTACAGAGTGGCAGAGGACAAAGTGGCTTATTTCGTCAAGATGCCGGATAACACGAGATTCTGAAACGAATGCAAAACAGTTCCGCCGTTTTACGATGCGTCATCGAAGAATTCCGGGAATATCGAAATCCCGAAGCGTTTTATCACTTTTAGTGATTGCACTTTATATAATGATGATGCAGTTTTAATATCATATAAGAGTTTTATTTTGATACACTCGTTGATCTTTTTTTTTTTTTTTTTATTCATATGAAAGTAGTAGCATAAGCTTTTGTTCCTCGATAAATTCCTACAGTGCTGAAAAATAATTGTGCGATAGCGGATATACGTTATATTGTGTTTTGAAGTCACAAAAACTTTACACGCGTGCGGAAGTAGAAGTAGGCGATATTTAATTTTTTAAACATATTTAAAAAACATTCCAACAACGACTAACAAAACGTCCTGTGTGAACTTTGAAAAAGTGCAGCAGAATAGTTATGGAGTGATAAATACTCAATGGCGTATAGAGTCATAAGTAACGTCACTTGAACGTGCACCGAACAAATGCATTATATTCAATAAAAATGTATCGGAAAACTTTGATTACAGAAATTAAATCCACACTTCTTACCATATTTTTCTGGTAGGATTATTGTGTACTACAAATATTGTTACTATTACGGTGTATATAGTATATATATACACACACAAGTGATCACGTTAAGAAAGCAAGTATAAGTTTAATTTCTGTTGATAATTACATGTATTTTACCTAACGATGCGACTCTTTTCTGTCTGTATTATATGTTAGTTCGTTGAGGGCGAAAGCCTGCAGCGCATAATGCTTTTTAGCTTTGTGCGAGCACCAGAATCATCGGCCAATTGCAATTTGGGCCTCGGAATTAAATTAAACAATTATCAAATCGTGGTGTTAGCACGCGATTCAGCACGAAGAGAAGCATTCGTGCGCCGCGGGCTTAATATTAGTGAGAGACTGTGAAAATAATAATTGTAATAAAATAAAAAAATATACACATATTTGACCAGAATGCACAATTCGAACGCAGTGTTGCAGGAGACGCACGGGCTAGTTTATTTTTTTTTCCATTACAAACTTACATGACATGTGAAACAAAACACGTAAGCATGCAAAAGCAGAATCGAGACCGGCGTGACTTCTGGTAGATTCGACACTTCCATTTACAAACTGCGAACAAAACGTGTTCTTACGTTAATCGTCACAAATGATGTGATTGTAGAGATAAATGTTTGCACTGTGTGTCTGTTAGTATCGAAAGCACCATAAATATCACGTCGGTCCTGGTCCTCGTGCAAAACATCTCGAACACGGCTGATCTACGGTCGATCGACGAGGAGAAAATTAAGACGCGTGTGAGGCACACAGGCGGAAAGATTCTAAGGTATAGTGTATATTTATTATATTATCATTCTTTTATATCATATATATAGCATAACATTATTTCTATAATAATAATCATAATAATAATAATCATAGCACCATGAACACTCCACAGTAAGTTCTTTTTTTTTTTTTTTTTTTTTAATTCGTTATTCGAAAAAACGCGACACGTCGACGCACTGCGACGGGTGAGAACCGCGATCGTTTTATCGTGGAGAGAAACTCGGACAACACCAAAACTGTACGGAACAGTCGAACGACTTTCAAAGGGACATTCTAACTCTTCGAGCGTTCTTCGGATATTTCTCCAAAATCATTATTGATCTCGTGTTGTCCGCGCGATTACACGTGTTACTTCCGTTACCGCGGTGACTAAACAATTCTTGACCGAATGTGACTAGACAGTCTTCTTTTGGTTTTATACTAGGAAACGAGACTTCTCTGACTAGATTCCCGCAAGTGTTTCCGAGAAGATTTCGTGGCGAAGGAAAGGCGCTTCTTTTTTGATTTTGCTGATATCGATCCTTTTCGGGTCGGTAAGATAAAACAACGATTATAAAAAATTACGTATGAGAGCAAATTGAAAAAAATGAGTGCAAAAAACAATTGCTTTCTTACGTTGCTCAAGAAAATACGAGTGATTTACAATTTTCTTGTTAAATTAGCAATTATAATTCTTGATTGTTGTTTATCGGAGAGAAATCATTATTTTTTATCACCGTTCTCACCCTCGTCGAGCATCCGTGTTTTGAGGGGTTCGTACAGGTGTTGTGAGGCTTACATTTTTTTGCACATTTCTCTTACTCTCCCACTCTCTATTTGTCTCTTTCTCTCTTTCTCACGCTATCTTATTTACTCCTTTTTTTTACGTACTTTGTTCATATATATTGTATATATATAACATATATACTTTTTTATACTCTTCTCCCTCTCATATATATCCTGCTAATCTCTCTCTGTTTCAGTAAAAGCTCGTTCCTAATCTTGTATTTGGTTTTTTTGTTTTTATTTTATACTTTTTATTTAAATTACTCCAATAAATTCATTGTTTACTTAATCTATCCTGCGCGCATCATCATCGATCGACAATAGCTTCATTTTTTTTAATATTTTATTAATTTATTTTGTTTTCGTTAAATTGAATTTTATAATTTTAACATCCTACCTAGATAACTGGTCATTATATTACTTGTTAATAAATAATACATAAATACATAGGTACATATTTCACCGTCATCATCTCTCTTCGGGCTCGTTTGTCCTGCATGTACGTATCAATGTGAGCGTGTTATATAAGAACTTCCTTCTTTCGCGGACAAAAAGAGAACAATGATAACGGTGATAACGAACCCGCTCTCGCGAACATAATTATAATATGTAATAATATTTAATAGTAATCGCGCGCAATAATAATAATATTAGCGTAATAATATTAATTGCAATGATAACAAGCATAGTCGTTTAAAAGTAATTGGTATGGTAATATAATCGTATTTATAACAATATTTATCGATCGTATCTCTTTTCTTTCTCGATGTTCTTACTTCTGCTCTTACACGTTTTGCTCCTATTAATAAACTTATTTAATTTTTTTTCTCATCTTTTTTTTCACCGCACTTTTTTCCTTTCTTTCGCTATACTCGACGAAATCGAATCTTAATCGTGCACGACTTCGCCGAAAACAAAACACAACATATTATAATCATTTGCAGACTTTTTTTCTACAACCAATTTTCATCGAATTACAAGCCTTGCTGCATCTGGTGAGCGAGATGTAATGTGATTACGCGAGCGAAGAATGAATAATAAATAATTAGAGACAAAATGATGAATGAGTGTGTGTTTGTATGTGTACGTATGTGTATATGTATGTGTGTACGTGTATGGAGAAAAAATAAATCCCGCGATCAGAACAAAATTGTATGTAATTTACAGGCGGTAAAAAACTTACGCACTAATCTATAGAAATCGGACCCGAGGGCCACGCTATCGCGTGTCGATTGCAGCGACAAGACAAATCGTTTTCTCTCTATCTCCATCCACGTTTTTTTTTTTTTGCTAATCACCATACCTCAACATCATCTTCAACGATCGGTCTAATCGAGCACCATCGTTTCTCGTGTAGGCACGAATGTGTCTCGTATAGAGGAAAGCTTTCTCCTATTTTCATTCGACGAGATCCATCCCTACAGTCGTGGGATCGGACATGTTTCGATCGGACAATACGTAACGTTAAAGAAGACATCATAAATACGTTCTTTTTATTCGTAATCCGATGGTAGGCGGTCTCGTATTTGTCTGACAATATAAAAAAAAAAAAAAAAAAGCTTTGTCTCACAATAAATTGTCACTTACGCCCATGGATCTCGCAAGAATAATGAGTAAAGGTGTCCTCTATAAGTTACAGTTCGGGTAATCGCGCTTAATCGTACTTGTCTCTCCGTCTTACCTCTTGTATATCGATTCTCTTTGCGTGTATTCTTTCGCAATTTTTTTTTTTTTTTACCGGTAATAAATCTTTTCTGCGTACAACGCGCTTAGTATAATCCCTAAATCGCAGCCTGAACCGACACGTTTTGATTTCGATCCAAAGTTAAGGGCGACAACATTGACTTGACATGACGTCGGGATGTGACAATTGCGATCTAGGGTTACGCACGCAGGGTCGACACTAAGTGAACATCTTAAAGTACAGCTACACAAACGTTTACACTCAAGATTATACTTGGTACGACTCCGATACTCTCATTCTCGAAAGAGAAAGACGACCGGAGCGCTTTGATAGCACAAATATCTAAAAAGTTGAAATTTAGAATTTTTGTGCTGCCCAAGCAGAACTTACTTACTTTGCTGAGAATGTCGTCTGCTTACTGAAAATAATCACGTAGTGAGAATCTCGAATAAGCGCGATGTTCGATACGTTCTCCCTCCGAGTTATCAGTCGCTATCGTCATTGTACTATCATCATCGTCGTCGTCGTCGTCTCGTCAATCCGTCTTTTTCTATCTCTGACTTTACAATAAAATATCCTAGTTGAGAAAAAGTTAAGTACAAAAAGTTTCATCGATCTTAATCGATTTTTTCGAATGGATTCGCGTGACGCTACGCTGACTCCAAAACCGTCAAAAACGAATCCGGGAGTCCATCTGGAAATGTCTACTCAAAGGACAGTGATCAGTTGTCCTTGTGGTAAATAATGTGTTGGTACATCTCAGAAAACAGTGATCGAATGTAAAACAATCATTCAGACAAATATTTGTCACTCTATTTGCCCGATTGTGTAATTTGTCATAATGAACGATAACGTGATTTCATTGTTGTTGCAAAGATTCGATCATTGATCCAGCATTTGGCGCTTCATCAAGCATTCAGCAAGTTTTCCCACATCTCCCAGTAATTAAACTTTCTCTTTCGTTGCTCTTCTTTTTTTTTTTAGAGAAAATTCTTTAACTGTCTTTTTCTTTTCTTCGAGGAAGCTTCCTCGCAATATCTAACGATTGCAAACTTGTTTGTGAGGCGCTACAGTGACTTAGGTGTCATAAAGTCTCTTTCGTACTGTTGGCTGATGAAATTTGATATTAATTCTTGTAGAAATTGTGGCGCAGTCGTAGTCACATGCGCAAGCTGAGCTTCTCTTTATTTCACGAAGACAACGTCATCGTCCACAAAGATCTCAAATAAAAATCAACGTTTTCAAAAATTCTAACGATCACTGTTCTCTGAGGTTATACATTCGCGTCGCTATTTCAGGAAACACAAAGATCTCCTCCGTTCTAAAGAAACAATAAAAGCTGGACTGGTATTCCGTCGGATGGACGTTTCGAGATGTATCATCATTATCATCAATCATAACATTTCTCAGATTGCTTCGTTTGAGAAAAATTAACCTCTCGTCAGACTCTCTTCGATTATATATAACGTTTGGCTTGCATCGTCCGCGCGGATCTCAAGACGACGGAGCAAATGGGAATCTGCCACACAATCACCGGCTCTCGTAATCTCTATTCTCTACGATATAGAAACACGATACAGATAATTGTATCCTATCCTAGTACTTCCCGACGGATTTTTAACCGTTGTTTTTTTTTACCTACGCACGAATAGACATGTACGACGAGAAAGGGAATCATTTAACAATGAAGGATAATGTTTCGAAGGTAATGTGGATCATTCACTTCGATCCTCATTTCGCGTGTCTGTTTGAGAACGATGATCCGCCGATCATCATCACTGATCAATCGGATCTTCTCGTCCTCGATATATGAGCGCGTCATTCAAGCGCGCATTCCGTTCGCGATGTATCTTCTCGGGGTAAAATGTTTCGTGGTATTTTTCTTCTCTCGTTTCTTTGTCTTTGCATTTTTGTTTAAACTGATACACTGAATTCTACGCGGTGCTTTTAAAGCGGCAGCTGTGTCAAAGATATTAAAAGTTTTTTTTTTTTTTATTTTAATCTGCTTAATTGAGGAAAAGGTGGGACGAGGAGGTCTCTCGCGTCGGAAGTGATATTGTGATCGTTCTCGGCCCGCCTGAATCACGCGGATCAGAAATTAGAATATCTTATAGTCAACTTTTTTTTACTCGATAACTAAGTACAGATTGTCCCAGGCTGCGGTACTTTCGTGTCGTCGTTAATTCGCGATTGATCAACAGTACATGAATACGTGCGAACAACGTTGTGATCGTCGTCCTTCTTGGCGC
Source organism: Pseudomyrmex gracilis (assembly GCF_002006095.1). Lineage (NCBI taxonomy): Eukaryota > Metazoa > Arthropoda > Insecta > Hymenoptera > Formicidae > Pseudomyrmex > Pseudomyrmex gracilis. The sequence continues at coordinate 1,170,676 of NW_018020592.1, read as the reverse complement.
AAAACTTTCGTGAGAACGAGTGTACTTTGGACTTGTTCTCGATTTGAGCAGTAATTAGGTAACAAGCGCCACTCGCACATCTATCGATGCTGCGAACAGTGCAAAAAGTATAGAAATACATACATACATTTTTTAGTTACCAATGACCGACACTATTGGACGTTACTGTTATTCAATACAACGTGAGTCTCGCAGTCGAATGTGAAGAATTCTCTATCAATAAACACGGCTTCTTAGAATAAGTAATTAATCAATTTATATACCTTGTATTCGTGGGCAAAGAAAAATTCCTATCTATTTCTTGATTCTTGTCGCACCATTTTCTCACGAAGAAATACTGGAAAAAACGACTTAACTTAGGTTAAAAAGTCTCACTCCGAGACCAAGCGTGATCGAAAGTCTTATTTGGGACAATCTCTACATTGTTCGGTTAGAATGTCTAGGGTCCTGCTATAGGCCGCTACCACGAAGGTATTTCAAAGATATTCGAAATGCCGTTTGTGTTTGTTCTCAATCTGTTAGAAGGAAGTCAGGAAATCAACCTGACGGGACGGTAGGTTGGCCTGCGCACAACCTTTCTTCCTTTTTGTTTTTTCTTTTTATATAGGAATGGGTCCAAAAACGGAATGATGACGTGTTCCCGGACGCCGCTCAGAACTCGACTATTACGGCTGAGCAGGCTGCCAATCCCTAGAACTCGAGCCTGTAGGCGCTGCAGCTAGTCTCGTGATCCTGGAGATTGATAGTGCATCGGGACGCGGACGGTGACAGGTCTATGTGATTCGCCGCGAGCGCCTCCTCGTTGTCGGCAACCCAGTATCCCAGAGTATCAGTGTCATAGGTCGGAATCATGGTTACCTCTGCGTTAAAAATATATACATGTCATTCATGCGTACACATAACATACACGCAAAACGCGTAAACTGCAGTTTTGTTGCCTAGTTTTAAAAATTATTTAACTATTAATAATTTGGCTGATCATATACCGAGATCTTTGTCCTCCCAAGTCTTCTTAGCTTCCAGTAGAGCGTCATAGACCTCTCGGCTGGGCTCAGTGCCGCTGAAGACATAATATCTTGCTCGCACTCTCTTAAAGAAATCCAAGGACGTGTAGTAGGAATTTCCATGATGCGGCACATAAGCTAGATCCATATAGACAGGTTGAATTTTGTTCTTCGAATCTTTTATCTTCTTCTCATTCTTGCTGGGACTCTCCGAGCGTTTCTTATTCTTGATATTCTCCGACTGAACTTTCTTCGCCTGTTTTCGCTCTTTCTTCGGTGTCCCCGGTGTTCCTTTATTCGAAATCTCATTGGTCACCGGTGCGGGAGATGGCAGTCTAAGAGGTTCTCCCCATTCTTTTGCGACGTCGAAGTTAAGAGTATCAGAAGTTGATTCGCTTGAGCACGATGGTTGAGATTGAGCAGAATTCTTTAGGTTAAATTTTCTTGGAGGTTTCGGAGACGGCAGTCCGAGAGGAGTTCCCCATCCCTCCAAAGGATCCTTCTTCGAGTCGCCTTTTGAGTCATCTTTAGTGTCATCCCGAAAAGAAGATGACGGATGATCTTTTGAATCGCTCGATTCGTGTCGAAGACTGCCGTTCGTATACCTAGGTGATATACCGCTACTTAAAGCATCGCTTGCCTCCTTCATCTCTTTGTGTTCCATCAGAGCTTTGTCGAAATCGAGATCGGCCTCGTCAACATATTTTTTGGCGTCTGGTTTCTCACCGTAACCGACAAATTCTTTCTCAACCGTGAAACGACTGTGAATGGGAATGGGATCGCTGCTCTTTTGCTGTATGCCAGTCTCCTCGTGGAAGGTCTTCATAGCGGACATTTGAGGCGGTACCGCCGGCAACTCGCCGTAGAAGCTGCTGCTCATCGCGGCCGTCGAGAACTCGACCTGCTTCTGTTCCTCCTCCTTGTCGGATCCCGGATCAAGGCGACGTGTGGCCTGCGGCGAATATCCCACTTGTGAAGTTGAGGACAGAGGTGAGCTGGGTGGCTCGTCGTCGGAATAGGTGTGCCGTTCTTCACTGCTACCCAACGTGTGAGGAGCTTTGCTTCGCGCGCTGCTCTGCTCGCTCAACGGACTACTGCGATCTTTCTCGCTGGCCGCGTCATCGGATGCAGCACTACCAGTACGTTGCATCTCCGAGGACTTGATGCTGCCAATAATATCGCTGATGGCGCTCTCCGCATCCTTGCTCGACAGACGTTCGTCCACTTTCACGTCGGTTTTCTCCGCCAGTATAACTGTCTCACCTTTTTCATTCGTCGTTTCCGTAACCTCTCTAGTGGTTGTCACTATTTCACCCTCGTCAGATATCGTCTTGGTAGTTGTAATTATGGTTCGAATCATTTCACCCGATTTTAATCCTTCTGGTGTGCTAGATAATCGACCTTCGGATCTTATGTCAGGTGTCGATCTTCCTGACACTTGAGGTTGCACCGCAGCACCGTCTCTGATCAATGGCGACATTGGAATTTCTGGTGTGGATTTACCGGTTGAACCGCTAAATACGATGTCTTTAGGCAACGATATATCGGGCGAGGATTTGCCTGAATAACTCTTATCGTCGGATATTATATCTCGCACCAAGGGAGAAACCGGAGGTTCGAATTTTTCCGCGCCTAAGCGATCTTTTCCCGTGGAGTCAAATTTGTCTTCCTTGAGATCCGGTGTCGATTTGCCGGAATCGTAGAAGGTTTTCACGTCAGGTGTCGAAGTGCCTGATGTTGCAGTAGTGATGGTTTCCTTGATGATCTTTTCCGCAGACTTGGTGGTTTCTGTTGTGATCTTGCTCGAGTCAATCAATTTTTCCAACATTTCTTCGCTGTCCACAGTGTCAGTGCTCTCCTTCACGTCTTTCTTCGTGGTAATTTTGCCATCAGGACCGGTAATTGTAGTTACTGTCGTCACAATTCGCTTCACATCGGCGCTGCTTGTTGTATCAGATGCTCCTTCGTCGCTCACAACTCTGTAAGTTGCGCCTGAAGTAGGATCTGTGTAAATTTTTGAAGGATCGGTTTGCAAAAGTTCGGCATCTGGTAATTCCTCCGTCACGATCGTTCTCGTTGTTTTTGTTGTAATTGTCTTCACAAATTCACCGGAATCTTCTTTGGAATCACCTGGTTCTTCATCAGGAACGATAATTTCGCGTCTAATTACTTTTGTAATTACTTCAGGTTCATCCTGCTCAATGATCTCCCGTTTAATGACTTTAGTGACTACTTCCGGCTTGTCATCCGGTTCAACAGTCTCCCGTTTGATAATCTTGGTAATCGTTTCCGGAGCATCTTCGACTATTTCTTGTACCACTTTAGTTACTTTCTCGGGTTCTTCGCCTTCAATCACTTCGCGTTTGACTATTTTTTTAATTACAATAACTTCGCCAGTAGATTCAGCCGTAGAATCAGATTTCTCTGATGTTGCTTCCTTTTCAACAGTTTGCGATTCCGGTTTTTCTTTGGAAGATTCTCCTGTTGAGATTTCCGCAGTTTCTTTTGTATCGACAACGTCTCGTTTTATAGTTTCCGTAACTTTATCGTCATCTTTCGCACTTTCCTCTGGAAGATGAGGTTCCGCAATTTTGCTCTCTCTAAGTATGACAGTTTGCATAGGTTGTGCAGTTTTCAAATCGTCGATATCCGTTTTCGTTATATGAGTTGTGGTCAGTGTATGTTCAGGTAATTTACCGGATGCTCCATCAGCATATTCTGGCGTTGATTTACCAGAAAGTGTAGTTATGTGCGTCGTTCGCATCTCTGTCATACCACTGACGAAAGCTTTGTGGAATTGGCTCTCGTAATCCATTGGATAATCGGTAACAGACTTGTCCTGTCGTTCACTCGATTCTGCGTACATGTCCACGCCCATCGAGGATTTTCTGGCGTCATGTTCCAGGTCATCGTAGTCATTATCATAATCATAGCGATTACCATCATAATCATCACGATGAATACCACGTACATCTTCCCGCGCTTCATATCTATCGAGAAGTATAACTTCTTCGTCGAGCACGGATTCTTTCGAGATTTTCAACTTAATTAAGATATTGTTCAAGATCTCGAAAATGATATATCTGGATAAAGGAAAAGCGCTATCGATTATTTCTCTAATCATTTCTTGTGTAATCTTCTCTTTCTTAGATATACACTTTTCCACAGTTTTTTCCAAAAGATTTTCAATTTCTATTTTCTTTTCTTTCATCGTAAATTCGTCGTGTTTATACTGTTCCCATAATGGTGGGCTGCCCCGAGTTGATTTGTCAGAAGGAACAGGTTCTGGACTGAGACTCGGACTAGCAGAAGGTGCGTCTTTGCTGTATCGATCGCTACCCGCGGGAGATACTTTGCCGTCGGAACTTTCATCTTTTGTAGTGTCACTTTCTTTTTCGTGACTCTGAGGATACTCCGGAGTGATACTAGATCTTTTCAAATCCACACTGGTCGGTATACTGGATTGCTCTTTTATCTCGTCTGGACTTTTTGCTCTGGCTTCTAAATCACCTTCAATTATGGTATTCCTAGATATTTGTTTTTTCACAATAATTTCTTCGATAATCGTAATGAGAATATATCGCGGCACAGCTTTGAGAATGACTATTTCTTCCAACACCACCGGCGTAATTTTCTTTTTCTTCGCGATATATTCTTCGTTTATATACTTTTCTACATCTGCTCTCTTCTCCGTCGTTACTGTTTCTTTGGATTCTTTCTCGTGTTTAGATAATTCTTCATCAGTGAAGTCAAAGACAGCGTTTCTGGATACATTTTCTCGGCTGATGAGATCTTCTATTATTTCCATTACTATAAACTGCGGCACTACATATGTCATAACCAATTTCTCAATTATTATTGAATTAATCTTCTTTTTCTTCACAATAAACTCTTCCAAAATATACTTTTCAATATCCGCCTTCTTCTCGGCTGTTATTTTAACAATATCTTCTTCTACGTCGTAGGATTTCTCCACTTTGCTCGACTGTACTGCATGTGGTTCTTCAAACTCAGCAAATCGCTTCTCGCGAATCTTTTGCATTTCTTTCTCGATTGTTTCGACAGAAGTTACGGGACTCTTCGTTGGGCTCTTATGTTCCTCTTGTTCATCAAGTGGTTCTCCGGTGTGCTCGGAAGTATCCTTTTCTTCCGGAGAAATCGCCTTTTCTGTTGGTTTATCCTCGAATAAACTAGATGTTCTGGCCGGTATCTTCTCTCCGACATCGAAAACGCTCTGCGAACGCGATCTGTCTTTTGGAACTTTGTCCACTGGCGAACTGGCTTCCGATTTAGCAGATTCACTTGCCGGAATTTGTCCAGCTTGCAAACTCGATGACAATGATCGCTCAGTTGTTTTTGCTTCTTGTAACGAAACTTTGTCAATGTCGTCAAGTTTTCCGCTTGCAATACTGGACGATCGAGATTTATCTTTCAGATCAATCTTGTCATCAATTAAGCTTGGCGATCTCGAGACTTCGGATGGTGATTTCGGTTCCGTTTTGTCGCTGATAATACTCAACGATCTCGTTTTATCTGTTACAGCCAACTCCTCAGTTACAGCAGATGTTTTTAATCCATCAATATCTACTTTTTCTAATGATGTTTTGTCATCTGGCTTATCAAGAACGATGCTTGGAGATCGCGATTTGTCGTGTGATGATAAAACAGTATCGTCTTGTTTTATGTCCAAATCTTTGGAAGCTGTCGAAGATTCTTCTTCAGCGTGTTTCTTATCCGGCATTTTCATATCGGTGAAACTCGGTGATTTATCAATAGCATCTTCGTAAAAATCTTTGGTACTGGTCTTATCATCTTTTTCATCGGATTTATCGCTAGGAGAGATAGAAAATTTGCTTCGATCACCAAGCGGCTCCAATTGATCTGAGACAGTAGGTGATATTGATTTCTCAAACGGTTCCGCTTTCTCAGTCGTGATGCTCACAGCACTAGACTTTCTGGATTTATCAGCCGGTGATTCTATTACATCTTTGAGATCTGGTTTCTCTTCAGTAACACTAGTTGCTCTTGAACCGTCGACAGATTTCTTCTCGTCAGATTTTTCACTCGCCACGCTCGGTGATTTGCTTCTGTCGTGTGGCTCTTCAATCTTATGTGGAGCTGTAGGTGACGTTGGTTTCTCAATTGGTTCCTTTTGGTCACTCGTGCTTATAACACTCGGCGATCTAGATTTATCAATTGGTATCTCCGATACGTCCTTCAAGTCCACTGTATCTCCAGCGACGCTTGCCGGTTTAGAACTAACTGCCGATTTTGCCTCTTCCGACTGATCGCTAGCCACACTTGGCGATAGACTTTTATCGACTTCTTCTTTCTTATCCAGAACCGTCAGCAATTTTACTTTATCTATTGATTCCTTCCGATCTGATGCAATGCTCGTAATACTAGGTGACTTAGATTTATCCAAGGGTTCTTCTGTAATGTCTGTCAAATCAGATTTATCTCCGGATAAGCTTGACGATTTCGAATCATCGGTTGATTTTTTGTCGTCCAATTTTTCACTCGCGCTCGGCGATTTGCTTCTGTCGATTGGTTCTTGTTGAATACCGGGAGTTTTCTGTTCATCAGTGGTTTTCTTTGATTTTTCGACTTGCTGATCTGCAACGTCCTTCAAATCCGGTGTTTCACTAATAACACTCGGTGATTTCGAGCGATCGATTTCTTTCTGTTCCCCGATGCTTACAACGCTAGAAGATCTGGATTTTTCAGTCCTCGCCTCTAGTGTATCTTTCTCAGTTGGCTTTTCTTCAGCAATGCTCGGCGACTTTGATTGATCTCCAGGTTCTTTCAGATCACTCGCACTAGGTGATTTTTTATCGGGCTGTTCCGCAACGTCTTTCAAATCCGGTTTTTCTCCAGCAACACTCGGTGATTTTGAATGATCAGATTGTTCTTTTTGATCTGCTGAAATACTAACAACACTAGGTGATCTCGATTTTTCATCGGGTTGTTCCGCAACGTCTTTCAAATCCGGTTTTTCTCCAGCAACACTCGGTGACTTCGAACGATCAAATTGTTCTTTCTGATCTGTTGAGACACTAACAACACTAGGTGATCTCGATTTTTCATCGAGTTGTTCCGCAACGTCCTTCAAATCTAATTTTTCTCCAGCAATACTCGGTGATTTTGAACGATCAAAGTGTTCTTTTTGATCTCCTGAGACACTAATAACACTAGCTGATCTTGATTTTTCTGTTGGTGGTTCTGTAACGTCTTTTAAATCTGGCTTTTCTCCACTCACACTCGGTGATTTCGAGCGATCTGCAGGTTCTTCTTTCTGATCGCTAGATTTTAGCTTCTCACTTAATTGTTCTGTATCGCCTTTGAGGTCTGACTTGTCATCTGTAATACTAAGAGATTTGCCTGCAGAATCCTTTTGATCGCCAGAAATGCTCACCACGCTAGACGATCTTGACTTGTCAACCGGTTGCTCCGCAAACTGTAGTGCAGTAGGTGATTTTGATACTGGAAGCTGTTCCAGTTTATCGTCCTTAATGCTAGGCGATCGGGTTCTTTCGACAGATAGGTCCATATCTTTGAGATCTACTTTTTCTACAGAAATGCTTGGTGATCTAGAACGATCACTTACTTTTTTACTATCTGATTTATCACTAACTACACTGGGGGATCTATCTTTATCATGTGGTTCTTCAGTCTTATCAATAACTTTAGGCGATTGTGGCCTATCAAAAATAGGAGATTTTGGTTTTTCTAAATAATGTTCCGTCACGTCTTGACGATCCAGTTTGTCCTCACCTAAGCTGGGTGATTTTGAACGATCGGCTTCTTTCTCTTCATCGGATTTATCGCTGATCGCGCTTGGAGATCTAGCTTTGTCAATTGGTCCCTTTTCATCATGTACACTCTCGAGAATAGGCAATGTTGTTTTTTCAGTTTCTTTTTCTTCGGCTTTATCGCTTGGAGGAGATTTATCTAAAGATTTAATATCGTCAGATTTCTCACCAACAAGGCTTGCAGATCTAGATTTATCTACTGGTTCTTTTTCATCGAGTTTTTCTGGTTGTTTAACCTCTTCTTTTGTTTCCTTCGGTTTTTCATCAATTTCTTTGGGTATTAATTTAGCGTCAGTTATCTTCTCAGTTTGTTTCTCTTCGGTAATACTAGGCGATCGTGATTTTTCAACTGATTTTTCTTCTTCAACTTTAGTAGTGGTAATAGAAGACTTTCTTCGTTCAGATACATCTTTATCGACCAGTTCGCCGATGCTTGAAGATCTAGACTTATCGATTGCATCTTCTTTTTCTTCTTTGTCACTGACAATACTAGACTTTGGTTCGACAAGTTGCTCAATAATTTCTTTTTCCACTATGCTAGGACGTTTATCCTCCACAACTTCTTCAGGAAGTTTGTCAGTCGCTATGCTTGGTGAACTGGATTTGCTTGCATCTTTGTCTTCTAGTTCAGTGAGTTTTAGATCTACTTTTACATTAACTACGATGTTTAATGATTCTTCGTCAGGATGAGCTAGCAAGTGATCAGCTTGCATTGATTTATCATCTGCGATACTAGGAGATTTCGAACGTACAGATATTTCTTTTTCGCTGCTTATACTTGGCGATCTTGATTTCTCGATTAAAGCAGTATCCAAACCTTTCTCATCCAATGCACTGGTAGCAACAATAGGCGATGTGGGTTTAGGACTGATATCTTTCGCGTCGAGCTTTTCTGGTCTTTGATCATCTTTTTCCGGACTCGGTGCTTTTTCTTTTTCCGTAGATATCGGTATATCTTTATCCGTGATTGATTTAGCTTCTTTAACAGGTGATTTTTCAGCAACCGCTTCGAGAGCAACGTCTTCTTCGTCAATAGGTGTTTTTGCAATATACATTTCAGGTTTGTCTGTGGGAGATTTTGAGAAAATTGTTTCGGCTGGTGAAACGTCTTCTGAATGAAGTGATTCAGGTGTCTTTGAAACATCAGTTCCTTCTTTTTCAGAAAGCATTTCAATTGGAAGTTTTGGTTTTTCAGCTGATTCTACTAGAACTTTTTCAGCTGGTAAATGAATAGATGATTTTGACTTTTGGGTGTCTTCGGGTATCACATCGAGCGGCGATTTTTCTTCTAAAAGTGTATCAATTGTCTTCGTGGAAACTATTTCATCAGTTTTCATTGTCTGTTCACATGATAAAGGAGATTTTGGTTTTTCGACTTTTTCTACAGGGCTTTTCGGTGATTCAGGTGATTTATCTTTATCAACTACAACTGGTGCCTTTGAATCTTCTTTTTCTATGGGAGATTTTGGTTTTACAGCCTCTTCCGACTTTTCTGGTACTTTTTCTTTGTCATCATCAATTGACAATATTTCAGCATCCTTTGACTTACGGAAATCTGATTTTTCTAAACTGTCTTCGAGATCTTGCGAATCGCGAGTACCGACAGGTGATTTATCTAAACTATCTTCGGAAGTAATTTTATCTTTACCCTCAGGTGCAGATTTATCGGAAATACTATCTCGAGGAGTACTCATGCTTGAGTGTGACGAATCTTTATCTTGTGTGGATTTGACGGTAATCTCTAACAATAAAGAATCTTTATCTGGTGTGGATTTGATTGATACGTCCTTAAGTGAGTCGTCCGGAGTGACAGTCTTCGTGAAAGTTATAGTACCAGTTGCACAAATTTCTGTTTCTTCTCTGCCATCTTCGCTACTTGCTGTGACTAACATTCTTTTTACAGTACTAGTGTCATCTTTTACAGGTTCATCTGTTAATTTTTCAATTTTAGGCTTTTCAATCTCGTCCTTTGTTTGTACTATTTCATCTTCCGCGTCTTTTAATATACTTCTCTTTCTACGTGCAGCTTCTTCGGGAATTTCTTCGGGAGTTTCTTCTTCTTTAACTACCGGAGTTTCTTTAATCTCTGTAGTGTCTAATTGCTTGAATTTTTTATCATCTTCATGTAAGTCTGTTTTTGGTTCAAACGAAAAGCCTGTTGCATCTGCAAGTTTTGTTTCTGACTTGATTTCTTTGGAAACTTTTTCAGGAACTTTTTCGATAAGTTGTGGCTCTTCTACTTTTTCTTTGATCATAGGCTCAATTTTTTTTGTCTCATCTGTCACAGCCTTCTCATCGACTTTCTCTGTACTCGGCGCAGTCGATTTAGCTTCAGGTATAGCAGCTGCATCGACAGACGGTCGTTTGTCGATAATAACTTCGGGGATTTTCTTCTCTTCTGCTTCTTTCAATTCGTCTGCTTTTTCACTTAGAGGTTTCTCTGGTTCATCAGAAACCGGTGA